>NC_053497.1:94604656-94969656 GCF_905171775.1 Rana temporaria
ATGAGAGAGAGGGTGGAGCAAAAGAGGAGAGAGAGTGGGGGGGGGGTAGGTGGGGGATGAAGTGAGAAGGGGAGAGAGAATGGAGAGATGGAGGCAGGAGGGGGTGCAAAAGGTGGTGGGGAAGACAGGGATTTTGTTTGTGTGCAAAAGTTTCACTTACCAATTATGCCTCCCTCGTCTCAGGCTGGTTCCCCTTTGGGTGACTTACGCAGCTATAGCAGCCATTGTTTCATATCTCCTGCCCAGCTTCTCACAAAACCCCCATCACAGCTCATTGCATGTATTTAGTCACATTCGGCGACCCATCACATTTGGCTACGGAAGTGAGGTCCCACTAAGAAATTGACGTCAGGCTTTCTTGTGTTTTTTTATGCAGTTATGAGTGTTTAAATAGACCATTTACTTTTGTTTTTACAAGTTTCAAATTAGTGATCATGAGTGCTTTATTTTTGAAAAACTGAGATTTTCTGTGATGCAGTTATGCCGAAAATATATAAAAACTTAAGGCACATGCTTTGCTGTTCTTATATATATGTTACTTACTATATGTTTAAATGAGCCTGTCATTGCTCATTCATAGATAACACATAATCTATTTCCATTTATTGTTTTTGTCCGACCTTTTTATGAATAGACAACAGTAGTCCCTTTAATTGTTTATTTTTCACTTTTTTTGTTTAATTTAATTGGAAATCGAACAAGTAAGTAATACATTTAAAAAAATTGTGTTTCATGTATTTACTTTGCTTGCAGTGCATAGTGAAATCTAATAAAAGGGAGTTTGGTTTAAAAGTCATGTGCTTAAAACCTTTTTAATGAGCACCCTTTTTAGCTTTACAAAATGTGAGAAACGGTACAGAACCTTTGTTTAAACAATTAAAGACCGGAAGGATTTACCCCCTTAATAACCTGACCATTTTTTGCAAAATGGCACTTTAGCTCACAATTGCACGTGCAACGCTGTACCCAAACAATATTGACATCTTTTTTTTTCGCACAAATAGAGCTTTCTTTTGGTGGTATTTGATTACCTCTGCATTTTTTTGCACTATAAACAAAAAAAAAACGTAAATTTTGAAAAAATATATATTTTTCACGTTTTGCTATAATAGATATAAAATAGATATAAAAAATGTAATTAAAACAAATTTCTTCATCAGTTTAGGTAGATATATATTCTTCTACATATTTTTGGTAAAAAAAAAAATCGAAATATGTGTATATTGATTGATTGGTGCAAAAGTTATAGCGTCTTCAAAATAAGGGATAGATTTATGGCATTTTTATTATTATTATTTTTTTACTAGTAATGGCGGTGATCAGTGATTTTTAGCGGGACTTCAACATTGGCAGCGGACAGATCGGACACTTTTGACACTTTTTTGGAACCATTGACATTTATACAGCGATCAGAGCTAAAAATAGCCACTGATTACTGTATAATGTCACTGGCAGGGAAGGGGTTAACACTAGGGGGCGATCAAGGGGTTAAATGTGTTCCCTCATGTGTATTCTAACTGTGGGGGGATGGTGCTGCCTGGAGGAGGAGACCAATCGCTGTTCCTAATCACTAAGAGCATCAGATCTGTCTCTCCTCTCCTGACAGAACGGAGATATGTCTGTTTACATTGAAAGATTTCCATTCTGTCTCTGTCAGGAGCAATCGCAGGTGGCAGGCGGGTATCGTGACCGTCGGCCACATGCATAGGCTCCGGCATTTCACCGCAGGTGCGCGCCCCCTAGAGCTATTAAAGCAGCCGATGTATCATGACAGCGTTTCACCCAGGGGAGCCAACCTGCCGCAGTATAACTGCAATGGCTGGTCCTTAAGTGGTATATGGTGGCTGTGTGCCCATTTAGTGGATTTTTTTTCTGATGTTCTATATCTTTAAAGTGTATCAGACAGATTGGAAATTTCAGCTGCAAAGGGTCATAACCTACTGGGAAGATTTTCACTCACTTCCTGTCCAGGTGAAGAGTGAGATAATCTGCTCAATGGGGACACACAGTTTTATCAGAAGCTGGGCTTTAATCATATTCCACTGCAGTTTAACAACCACAATTTCTTGTAGGCAATGACACAAGCAACATTTTGTAATTAATATGTGTAATAAGCTGTAGTAAGCTGTGTGATTATCCCATATTATGATGCTCAGTTTTATAGCTGCTGATCTGCAGACAGAAGAGCAAAGTACTGTAAAACCTTCTATTGCGAGCATAATTTGTTTCGGAAGCATGCTTGTAATCCAAAGCACTTGTATATCAGAGCAAACTTTCCCATAGGAAATAATGGAAACTCAAATGATTTGTTCCACAACCATTTATTTATAAGTCCTTCAGTTTAGGTTGTGTTACCATAAAATGTCCATCCACAAATGGCAGCCTCCCCTAGGGGATCAAAAGCAAAATCCAGGAGCTACAGAGTATAAAAGAGAAGAGAGGCGCCTCTAAGTGTAGCAATATGGTTACATTTAATGAAGGTACAACATTTAGCAACTCACATGGTTGATGATTACAAGAGACACAACTAAGTATGTAGAGATCCGGGGTAAAGCGAACCACATAGACCGTCCTCCTCACCGTAGGCTTTCACCGATGTCAGTCTGCAATTGTGACCGGGAAGACTACCCTGCAGTAGAGCAATCTGAAAGCGAGGCTTGAACCGCTCATGGAAGGGACAACATCAATGGTGGTGCAGAGGATGGTCTATTTGGACAGTTTTACCCTGGATCCCTGCATACTTAGTTGTGCCTCTTTTGATCTTCAACCATGTCAGTGTCTAAATGTTGTAACTTCATTAAATGTAACCATATTGCTACACTTAGAGGCGCCTCTCTTCTATTTTATACTCAGCTGTGACATGACTCTACTCTTATATCAAGACGTCGCTTGTATATCAAGTCAAAATTTATTTAAAAATGTTGCTTGTCTTGCAAAACGCTCTCAAACCAAGGTTTTACTGTACTGAACAAGTTAGATAGGCACAAGTGTAGTTGGTAATCAAACTGGTGTGAAGGCAAACATTGTGAAGCTAGAACTGTAACACATGCATAGGGCAGAGAAAGATATGGTGCAGGACAAGGAACACAGGAATCAAAAAGAGAAGACAGATTAATAACCAAAAAACAACACAAATTGCAAACCAAAATGTGGCAACCTAATAAAGTTCATGTAAAGCCGAAATGTTTTTCTTTTCATTTTAGTCTTTGTCCAGCTGGAGAGAGTTATTTTCACTTATCCTGCAAACACAATAGGAAACAAGAGATATCTCCAAAGTGAACATAATTACCCTCTTATGCCACGTACACACGACCAATTTTTCCGTCGGAAAAACCTTGGATGTTTTTTCCGACGGAATTCTACTCAAGCTTGGCTTGCATACACACGGTCACACAAAAGTTCTCTGAACTTTCGACCGTCAAGAACGCGGTGACGTACAACACTACGACGAACTGAGAAAATTAAGTTCAATGCTTCCGAGCATGGGTCAAATTGTTTCCGAGCATGTGTCGGAATTTTGCACATCGGAATTGCTACAGACAAACGGATTTTCCAATAGGAATTTTTTTTCCATCTGAAAATTTGAGAACCAGCTCTCAATCTTTTGTTGGTGGAAATTCCGACAGCAAAGGTCCGATGGAGCATACACACGGTCGGAATTTCCGTTCAAAAGCTCACATCAGTATTTTGCTGTCAGAATTTCCGATCGTGTGTACGGGGAATAAGAGAGTTGGTATAAGAATAGGTACCCCATTGGCAGTTGTTCCCTTACCTATTGCTCTGATGACAATTCAAAAATGCTTCTGTCTCAGTGACAATGGTTACCAAAACAAATATAAAATATAAGTGCGCCACTGTATTGTCATATATCCATAAATTACATTTATTAACAAACAACAAAAGTGAACAATTCTAAATCAAAATCAGTCTAAGCTTATCCAGTCCACAGTGAAAAAAAAAAAGTCCAACAACACAGCTGGTGAAGTGTGAAATAAAAAAGGATGCTTCAGCAAAGTGCCTTCCTCACATAAACACATGCCTCTTACCAGAAGGATTGGTTCTCAGAACATAGAGATCAAACTCACTCCTACAGGTTCCAGCCACCAGAGGTTTTTCACTCATCAGCTCCTTTAAAGTGTTTGTAAAGGCAGAAGTTTTTTTATCTTAATGCATTCTATGCATTAAGATAAAAAAAAACATTCTGTGTGCAGCAGCTCCCCTAGCACTTGTCTGAGCCCCATCTCTATCCAGTGATGTGCACCAGTGCCTCGGTAGACTGGGACTCTCCCCCCTGATTGGCTGAGACATTGTCTCCCACTGCTTTCAATCAAAGCCAGTTAGCTATTAAGGAGAGAGAGGGGATGGGGCCAAACCACGGATCAATGTCTGAATTGACACACAGTGTGACAGCTGTTTGCTGTTGGGGCACTCGACAGGAGGGAGGGACCAGGGAAGAGGGAACCGAGAGGAGGAGGATCTGGGCTGCTCCATGCAAAACTACTGCACAGAGCAGGTAAGTATACATGTTTGTTGTTTTCCTACAACAAAAAAAATAGACTTTACAATCACTAAAAAAAATCATGTAAGTGCAACGATACTTTTAAATAAATGTTTTTTTATTGTACTGAACCATGAAGCCTCTTTCTTCTATTACCCTCCATATGTGATAGAATCTACAGTGGCATGCTTTATATGGATCCAGTGGACACACAAGACATATTGTAATAAGTGAAGTAAACACAAAGGGATCATCCTTTAAGGAGCTGATGAGTGAAAAACCTCTGGTGGCTGGAACCTGTAGGAGCAAGTTTGATCTCTATAATCTGAGATCCAATCCTTCTGGTAAGAGGCGTATGCTTATGTTGGGAATTCACTTTGCTGAAGCACTCTTATGTGAATCACTTGTCACCAACTGAGCACAAATTGTTGGACTCTATTTTCTTTTCTTTTTTCACTATGGACTGGATAAGCTTAGATAGATTTTTACCTTGAATTTTTCACTTTTATTATTTGATAATTAATGTAATTTATATATACTGTATATATATATATATATATATATATATATATATATATATATATATATATATATATATATATATATATATATGACAATAAGGTTTGGCACTTATATTTTATATATGTGCAGTTAGTCGTGTATTCAGACTTACATAAGTAGCAGCACCGTTCATATCACACTTCATTTATTTTGTTACACATAGTTTGGGTAAGCGCAGAATATTTATATATATATATATATATATATATATATATATATATATATATATATATATATATATTGTACCAAAACAAATAGGAAGATGAATTTCCCAAACAGGGACACAAACAGCAAATAACTCTTTTGCTGTCACTGATATAAGGTAAACCTCTGCAGCAACACAGGCTGTTAAACACACTCCCGGGTGATATAGAAGTGTGTTTACATCTGTCAAGCTGACTTTCTGTTGGAAGTGATTCAGGCAGTTGAAAAGTCACTTCCACACACCAACATCTAACTACCCCTGCTATGTATGGTACTCTGCTGTCACCCTTGTGTGCTTATGGGGTCAGCAAATAGCATGGAGGAAAATCAGCCATCCTTTTATTAGTCTCCCCTTCAGTGCATGGACCAAGAAGAGTCAAGCCTTTCATTACTTCTAGGTTATCTGCTCACCGAGTGAGAGCAATAATTTTAAGGCCTTCATTCGTGTATAACTCTAAACTGATAGCTTGCCATAGTGTTGCCTATGAACAATTTTGAGTACTGAAGTTTGTCACAATTTCACAGGCATGCACAGTTTAAAGACTTGACAAGTTCTGTTAACTTCAGGCAAACAATAATTGAATAAAAGATTGTGTTTGTGTGTGCTAAATGTAACTTTAATGTATTTCTTATAGAAACGACATGGAGTCATAAATACTGTATTTGCTGGCGTATAAGGCTACCTTTTACGCTTAAAAAAAATGGCCAAAAAGCAGGGGTCGTCTTATACGCTGGGTCAGCTGCTTGGATGCCTGCTGGATGTGCGGTAATACTGTATGTAGCTTCGGCTACATACAGTATATACCGCTTAGCCAATCCCAGTGAGCGATGTATTCAAATGAAAACAGAGCCTGCTCAGATTGGAGTAACAACCTCTGCCAATCCGAGCAGGCTACATACAGTAGCCTACTCGGATTGGCTTTGAGAGTCAGAGAGGAGTGGGCTGATGATGTTACAGCCTCTGCCAATCCAAGGAGGCTTTGTATTCATTAATAGAATACATCGCTCGTCGTGATTGGCTCCAGATCCAGCAAAAAGGAAGAAGAATATGGCTCCAGCTCCAGAAGGAATGAAGAAGAATATGGCTTCAGAAGGAAGAAATATGAAGCGTCGGAAGCCTCGGAAGGGGAGTCGTCTTATACGGTGAGTACAGGCAAAAAATCGTAAAAAAAATTCAAATTAGGGGGTCGTCTTATACGCCCGGTCGCCTTATACACCGGCAAATATGGTATGTCTGCTACTATCGTGTGACAAAAAAAAAAAACTACCACCATTGTATTTTCCAGGGTCTCTTTTTTCAAAAAATATTTTTAGTTATAGGGGTTCTCTCAGGCCTAAAATGTTAAAATGGTGGCACTAGGTATTTAAAGCGGATGTGCCAGTATAAAAAAATATTAAAAGCCAGCAGGTACAAATACTGCAGCTGCTGACTTTTAATATTAGGACACTTACCTGTCCTGGAGTCCAGCGCCGTCAGCAGCAGAGGACGAGCGATCACTCGTCTCTCTGCTGCTCCCCCCGCCATCCTCAGTGAGGGAACCAGGAAGTGAAGCGCTCCGGCTTCACTACCCGGTTCCCTACGGCGCATGCGCAAGTCACGCTGAGCCCGCCGATTGGCTCACACGCTGTGTGCTGGGAGCCGAGTGTTCCCAGCACACAACGGGAGACAGACAGGAAGTCAGAAAAACCCGTCTTTTGCCCGTAGCGTGTGGCCGGAAGTGGGTGCAAATACCTGTCTTTAGGTATCTGCACCCCCCTGAAAGGTGTCAAATGTGACACCGGAGGGGGGGCGGGTGCCGATCAGCGTGAGTTCCACTTTAGGGTGGAGCTCCGCTTTAAGTTATGGAGTAGATTTTCAATAGGATGCATTTAAAAAAAATATGGCACTGACAGTGAAAGAGTTCAACTTCACAAAGGGTTTAACCTTCCTTTTACTTAAAAAAAAAATCTGTTACCATAGGCGTGTGCAGCCTGTTGCATTAGGGTGTACACCCCAAAGCTCAAACACACACACACACATTATATATATATATATATACATATACACACACACACACACACACACACACACACACACACACACTATATTGTTAAAAGTATTGGGACGTCTGCCTTTACGCACACATGAACTTTAATGGCATGCCAGTCTTAGTCCGTTGGGTTCAATATTGAGTTGGCCCACCCTTTGCAGATATAACAGCTTCAACTCTTCAGGGAAGGCTGTCCACAAGGTTTGGGAGTGTGTCTATGGGAATGTTTGACCAGAAGCGCATTTGTCAGGCACTGATGTGGACAAGAACCAATCCCCGCTCTAATTCATCTCAAAGGTGTTCTATCAGGTTGAGATCAGGAATCTGTGCAGGCCACTCAAGTTCCTCCACCCCAAACTTGCATTGATTGGTACTGATAGGTGGCACTGATCGGCACTGTTTGGTGGCACTGATTGGCGGCGCTGATTGGCACTGATAGGTGGCACTGATAGGAGACACTGTTAGGCACTGATAGGCAGCACTTATTGGCACTGATTGATGGAACTGATATGCAGCAATAATTGGCACTAATTAGCAGCACTGATTTGCACTAATAGGCAGCCCCGATGGGCATTAATAGATGGGACTGATGGGCATTTATTGACAGTGATAGGTGGCACTGATTGGCAGCACTGATTGACACTGATAGGCAGCACTGATTGGAACTAATTGGCAGCACGTATAGGCATCACTGGATGGAAGCACTGTTGGGCACTGATTGGCAACATTGTTGGGCACTGATGGGCGGGCAATGATAGGCAGAACTGATTGGCACTGATGGACACTGATGAGGAGGCACTGTTTGGCACTAATATGGCACTGATTGGCAGCACTCATGGACAGTGACAGGGGAAAGGGGGAGTTTCAGATGCAGCAGATAGTGAGGCTTGCAAAAAACGCTTATTGTGTGTGAAACTGTCAGGGAATATAACTGCTTGCAGTGAGAAAGACTAGCTGTCAAAACGCAGTGGCAATGTAAGGGGTGGGCGGGGCCAAGCAGCTATCGAACTCCAGCCAATGATTGTGCTGCTTAAGAAAAGGGAGGAGCCACATAAACATAGTGCCCCACCCAGACCCCATTCCATTGGCTGGTGTTTGATAGCTGTTCAGTCCCACCCACCCTTGACATCGCCACTGAGTTATGACAGTTTGTCTTTCTCCCTGCAAGCAGTTACATTACTTACCAGTTTCACAAACACTGAGCGACTCTTGCAAGCCTCACTATCTGCTGAATGTGAAATTGTTTCACAGGCAGCCCAGGCAACACACTCCTTGGATGTAGACTTTCACAGCAGCCCAGCGGGCAGTGGGAGGATACTGTGATAGTAGTGGGGTGCCAACGGGGAGGAAAGAGATGACAGCCAACCGCACAGACACCTCTCCTCCTAGTATTTCATTACCCTCAGTGCCAAAGATGGAGATCTCAGGATACAGCCATCAATCCGCTACACTAACAGGCACAGGGTGATTAGAGTGTGCCCAGGCACACCCGTCACACCCTGTGCGCACACCTATGGCCATTTCATATACTTTATTTTGCACAGGCATAGGCCTTGTACACACGACCGAGGATCTCGACGGGCGAAACACATCGTTTTGCTCGTCCAGTACCTTGTTAGGCTGCCGATGAACTCGACGAGCCAATTTTCTCCATTCCCGTTGAGGAAAAAGAGAACATGCTCTCTTTTTGGCTCGTTGACATCCTCGACAGTTTCCTCGTTGAAAAATTTACACCCGACCGGTTTCCTCGGTTTTTGCCGAGAAACTCGGTCGTGTGTATGAGGCCATAGCCCCAATGCACTGAGCATAATGTGTAATTATTTTATGTAATACAGTTGTGACCTATTAGGTTTTGTCCTGTGTCACATGATGATAAATACAGCTGTGCGTGCAAAAATTTATGATCAGGAAGCTTTCACTGCTGTGATCAATAATCTATGTAATACTTCATATTCCCATCGCACACATTCCTGGATACGCTCTTGGGTTTGGGTGCTCGTAGCAACAACCAGCTGGATACTGGTGCACGTTACAGTAAAAATATTTACCAGCACACCATGTAACGACGTAAATAGCGTCCAAACGGATGATTATTTGCATGTTCACAACACAAAGAGAGTGCAACATTTCAGAGCCACGCAGGGCCCCTTCATCAGACATGGCATGCCTGATGAAGGGGCCCTGCGTGGCTCTCTTTGTGTTGTGATCATGCAATAAATAATCCATTTGGACGCTATTTACGTTGTTCCATGGTGTGCTGGCAAATATTTTTACAATAATCTATGTAAGCACAGCATAAATTACATCCTTACATTAAAAATGTATAAACCACACAATTCAGCCTATCCACCAGTATGCTGTCACATGATCTATATAAGTTGCCCGTTATGAGACACATACTGCTAATTTTAGGAATCCCAGGTCCCCAGGTAAAGACTATGGGCCAGATTAAGAGAGAACTTACGCCAACGTACCTGTTGATATGCCGCGTAAGTTCTAGGATGCGCCGTCGTATCTATGCGCCGTATTCTTGTAATAAGATAGGCCCAAATTCTGTCTCCATCCGACCGATGTAAGTCTCCTACGCCGTCGTATCTTGGGTGCATATTTACGCTGGCCGCTAGGGGCGCTTCCATTGATTTACGCGTTGAATATGTAAATGACCTAGATACGTCGATTCACAAACGGACTTGCGCCCATCGCAGTAGGCTACGCCGTTTACGTAAGGCGTACGTCCGGCGTATAGTTATCCCTCATAAAGCAGGGGTAAGTCATGTTAGGGTATGGACGTCGGAACAGCCGTCGGATTTTACATCGTTTGCGTACGTCGTACGTGAATGGGGCTGGGCGTAGGTTACGTTCATGTCGTACGCATTGAGCCGTCGTTTCTTAGGGAGTATCTGCAACGTGATTCTGAGCATGCGCCGTTCGTTTGGCCATTCATTTACATGGGGTCACGATTAATTTAAATACAAAACGCCCACTACCTTGCAAATTTGAATTAGGCGGGCTTACGCCGGCCCATTTACGCTACGCCGCCGTAACTTAGGGAGCAAGTGCTTTGTGAATACTGCTCTTGCCTCTCAGAGTTACGTCGGCGTAGCGCATATGAGATGCGCTACGCCCGCTCAACGATACGCCAAGCTACCTGACTCTGGCCCAATATATTTACATTAAAGTGCTACTAAACCCACAACAGTCAAATCAGTCTGATTAACTGTGGAACATGAAGGGTTAATCCATCATTGTGTAAAAAAACTAGTTGATCCTGGCTTCTCTGATCCCCCCCTCCCTTCTTCCACTGTTCCCTGATCATTTCCTGATAACACAGAGTTTATGGTGTCAGGCTGCACATGCTCAGTTTGGTGTGTATTTCTATAGAGTTTTTTTTTCCTTGGAAGAGTGTATGTGATCAGCACTGTCCAGACAGAGGGTTTGAAATCTTGCAGTCTCATAGGACGCTCAGAAAACTCCTCCTACAAGCTTTAACCAGTGCTTGGCTGGACACTGATAGAAGTCACAAGACTGCTCTAACTGCTGATGATAAAACTTATTTAGCAGTTTATATTTACTAAAATAATTGCATTACATGTTCTGTGTACTGTGGGAGACCAGATATAGTGAAGGCAGGGTATTGGGTTTAGTAACACTTTAGCGCTAAAGTTTTATGCTGCCCACACAAATTATTTTTTCAGATTTTTTTTTTCTTTTTGCTATTCATTTGGCATTTCCCATCATGTATTTAAAAAAAATCTGTTTTACAAGACCTCACTATTTGCTGTTTTGTTCAACTCCAGTTAAATTTTACAAAATTGCATCAAAATCGTTAAGCAGTTTTACTTAAATGTTTTTTTTACATATCATACAGAACAAAATATCATATCATATAAAACAAAAGGCTTCATGTACACTGCTGCTGGTAAATGGAGAAGTTGGGTGTTTTTTCAGCTGCCCCTGAACTCTCCTCTGTACATGTACACAGGGGCCCAGATTCAGGTAGGGGCACGCACTGATACGGCGGCGCAGCGTATTGTTTTTACACTACGCCTCCGTAAATTACTGGAGCTACGCTGCATTCACAAAGCATTTGCTCTGGAATTTGCGGCGGCATTTCGTAAAAGGGGCCGGCGTAAGCGCGCGTAATTTAAATGATCCCGTAGGGGGCGTGGATCATTTAAATTAGGCGCGTTCCCGCACCGAACGTACTGCGCATGCTCCGTCGGGAAAATTTCCCGACGTGCATTGCGGTAAATGACGTCGCAAGGACGTCATTGGCTTCGACGTGAACGTAAATGGCGTCCAGCGCCATTCACAAACGAGTTACGCAAACAACGCAAATCTTGAAAATCGCGACGCGGGAACGACGTCCATACTTACCATTGGCTGCGCCTACTAATAGCAGGAGCAGCCTTACGGCGAAAACTACGTACGCAAACAACGTAAAAAACGAGCGCCGGCCGTGCATACGTTTGTGAATCGGCGTAAGTATGCAATTTGCATACTCTACGCTGACAACTACAGGTGCGCCACCTAGCGGCCAGGGTCAGAATGCACCCTAAGATACGACGGCATAAGAGACTTATGCCAGTTGTATCTGAGGCTACAGTCGGCGTATCTAGCTTTCTGAATACAGAAAGTAGATACACCGGGGCTACTTAGCAATTACGCTGCGTATCTATGGATATGCAGGCGTAATTGCTTTCTGAATCTACCCCAGGGTCGTTTATAGTTGTTTCTATGCAGTTGAGTTTAGAAGCATTTTTTGGAAAGCAAAAAAATCCATTCAGGATGGATGTTCAGAGGTATTTGAAAGGCCAAACGCCTGTAACGGCTTGTTTAGCTGTGTTTCATTTACAGGTGTTTTTAATGGACATACATTTGTAACTATTTGAAAAAAATATATAATTAAAAACGCTCCTATACGCAAATGCAGCAAAAAAGGGCTAAACGCGGCATTATACACTGCCTTCTGTGAACCGCTGTGGGTGCGGGTGACAATACATTGTTAATGACACCCCCAGATCGGTTCACAGATCGCAGTGCGGTTCACAGATCGCAATGCGATGTCTAAGATCACGCCTAGTCTGAAAGTCAGACCAAAGTAGTACAGGGATTACTTTGAAGTCGGCACGACTTGAAATCGCACATATATGAATAGTTATCATTGGAAATCATGGGAACGACTTGTCATGCGACTTTGCACTCCCAAGTCGCAGGACACGTTGCACAAGTGAGAAAGGCGCCTTAGCCCTTGTTCACACTGAGATGTGGGGATAAAGCCGTGAAAAAAGCTTAATTGAAAAATAAGGTATAAATAATCATGGTATGATTGGGTTAAGGAAACAATGAATCTGAAACGTAGGCATCATTTTCAGAAAAGGAAGCATTATCTTTTGTAAAATATATGATTCAGACAGATTTTTGTTCAGCTGATAGATGGCACATCATTACTAATCCTTACAATACAAGTTCCCTGTTCTTGTGTTCTGAGAAGTTAGCACAATGTTCTCTAGGATTGTTACAAAACAGCTAAGTTGTAATTAGCAGTTGGGAAAGTAAAACAGTGAGACTTTTGACAACCTGACAAGTTTGCATTAGTCTGTGTGAATAAATAAATGCACACTCAGCGAGTTACAATTCGATTGAGTTCCAGCTCATAAAAGCCTTTCAATACTCTTCCATTTCTGGGAATTTATTTTGTTTTAAAAGAGGACTAACACCTTACCAAGAACTGGACATACAGTATATAATTGAATATCCTGGACAATCCTAAAAGTATTGTGTTTTGTCCACCATATTATCTCTTTAAATAGTTACAGACCACCTGCCACAGTTGTACTGCGACAGGTTGGCTCCCCTGTGCAAATCACGGTCATTGTACGTCGGGCGCTTACACAGCGATTTGTGGGCACCTTCGTGCCCATTTACCAGCGGGGGAGCAAACCAGCAAGTCCGGGACACCCACGATTGCTCCAGAAACAGGCAGAACTGGGATCTGTCAGTGTAAAAAAACAGATCCCCATTCTGTCAGGGGAGGAGAGAGAAAGATTGTCTGTTCCTAGTGATTAGGAACAGCGATCTCTCTCCTCCTCCAGTCCGCCCAGCCCCCAAACAGATAGACACACCTCCC
This sequence comes from Rana temporaria, assembly GCF_905171775.1. NCBI lineage: Eukaryota > Metazoa > Chordata > Amphibia > Anura > Ranidae > Rana > Rana temporaria. Next base: position 94,618,080 of record NC_053497.1, read on the forward strand.
AGGGAACACACTTAACCCCTTGATCGCCCCTAGTGGTATCCCCTTCCTTGCCAGTGATCAGTAATCAGTAATCAGTGGCTATTTTTAGCTCTGATCGCTGCATAAATTTCAATGGTGCCAAAAAGTGTCAAAAGTGTCCGATCTGTCCGCTGCAATGTCGCACTCCCACTAAAAATTGCAAATCACCGCAATTACTAATAAAAAAAAAGCCATAAATCTTTCTCATAATTTGTGGACGCTATAACTTTTGCGCAACCCAATCAATATACGCTTATGGCGATTTCTTTTACCAAAATATGTAGAACAGGGGTGGCAAACCCAAATTCATCGGGGGCCGCATCAGCAGTATGGTTACCCTCAAAGGGCCGGGTGCGCTACGTATACAGTGCATGGGTCAGGATTGCGCTACGTATACAGTGCATGGGTCAAGATTGCGCTACGTGAAAATTGTACAGCAACGCTCAGAGTGATACTGAGATGTCTTTATAATATTCACACAGGGGGAGCCAAGCCCCAGTGGGAGGAGTGCTAGCCATGCTGATCAGAGAGCGATGACGTCACACATTGCCGGTGAGAAATCCCCCTGGCCACAACAGCGAAGGCAGTGTGAGCAGGGTACAGGAGGAGCTCCTCCCCAAAAGTGGGCCATGGGGACACCCAACAGCGAACGTTGGCGTGTGCTGCCCAGATGGATGGAGCCTACCCGCCGGGTGGTGCATAAAAAAGCTCCACAAACTGCCGCATGCCAGGGACATCTGGTGAACAGCACTGTAACCACAGCCAATGATAGTTGGTAGATGCCAAAAACCACAGCATGAATGGCAATGGGGATACATGACAGACATAACATAATAAAAAAAGATGACATGCAAAGACAAGATGATAATAATTGAAAATAAATGTATAAAATGTCAAACAAAAAAATGCAGTGGCAAAAAAAATTGGTTATTGGCTGAAACCAGAGAGGGGTCAGGAGGGGAGAAAGGGGAAATATATGTGGAAAAATAGGGATCAAGGAGATGCCGACTGAATACTCAAAGAATAATGTCAAGGATAAAAATTGTGAAAACAATCTATAGATTAAGTTCACATCTTCCTGATGTAAAGCCTGGAAAATAGGGCTTAAGGTTAAATGCCTCATTTTGCCCAGGTGGTGAGGTCGCCTGTAAGTAAAAAATCCACCCTAATTCACATTGCAGAAAACGTTTGTTGTAGTCACCTTCTCTTTGGTTTGGATAGATGCGATCCAATGCAAGAAATTGGGCCTTAGGGAGTGAGTCTGCATGAACAAGAGCCATATGTTGACGAATAGGTAGAGTTGGATCTCTGTTGTGTATACTAAGACGTGTCGGTAAATGCGTCTCCAAAACTCATTTACTGTTTTCCCAACATAGTAGCATCCACTCACAAGAGAGTAGATATACAATGCCAGGACTAAAGTGCCTCAAAGATGCGGCTAGCAGGACTTTTTTTTACCGTCCTGCCAGCGCACCGCTCCAGTGTGAAAGCCCTCGGGCTTTCACACTGGAGTGACAGTGGAGTGCCAGGAGGGGCACTTTACAGGTGCTATTTTTAGCACTATAGCTCCTGTAAAGTGCCTCAGTGTGAATGTAACCTGAGGCAGGTATATGCAAGTCATAAAGCGGTCAACTAAATGACAATTGCAACAGCACTAGAATGATCCCTGAAGAATTTCAAACTGATGTCGAAAGCATGTTGCACTTGCAGCCGAAAGCCCTCGACAAAGGCCCAAAGACATCTTACACACCACATTTGTAGCAATGTTTTTTTATGGATCTGAACATATGTACATTGTTGTCTATGGGACAATGCCCACAAATGCATAAAGCTCTATAATAAAAAAAAAACGTAAAAAAAAATGTATAAATTGCAGCACTAGCATTTATAAAAGGGGGAATTTGAAATTTAGGCATGCATACGCAAGGTCTCTGTGGATTATAACTTGGGTTTTTTACTCAAAATCTTTCTGCCATCTTTTGCCAGCGAGAGCCTGCATATAAGCATCAGTAAATTATTTTGTTTGTGTGCAAGGGGCCTAAGGCAAACTTTATGATATTGTAAATAAAACATTTAAAATGTGTCAAAAATGTTATAAACCAAATTCTGAAATAAGACATTATTTTTAAATTTACATTACAACATTTAAAATGGCAGAGCTGAACAATTTACTAGCTTCTTGGTTGTTTTTGTAAGCAGGGAGAAGCTTAATATAGCATTGCCCTGCACTCAATTATTTTATCATTTATCAGATCAATCACCATAGAAACGAAAAGAAGAATGCAACACTTGGCCTATGTAATCTGGCAGTTTTCATTTTCACTAACCTAGAAAAGGTCAGCTGTTCTCCGTGTTAAATGGCATACAACTGTTCTACCAGCAATTACACTTACAAGGATTTATACATAGGGAGATACATTAAATGTCCCTTACAGTTTTGCTCTTCCCCTCCCCCTTCCCCCTTGATTAAAAAGAAGAAAATAAATAACTGAAAAGAACTATAGCTTCTAGATTGTGCAGCAGCGGTATTGCTGGGCAGCTTAAAAATAGAAAGTGCATATACCTTCTGTGCTGTAAATATCACAGTTCATACTGCCAAACAGATAATATGTTTTACTAGGAAAAGACCATGGCATAGTGGTATTGTGCACTCCATCATCTGAATAGTCAGCCTGTGGGCAAAGCAAATCTTGAACTGTAGAGTTACATTCATATAGGCAGTCACCGGTGAGAACCTGCAGATTCCTGCCGGTGTTTTATCAGATTAGGCAACCCGTCAGATTTTGTAACGGAAGTGACGTTCCATCACGGCCATCTTGCTGCACCCTGCACTCGTCCACAGTAGACATGTGCGATTCAGTTAGTAACAAATGGATTTTCGTACGAATTTGTTAGTATTCGTACATTCGGATCAATTCGAACATTCAAATAGCTGAAAGTACTAAAATACGAAAATTACGGAATTACGAATAAGCAAAATAACGAACAAGCGTAAGTACGAACTTGCGATTGGACAAACTTACTAAAATACGAAACACGAAACAGCAAAAGAACGAAAATGACATCTATAACGAATAATTTGCATTCCATATTTTAAATCCTTTGTCTGTTCGTAATTTCGTATATTCGTATTTTCATTCGTATGTTCGTATTTTCATTTGTGTGTTTTGTAAATCCGTTTCTTTGTCTGTTAGTAAATTTGTGTACTCGTATCATTCTTTCGAATGGGCAATGGGCAGTGTAGTTAGTGGGTGATGTATCCTACTTAATATCTTAGCCAATCAGCTTATCTCTTTTGTGCTGAGTCACATTGGACAATATGGATTAGCCGCGTGTTGAAAATGAAACTAAAATACGAGATTGCGAATGACCGCGCCGCGATGTATTTACGAAAGTACAACATTACGAATCCATTCGAAGCACGGTAATAGACACGAATCAACGAAAACAGAACAATGTTACGAATCAACGGAAAAGGCAATCTCACATAAGTAAAAATCACAAAATTACGAATAGTGTACCAAAAAAATTAAAATGATTATCTAACAAAATTACGAATTTCGAATCAACGAAAATAAAACTGTTACGAAAACACGAACGGGTCCGAATAGGAAAACTTGCGTCTTACGAAATTACGAATCTTTACGAATCTACGGAAAGAGACAAAACAAAACAGAAAAAAATATTTTTTGTTGTTGTGCACTAGGGATGAGCCGAACACCCCACCGTTCGGTTTGCACCAGAACCTTCGAACGGACCGCCCGTTCGCGCGAACATTTAGAACACCATTGACGTCTATGGGACTCAAACGTTCGAATTCAAAAGTGCTCATTTTAAAGCCTACTATGCAAGTTATTGTCGTAAAACGTCTTTGAGAACCCGGGTCTTGCCCTAGGGAACATGTATCAATGGAAAAAAAGTTTTAAAAAATGTATTTTTTTCTGGAGCGGTGATTTTAATGATGCTTAAAGTGAAAAAAAAATGAAAAATTCCTTTAAATATCGTACCTGCTGGGTGTCTATAGTATGCCTGTGAAGTGGCAGGTGTTTAGAACTGTCCCTGCACAAAATTAGATTACTATAAGAAAAAAGTAATTTAAAACTGCTTGCGGCTTTAATGTAATGTCTGGTCCCTGCAATATGGATGAAAATCATTGAGAAAAATAGCACAGACACAGACAGTAGACACACCACGTAGCTTTAGGTGCACACTGCAGAGGACAAAGGCAGTACACACCACGTACCTTTAGGTGGACACTGCAGAGGACACAGGCAGTACACACCACATAGCTTTAGGTGCACACTGCAGAGGACACGGGCAGTACGCACACCACGTAGCTTTAGGTGCACACTGCAGAGGACACAGGCAGTACACACCATGTAGCTTTAGGTGCACACTGCAGAGGACACAGGCAGTACACACCACGTAGCTTTAGGTGCACACTGCAGAGGACACAGGCAGTACACGCACCACGTAGCTTTAGGTGCACACTGCAGAGGACACGGGCAGTACATACCACGTAGCTTTAGGTGCACACTGCAGAGGACACGGGCAGTACACACCACATAACTTTAGGTGCACACTGCAGAGGACACAGGCAGTACACACCACGTAGCTTTAGGTGCACACTGCAGAGGACACAGGCAGTACACACCACGTACCTTTAGGTGCACACTGCAGAGGATACAGGCGGTACACACCACGTAGCTTTAGGTGCACACTGCAGAGGACACAGGCAGTACACACTACGTACCTTTAGTTGCACACTGCAGAGGACACAGGCAGTACACACACCACGTAGCTTTAGGTGCACACTGCAGAGTACAAAGGCAGTACACACCACATAGCTTTAGGTCATGAATATCTTGAAGTAATGATTTATTTACTTTTCTATTTTCTGTTGAGTTTATATAATTTACTTATCTGTACATATATAGTGGACCATGAAGTTTTTTTTTTTCAAACCTGTTGTAAGTTGGATAACTTATTACAACATGTATAACACAAGATTTGTACTTGGATTATAATATTCATTCAATAAAATACTTTGACAAGGAAAGTGAAGAGATCCTTTGGTGGCTTGTAAGAGTAACTGTGCCTTGTAGCAGTTTGCCTGTTAACGTGTGCCTTATACAGTAAAAAGTAAATAAAAAAATCACAAACTTTTAAGCTGAATGAAATAAACATAACAAATGATCTTCAACAGTCATATACAAAGGATCTAGGAAAAGGAATAAATAAACTATATGGATTCCCTGATCTGCTGACTGTAGGTAAATATGTTACACTCTTCTTAGCTTGTGGCCAACTCTTATGGAATTTCCGACAACTAAACCGTGGATTTAAGAACTACATTTCCCAGTATGAATTGTGGCACGCCCAGTAATTCACACCTCCTTGAGGTCTCTAACACGTATAGAGCGTCCTGCCGCACAGATGTAGTTCCCAGGAAGGGGTGAGCATGTTACTGACCACCGCAGTAAACCCTCCTGTCACGGTGGTCAGTAAAATCAGACAAGCAGGACGTGAACAGAACAGAGAAGGAATAGAGCAACTTCTGAGCAAAAATGAATAATGAGGAAGTGAAAAGAGAAATGTCTGCAGGTAAAGGATGCTTATTATGAAAAAAATAAATTCCTTTACAACCCCTTTGAATGAATGAATGAATGAAAAACTTATAAAGCGCGGCGCATGCGAACTGAATCGCTTCTGGGCGCTAGTAACCTTTAACCTTTCAGAATGTAGTCAGTAAGCAATCTTGGCATGATTACATAAAACTCCTAAAAGCTAAACACAGAGAAGAGACAAAATCCAAAAAAGGACAAAGAATACAGATAAAAATAAGCCATTCTTAAGAGCATATGAAGTTAAAAAAAAAATGTAAAATCCAGAAAGACACATCAATTACAGTATTACCCTCAGGTAAATGTTACAATTAAGGGCCAGTTCACACCAGACGCAGTTCCGTACTGTTTTGTGCACATTTTTTCTGCACTAAAAATGTATGCACAGTGTTTTCCATGTATTCCAATTGCTCTAGTTGACTCTAGTTCGCACCATGCAGTCAGTTTCTGGTCAGTTTCTGCACCAGAAACTGACCGGAAACTGACTGCATGGTGTGAACTAAAGCCAACTAGAGCCATTGGATTACATGGAAAACACTGTGCATGCATTTTGTGCAGAAAAAAAGCACACGGAACTGAACGGAACTGCATCTGGTGTGAACTGACCCTAAAAAAGGTAACTCCCTAAATATACAAAATTTGTCTTCATCAAACATAACGAATTGGGAAATTATTTTTAATTGTTTTCTTATTGAATATATTTCTAAGTTAGTTTTTGTTTTGTCATAATAACAGCATAAATCAAGTAAATGAATGAAAGCAGTACACAATTCTGAATGCAGCTGCAAACGGGGACCAAAACATATACATTTAAGTAGCGTTTATTCTTTACCTGAGTTTCCATTTGCTGGATGAGCAATCATCAAAATGCTTATGGGAACCCACTAATTTTCATCGCTTTTGCACATTTCCTAAATACATATTGCCCCGTAAACATTGTACAAGAACTAACTGATCAATTTGATAACCATTTTTATTTTCTTACCACGTATTTTCTTGAAGGCCACCTTGCACATGTTAGTCTATTGTACTTCCATTTGTTTTAAATGACACACAAGCACGCTAAAGTAATGCACATACAATGCACATGCAATACAACACACCACAATGCATTGTAACACACTACAAAAGCATTTTGGTGCATTGTGTCAGCAAGAATATGTTTTTGGACCATTGTGGGGCATTCACATCCCATTTAAATAACTGGGCTGCCTTGACACAATGTACGCACAATTACAGTGTATGTTAGCACACTGTATCGGAAAGGTCTAGATGGACTCTACGTGATATTGCAGCTAAAGGTGAGTAAATAGCAGCTCTGCATACATAATAACCATTTTAGCAGTGGTTTTTAATAAAAAGTCACATGACACAAGAGGTACATTACATTTTACATTCCAGTACATTTTGTATGATATTAAATAAACCCACAGAGTCAAAGTACAGAAACTCTGATTCTTCTGCAGCATAACATATTTTTGCAAACAAACCTTTACCCCAAGGAGAATGAGTAATCCTTTTATGTAATATCAATTTCCATGGCTTTGCCATATGAAATGAAATATATGTCTTTTTGTTTACCATCAGCAGCTAGTTCTTTAAAGTTGTATTGATTAGGTTTTTGCTCAGTGAAAATTGAGTTTTGAACCACAGAGGAATGAACAGAAATTGCAATATTACATGTCTATCACATCTAAGGTAGTTGGAGTAAGTATGATTTCTCTGCTTCATTCCAAGGAACTGGAATACTATTTTCTAGACTGCTGGATATTAATATTAATTCATTTCAAGGTAGAATAAATAAGGATATAAAGGATATTAGATTGCAATGTGAAAGTACATTTGAAGCAACTGTTGCAGATGTATTAAAAAACACACAGGCAAATTTACTCTAATATATGATCTAAATAATAAATCAAAAACAATGTATTGCTTCCAAAGAATACTATATGTTTCTATGATCTCGTCTTACACTACACTCTCTAGAGATGTAGACCTCAGTGCATAATAGAAGTCAATACACATTCAATTTTTTTTTAATAAACATTTCTTTATTGGTTATTACAAAGCAACATACAGGATGGTCAGTTTAGTACACAGGTCAATATCCTTTCAAATATGATTATATTCACCATGTAGAAAGCATTTTAGTGCCACCTTCCCCTGCAGTAGTCAGAAGCACCCATTGACATTATAAACCTCATTATGTCTAAAGAGGTCATACAAACTTTTCCTAAAATCCAGATACATGGTGGTCTACTACAGCAGTAAGGATAGTCCAAATTTGGTAGTGTTCATCTTCCAGTTGGTCCATCTTGCAAACTCCCATCAAAGATAAGTGTTATCCTCTAAAGTATTCTCAGAGGAACCATGCTGAAAAAACATATAATACAGATCATTCAAACTAAAGTGTAATTTAAAAACAGATTCTAATTCTGACATTTACCTTTATTTAAATACTGCCCACATTATTCACCTAAATAAAACAAAAAGCTGAATACCATACCATCAACACAAAAGGGGTTATTTACTAAAGGCAAATCCACTTTGCACTAGAAGGGCATTGAAATTGCACTGAAAGTGCACTTGGAAGTGCAGTCGCTGTAGATCCAAGGGGGGCATGCAAGTAAAATAAAAACAACATTTTACCTTGCACATGATTGGATGATAAAATCAGCAGAGCTTCCCCTCATTTCAGATCGGCCCTTTAGATTTACAGCGACTGCACTTCCAAGTGCACTTTCAGTGTAATTTCAAGTGCACTTGCAATGCACTTGTAGTGCAAAGTGGATTTGCCTTTTCGTAAATAACCCCCAAAGAATCACAATACAGATTCCTACCATACAAGGGATCCCAAACATGTCATAGTTATGTCAGCTGTACACTGGCAAAGCCTGCTAGTCACTAGGAAGCAAAGAATGCCACTGAAAAGGGATTTTTTTATTCCATTTCTATTGACATATTTACAATTACAGAATCTTAAAGGATTGCTTTATATGTCTGTATGCACCCTTTGCTAGACTGTCAACATGATTATAATCACCAGGTTTATCAGGTACCAATAGGACATGAAAATATGTTAACAGCTTGATTTTACTTTACATATAGATTGCTAACAGAAGAACAGTTGAAAGAAAATTATAAGATCTTTATTTTTATATTTATGTATATTAAAACTGCAAATCAAAAATAAGCAAGCTAACTACTTTGTATCCCTTTCCAGTGATATGCTGATCAACTACTCTTGATCGCATGTGTTCAGAGAGCTTCTTTTTGCGATGCATGCTTCATATTAGCTGATGTTTCTTATGAACAGCTATCTTAAAATGCTTATAATAATACAGGAAAAAACTGAGCTAACCAAGGTATAACAGAGCCACAGTAGGGTTGTCCTCAGAGTATGGGGTTTCAGTGGCTTTTCCAAGTCCTTCCAAAGAAATGGTGGTAAGGAAAATCGAACAGAGACAGTCGGACCTGATACTGAGTGTCTGCATTTCCCTCTGAGGGTCCCTTTGTCGCAAAAAGCCTGTGTCCTCTCGTCGTGTCCCCCGCAGCCGCTGTCATCCAGGTGTAGCCAGGTACAGTCTCTCTGTGTAACTCTGCTGAGCTTGTCTGCTCAATTTCAATTGACTGAAATCGACACATGCGCAGTAGATCTTAAAATGATTGAGTGTCTTTTATAAATCAGTAGTTCTAAACAACACCTCTAAACTATTTTCATTAACTGGACTCCAGGTGTGCAAAATACTGCTTTTTTTCATTAAAGAAATTAGTCTAGGGGTTCACTTACTTTGGTGACATGCACACGGGCGTTTTCGAAGCTCTCCTTTTTCTTCCAGTACTGTGAATGTTTAACGGATGTGTTCAATAAAGACAAAATAAATTAGATGGGGGATATATATAGATCACATTTTATGGCAAATTACTGCAGAAAACCAGTCAATTCCAAGTGGTTCACATACTTTTTCTTGTCACTGTATATACTGTAAACAGAAGGATTTATGTATCACTAGTATTAGGGTCATGAATGAAATGTCTGCCAGATTTCCCTCTATATACATTATTCTTGGAATCCAAATTTCTAAAGCAAAATGTAATTAGATGACAGTACACATGAAATGCAGTCAGTGCATTTAGTTTGGCTTTGTGATTTAATGCTGAAAATATTACATGCGCATGAAGCATTAGCATGGGCTGAAATATTATAGCAGATCCTCTGGGGTTAATAATAATAATAATATTCTTTACTGACAGAACATATTTTTAAGTGCCAGGGGACTGGCAAGAGACTTTTCAAAGGAATGCATCTTAGAGAATAAGCACAGTGACATGAAACCATTTTCATAGAAAATGAATACGAAATATGTGGAAGATCTTGGAATAACTGGGAAGGCTCCAGAGAATCTTATACATATTACTTTTTTCTTTTATGCTAACTTTGATATTTGGATTGATCAAGCAGAGTCAAAAAGATGAATGGCTGTAGATAGCTCATTTTATGAAAAGTTTGAATTGTTTGAAAAGTTATAACTAGACAGGTATCATATACTAAAAGTATACAATATATCATATTGTTATCTGCTACAATCCAGCATTAAAGAGAATCAGTCACATCTGGGCTTACACAGGTATCAGAACATTCAGTTTTAAGTTATCATTTTGCTTTCTTACCTATGAAAAAGTAATTGTATTCCCTTACTTAACTTTATTAAGTCTTCATAGAGGATGATTTTTAGGATAAGAGTAATGCCCCGTACACACAATGGGAAATTCCGACAGCAGAAGTCTGATGTGAACTTTTGAACGGAAATTCCAACCATGTGTATGCTTCATTGGATTTTTGCTGTCGGAATTTCCGCCAACAAAAGATTGAGAACTGGTTCTCGAATTTTCCAACAGAAAAAATTCCTATTGGAAAATCTGATCGTCTGTAGCAATTCCAACGCACAAAATTCCGACACATTCTCAGAAGCATTGAATATAATTTTCTTGGCTCGTCGTAGTGTTGTACGTCACGTGTTCTTGACGGTTGAAAATTCAGAGAACTTTTGTGTGACCGTGTGTATGCAAGCCAAGCTTATGAGGAATTCCGTCGGAAAAACCATCCAAGGTTTTTCCGACGGAAAATCCGATCGTGTGTACGCAGCATAAGATGAAAAGCCTCCTGACTTCTGACAGTGTATGCCTTGATAAATGAATGCTCATACCATATGCTGTTTTCTAGCACGACTATGTTTATGTAATACTGTTATGTATGCTCAGGAGACAGCATAGTGTTATCAGCATTGGCTCAGTATTTAGTCTTGATTCACTATTTTGGCAGATTTTCACATTTTTTTATTTCAGTGAAACACGATTCGGTTTACTCTTCCCTACATGATAATAGTATAAGCAATGTTATTTGTGTGCGTGAAAGGTGCAAATATTGGTGCTTCTATATTGCAATGCTCTAAGGCTTTGGTGTCCGTTTATGAAGCAGTGAAATATATTCACTGCTTCATTCGCTGGCATTCACAGTGGAGATCTTTCTCCTCTGTGTGCCTGTTTATGAAGCTTTGTAGATCGCTTCACCTTTGGAGGAGTGAAGCAATCTACAAACACTTCCAACACTAGAGAACGGCACCTGATACTGGAATCTCATGAGACATCACAAGATTACTGTACCAGAACTTCACAGAAACACTGAGGTGTCAGTTTATTAAGCAGTGATAAATTATCACTGCTCAATACACATACAGACGGCGTGATTAATGTTAATAAAATAACAAGTCCCCCTTCATAATATATATACATATATATATATACACACACATTATAATATATATATATATATATATACACACACAAACCTATGACAGGGCGACATGGTTACAGTCTTGGGGGGTCTGAACAAGGTAGAAGGAAGTTAAAAATCTTCCCCCTTCCCCCCAGATTCTCTCTTCACTCCCCGATTCTCCACCTCTGAGCTGGCGAATTGGGGTGTGTGAACTCTGACTCAGATTGCCAGTGAAGGGCTGGGATCGCAGCTTCATAAACTGGCTGTTACTGTGTCATTCAATGAGAATTCTCACTGTGCGGAGATCATCAGCGGGAGAACATGTTCAAACACTTCTCCCCCGATTATCTCTGTTTCATAAATTGTTTATGGACTGTGATCAGCAGCAGTGATCAGCAGCAGTGATCAGCAGTGACCTTGGGATCACCGCTGATCACTGCTTCATAAATGGACACCCATATATGCACAGGGACTGTATATGTGCCTTGCAGTGCGCTGAATGGCACCCCAATGCACATAATCAGTCAATAAAATTGAATCTGCACTATAGTGTACCAAAAAGCACAGGACAGTATGGAAAGCACCTGCAAGTCCCCTTCTTGGTTTCCCTGACATTGCTACAGTAATTCAGCCATTTTTGACAAACTTGAAAATCTTTATGTTGAGGAAGTTTCTCAAGAGCAGTTTGTGCACTTATTCCATTAAAGAACCAAGTTATTTCACAGTTACACAGCAAAGGTGCTTCAAGGCCAAATCTTAATAATAAAATGTTTCCTTTTTTCCGAGAGAAGTGGGAATCACAAGGGATGTTGTTGTGGAAAATTCTGCATGACTGTTGAGTACAAGAGGAATCTTTTAACAATCAATAGTACTGCCAGAAACGAATTTCCATGTCTGTATTTAGATGAAACAAATCCTACGGTGAATGTTGATATAACCAATGGTGGGGGTTTCTCTGGGCAATTGCACCTGAAAGAGATCCTATTTATCAGTTGTTGACAAGATCTTTATTGTCAAATGTATATTTAAATGGTAGAAAACCTCATGGGAACATCAAGAACAAGCAAGAAAAATTTACTTCACAAGTTACATAATGTTCTGAAGACAGAACTTGCAGCAGGTAACGGCTAAACTAAACAAGCTCTCCATCCTTTATGTCCCTTAGCAAGACCTAGTTTTTCATCCAAAGAAGAAATGTTTCAAACATGCCCGTCTTCTGGGGTCAGCCTTGTCTAGGATTCTCAGAATGAATTATAAAAGGGAAGTTGCATTGAATAGAAGCTTTCAAAAGTCTGCTAGAGCAAATGAGAAATGACACTGTGGTTTTAGGAGTTGTAAATTGCCCAGCTGCTAACAGTTTGTTTTCATTTCCTCTCGCTTTGTCTGAACAAACTGTAATGCGATTGTTATTGATGGGAATTTTAAATTAAACTTTTAACTCCTGCATGGTAAGTGTAGAGAAGGCTTCTTCGTTAGAAATGTAGAATATAAACTATGCAAGCCACATTGAATATAACAGGGGTGTTCAAAATTAAGGCTCAAAACATCACTGCGGCATTATAATTTTTTTTTTGCTTTGTTTGTGTGAATGGAATACAGTACCTGTATATTTTTTTTTTTAGTGAGTAAAAAGAAAATACATCTAATGCCTTGTACACACGATCGTAATTTCTAACGGGATAAACTCTATCGGAATTCCGTTCAAGCTGTCTTGCATACACACTGTCACACCAAATTCCGACCCTCAAGATTGTGGTGACATACAACACTACGACGAGCCGAGAAAAATGAAGTTCAATGCTTCCGAGCATGCGTCGACTTGATTCTGAGCATGCATGTCTTTTTTTTCATTCCATACAGACGAACGGAATTTCTGATTTCCATCGGAAAAAAAAGAGAACATGCTCTTTTTCTAAGTTCGCCGGAATTTACAAAGGAAAAACTCCAGTGGGGCACACACACAGTCGGAATATCTGATGAAAAAATTCCGTCTGACTTTTTTCATCGGAAATTCCGATCGTGTGTACGCAGGATAAATGCAATTTTAGTCCTTAGAAAGAGATTATAGGAATTATCATTCTCTAGATCAGCTACATTTTTGCTTCCCCTTTCTTTTTGTAGAGGTGTAATGGCAGAGCTTAGTATATCATTCAATCCACCTCTTGGACTTTTTATAAATGTTATGTATGTTTCAGCTGTCCTTGGATTCTTGGCAGGCTGCATTATTGGAACACAAGAAAATGGTGCAGCAAGCTTGGCCAAACTTTAAAATGGTAAAAGGTAAAAACAACATTCTCCGCTGTAGGATCCCCTCCAACTCGACCCTTACCCTTACCTGAGCATGATTCAAATCATTGGTGTGGCTCTCATTGCTGTCTCTCTCCTCATTGGGCAGATTGATAGCAGCGGAAGCCATTGGCTCCTGCCCCTGTCAATCAACTCCAGTGACGAGGGAGCAGGAGCAATATATTGCAGCTCATAAATTCTTAGATGTGGTGGCACTGGCTGTATTTTTTTTTTTTGGCTTTTTTTTATTATTTGTTCTACCTGGTGATCTGACCAATACATCTGTTTTTTTCAATATCCTTAAACAGGACACATTGTCCAGCAAAATTGGCAGTTAGACGTCTGAGGCCCTGTACACACGATCAGTCCAAACTGATGAAAACGGACTGAAGTTCAGTTTCATCAGTCCAAACCTACCGTGTGTATGGCCCATCAGACTTTTGTCCTTCAGACCAAAGCTTTAAAATTTGCTTTAAAATCGGACTGATGGACTGATGACCGATCGGTCAAAACCGATGGTTAGTACGCAAAAGCATCGGTTCAAAACCCACGCATGCTCAAAATCAAGTAGACGCATGCTTGGAAGCATTGAACTTCGTTTTTTTAGCACGTCGTTGTGTTTTACGTCACGCGTTGGACTCGATCGGATTTTGAACTGATGGTGTGTCAGTTCCTCAGACCATCAGACTTCAGCCTTCAGTCCGTTTTCATCAGTTTGGACTGATCGTGTGTACAAGGCCTGAGACAAACACTGAAAGAATTGTTCACAATGGTCAGGTTTTTTTATTTATTTATAGAAATCGTTATTGCTAACCTCTGCGAATACCAATAAAATCTATGGAACACGAACATGAAAAATCAAAAGTGCTCATTTTTAAGGCTAATATGCAAGTTATTGTCATAAAAAGTGTTCAGGGAACTGGGTCCTGCCCCAGGGGACATGTATCAATGCAAAAAAAAGTTTTAAAAATTGAAGTTTTTTTGGGGAGCAGTGATTTTAATAATGCTTAAAGTGAAACAATAAAAGTTTTGTACCTGGGGGGTGTCTATAGTATGCCTGTAAAGTAGCGCATGTTTTCCGTGTTTATAACAGTCCCTGCACAAAATTACATTTCTAAAGGAAAAAACATCATTTAAAACTACTCGCGGCTATAATGAATTGTTGGGTCCGGGTAATACAGATCAAAGTCATTGAAAAAACCGACATTGGTCCCCCCCTCAGTCCATTACCAGGCCCTTTGGGTCTGGTATGAATATTAGGGGGAACCCTGAACCGGAAAAAAAGAGCTTAGTAAATGAGCAGAAGCTCTGATGACTTTCATCATCCAACCATGTGCAAGCAAAAATGGTGTTTATTTATTTTCTTTCATGTGATTGGGTATTCTTTGCAAAGTAAAGCTTTACCTCATTTGCTAAACTCTGGAGCAATTGCACTTGCAAAGTGCACAGTCCAGTTGCATTTAGTAAATCAACCCCTCTGTGTTTTAAAGCTGTTCTCCAGGCAGATATAAAAGACACAAATGAATGCACCTCTAAGATCATTAAAGAGGAGTTCCACCCAAATTTGGAACTTCCTCTTAATCCACTCCTCTCCCCCTTACATGCCACATTTGGCATGTAATTTTTTTGGGGGGGGAGTGGGGGCTTCAGCACGAGTGGGACTTCCTGTCCCACTTCCTCCTTCCTGTAGGCGACTAAGCTTAATCGCCTTCAGGAAGTGGCTGCTGTAGGCGATCGCCTAGGACACGTCACAGGTCCTAGGCGATCTCCTGGCCAATTACACGGCGCGGCGCCGGGTCGCGCCGCTCGCGCATGCGCTGTGGGTGCCCGGCCGTGAAGCTGAAAGCTGTCACGGCCGGGTGCCCACAATGAAAATGAAGACGCCGGCCGGGGAGGGGGGGAGAGGAGCGGAGCCCCGGCCGGCGCGTCGCTGGAGCGCTGGAGCAGGTAAGTGCCTGTTTATTAAAAGCCAGCAGCTACACTTTTTGTTGCTGCTGACTTTTAATAAACATACAAATGGCTGGAACTCCCCTTTAACAAAACTTTATATGAGCTGATTCCCTACAGTGACAACCTTTTGTACCACCTGCCCCACCCCATTAGATTGCAAGATGTTCTGAGCAGGGCCCCCTTAATCCTCTTGTATTTTATTGAATTGTAACTGTATTGTCTCCCTTTTTATTTTGTAAAGTGCTGCGTAAACTGTTGGTGCTATATACATTCTATATAATAATAATAATTGCATGTATCTTTTAAATGCCAGCATGCCTATACAGCAGAGCTAAGATTAAGTATGAAAAAACACCACAAGGAGCCAGTCAGTTGTGCTGCAGTGAAAGGAGCATGCTGATAGAAGAGAGAGTAAAGTGATAGAGATAGATCTGCTTCTCCTTTCACTGTCCAGTCACAAGCTGGGGGTGAGGAAACCTGTAAGTGTTTCTAAACTGTAGCAGAAAAAAATCAAGCCTTCTGCCCTTCCACAGTGTGGGTTTTTTTAATTACTGGATAGTCAGTAAGACAAATCTTTTTAAGTTCAGTCATTTTTATTGGAAATGTTTAAATCAGACAGAGGAAAATCACATTAATCATTGCAACAGCCAGAGTCTGGGCACAAGTTTTCAAGAACAGTGAGAAATATACACTCTTTAATTTTAAAAGCAAGACAATTGTAAACTGAGTAGCCTCAGAATGCTTCCATCCAAAGTAGGAGTGAGGCAGAAAACTATAGAGACTTTATACGTGACCATCTGAGGAGACAATAAAACGTAACAAATTATTATTCTAGATGCTACACAGAAATGTCAGGAACTCTAACTGCGGCATATCAGAGTAAAGCAGCCCTTACTGCCAGGGCCATGAAAAAAGCAGTAAAGAGAGAAAAAGGAACAAAGGGGGAAAGAAGAATATAGAGAGAGAGAAACCCATAAAAAGGGGTGTAGAATGAAGCTCCCAGGGGGTGAATGCGCTTAGTTTGCTTTGTTGACCACACTGGCAATTTGTTCATTAACCATATTCCAAGTTATCTTTTGTCTATATAAGTGCATACACAAGAAGGTCTTCTTCCATAAATGTGCTATAGTAAGTTTTGCCGCTAACAACATAAAAAAGACAAATCTCTTTAACAGCTCCCTTATAAGTATTTTATCTGTGCATTTAGCTTTTTGCCTGGAGTTCAACTACAAAATTAGATCTTTACCGTTTGGGGACTAAGCTGAAGAGTTCTAAGGTTGTATTCTTGATTCTGAGCTGTCATTTTCTCTTTTTTATTATTCCACAAAATTGTGGTAGGCCAAGAACAAAGCCAATTGTTCTTTTTGTTGATATATAGATTATTTTTCATTACACCCATGTTTTATGTATGTATTGTATGTAAGATGACACTGTGGTGGTGACAATAGCCAATGTCCAACCTTTATGTACACTATTAGATAGTTGGATGCTACTGTCCTCCTTCTAAACGTTCTTGTTGCCTGGCTGTCTATCGTCCTGTTATTTTTTATGTAGAGCAGCTAGTGAAGTCAGAATGAATGTAAAACATCTGATCTACATATTTGTCTGCATCAGTCATTCAGTAGAGGCCAACAATGACAGCATATGTACTTCATTTAGTACTGGCATCTTATTTGGCCTTTATTTAAAAAATAATACAAATGTGCAAAGTATCACTTAGCTGCCAACCAGGAATATTTCTGTTTTTGTTCTGACTAGTTGGTACTGAAATCCGACTGATACAAAAACACACTAGTAAGTAATAGGCTTCAACTCAGATTGTTCCCTGTGTTTTCCAGTTTTTTTTTTTTTTTATGAACAATAAATATAACTCTGTCAGTGGACAGGGACTAATTTGAATGGATCTGCCTGTATGTTCTTTATAATGCACTGCATTGGTGCCATGTACATTCTGGACATAAATATCAGTGGCTGTGATTTTTGCTCTATCATATTAAAAAATCCCTCCTTTTCGAGTTTTGTGTGAATGATATCCTATTTGACTGAGGTCATTGGGTAAAACTGTATGTAGGTGAGGCCAGATGTTGGGTACCCAAAGTGGAGTAAATGCACACTGAGGCAAAGGAATAGGGTATCATGTATAAGAACAAAGATAAGCAACAAATAACATTTGGTATTCCAGCAAAAAAACTCTCACTTCAGTTCCAACAACTGGAACTGCAAAAAACTTTAGGCTGCAGGAAACATATGGCCAAGCTTACGGTACCAGGCAAGCAGCATCTGATGAAGGAGGGGGTCGCAAAAGCATTCAGGCGGCAGAAAGTAGTTCTAATCCTGGACTCTATAAGGTATACTGGCTGGTGGAATCAAGCATGAGGTCCCTACTCTGTCCCTCCTCCACTGGAACCTTTCCATGCACTATTGACAAATTTGCTTGGAATCTAGGAGCCAGCTAAAAAAGTTAGGAGCCAGAAAACGTGCCCCGTCCCGCCGAGTCGCCCGCATATGTAAACGGTGTTCAAACCACACATGTAAGGTATCACCGTGATTGGTAGAGCGAGAGCAATAATTCTAGCCCTAGACCTCCTCTGTAACTCAAAACATGCAACCTGTAGAATTTTTTTAACGTCGCCTATGGAGATTTTAAAGGGTAAAAGTTTGTCGCCATTCCACGAGCGGATGCAATTTTGAAGCGTGACATGTTGGGTATCAATTTACTCAGTGTAACATTATCTTTCACAATATAAAACAAATTGGGCTAACTTTACTGTTGTCTTATTTTTTAATTTAAAAAAAAGTGTATTTTTTCCCAAAAAAGTGCGCTTGTAAGACCGCTGCGCAAATACTTTGTGACAGAAAGTATTGCAACGATCGCCATTTTATTCTCTAGGGTGTTAGAATAAAAAATATATATAAAAAGGAGGTGAAAAAGGCCAAGCAGGGAGATGACAAATAATAAAATCATTTTAATTAAGAAAAAAAAAACTGTTTTTACTTCAAATAAAATAAAAAGCTATTAAAAAAAGGCTATATTAATCTATTTAAACCAGCTCCCCCCACACCACCAAAAAAAAAGCTCTATTTGTGGGAAAAAAAGGACATCAATTTTATTTGGGTACAGCGTTGCACAACCACGCAATTGCCAGTTTAAAAAAAAAAAAGTAGTTAATGTTGGTGGGATAACTAAACTTCAGACCTAAAAATTTGTATTTTAACACGATTGCAAAAATAAAAAATGCACACTCAGCTGTGGCAGTGGGAGGGTATATATATAGGGTGGTGTGTGTATATATATAGTGTTATTACATAGGGTGGTGTGTATGGGATTGGGAATAGAGGAGAGCGGTAATCCCCTCCCCTCCCCAGTGATAAAAAGGTGCAGTATTCCTGCTCCCCCGTGCCACCCCGCACACCGCAAAGCCCACCACATCAATTACCCCTCAGACAATATTCAAAACCGGAAACACGCTGAACAGAACTACATAGAACGGGATAATTTACCAGCCACTTCGCTTCTCCCTCCGCACCGGCTCCTTAGCAACCTGCAGACACATACAGCTCACGTCCGTACGTACCCCTTCATGCAATGCTTCCCATATGTATATCACTCCGCCACCCCCTCAACTCAACCCTTTACAGACTTATAACAATATTGTATAAGTTTAAAAAAAAAAGCGTACAGCAATGTGGAAACAGTTCCGTTTTTGTTTTTCTGTAAAATAGTCACTATTGTAGTCTTCCGCGACTTAGAGGATGCCGGGTGTTGTAGTCTTTGGAGAGGGTCTGTGACGTAGGCACACGGGGAAGCGTGTCTATTGGGTAGAACAAGTGGCCGGGGATTGGCCCCCTCTCTGTTCCACGCCTCCTTCATGCCTGACTCGCTGCCGAGGATGAGCGGCGCTGTGATTGGCTGGCGGGGTGAGGATGCGGCGTCAGACAGTGTAAGGGGGTGGTGATGTAAAGCCGTGGCCTCAATTACCGGCCGGAGCGGCGCTCCGCGATCGCGCAGCGGCAGGGGGGGCGGAGATGCAGGATACCCCAGGCGCCAGGTTGCTAATTCTAGTCGCAATTGCGACCTGGCGCCCGGGAATTGTCGAACCCTGCACTAGACACACTGTCCCACACCAGTGGGTTCATGTCCCTAAAATAACCACTACACAAATGCACACCAACTGCAGTGGGACAGTGCAATTTATTAGTGCTGCCCTCACTAAAGTTGGCTATAGAGGTCATTCAGTGCAACAGCATTCAATCAGATGGCTGTTTCCTGTATGACACTTACTGTGGCATCAGAGGAACAAGAGCTCGCTTTAGCCTCCATTCTCTCTGCATAGCAGCCGCCAAAACAGTGCCACCTGTGCGAGGATGCTGAGGTGCACCTGCCTACATTTAAATATTATCTATGTTCTCTGGTTTAAAATTGAATATAGTCCCTGGCCATAGACACCCGAATAAATCCACTAACATCTTTGAAAAAATATTTTGAAAATGCTTGTTGGGAGCTAAATTTATATCTGTCCTGTGTGCTCACTATAACATTGATGAAACTAAATACTTTGTAGTGTTTGCAAAGATATTTCAAGAGTCACTTTGACAGCACAACTGTGCATTTTGGGATTTGATATAATGCCAAAAGCTTGGTAAGTGCTGCTCCCAGTGAAGTGGAGCAAAGCCAGTCATAATCATTAAGTACAATTTACCAGAGCTCAAGAAATAAACTCCTAAGTCTCTTTGTGACAGTTTAATGTAGTTTAGTTGGGCACAAATCTCAATGATTAACATATCCCAGGTGATGTAATAGTCATTCACTTTTGGCGGATGCTATATTAGATGGGTTTGTTTTTTTTTGCAGAGAGTTCAGTAAACAACAGTGCAATATTTGTCACATACTAAAAGGACTGCATGACCATTACTTTTATTAACCTGTCCTAATGCAGAACAGGATCAGTGTGCTGACAGAATGTCAGTTTATGTTTGCTTCCCTATGGAGACTGAAACAGTTTGCTTCATTTTTGAACCTTTGCACATATCATTTGTAAGACAATTAGTTTGTGTTAGGCTGGTAAATAAGAAATACTATTGTTCTGGTGCTCTGACTCAGTCTCTCCTTGATTTCAGCATTTTTATACAGATCGATACATATTTTCTGTTTTCAGATGTGATTTCTCTAACCTCCAGAGTGTTTTTGCTACTTTGCCATTTATCAAGCTTCTAATGCTGGAACGCTGCCCAAGTGCAAAGCTTTATCGGTAGCAAGTTAACATTATGAATGTAATAGGCTTCCAATGCTTGACTGAAGAGGAGCCTTGCACTTGCATTACTATTTGAAAAAAAAAAAAAAAAAAAGCTTGGTTGTGATAGAATTTTAATTCTGTAATGGAATTTCCTTCTGTGAGTCTGTGTTTGTTCTGTCATTTCATGATGCCGTTAATTAGGATTTGCATAGCTTTTCATTAATTGCTGATGCCAAAATGAAAGCCTTTTGTGACACAATAACATGGCTGCTCATTATTGCTCCTCTAGAGCTTTGCGCAGTGGACTGTGGAAGTCATGGCGTGTGCTCAGGGGGTGTCTGTCAATGTGAAGATGGTTGGGGAGGAGCCAGCTGTGAAGAACGCACCTGTCACCCAAACTGTGCTGAACACGGACAATGTAAAGATGGAAAATGTGAATGCAGCCCAGGATGGGAGGGGGAGCAGTGTACCATAGGTGAGTTCCCTGCTTCTGTCTTATTAAATACAGCACCATATGTTACTGTCATGAGTTAGAATATTTTCAGTAAGTACACATTTTGAGTTATTATTGCAGTGCTAACCAGAAAGCCATTTCTGGTGCATTCACATTTTTACAAGTTTGCTTTTTTATTTGTGTTACTTTGTTAAAGAAACATGATATGCAGATTACAATGCAGTTAACAACTGTTATGTTAAAATATCAGCTACACAGAGGGTATATTAATTTCAATGAGTCAACAAACGTATTGCCATGCATTGTGAGTACACAACAAATCATACTGCTCCAGATGAACCAATGTAAACCACTCCCTTTGCAATTACTAAGTGTTATCCTAATCACATACATGGACAATCTCCATTGGACTTATCAACAGCTATTAAGTACAAAGGCCTACCTGATTGTATACCAATTGATTTAATAGTTTAGGCAGATCGACACAGTATATCATTTTTGGCAGGAAGGAGGCGTGGCTAGCCTCCGAAATGCATCGCTTGCTGCCTTTCTCCCTCTTGCCTCTTCTCTTGCAGTGTGGGTTTCCAGCCCTTCTGGATTAGGCCGCCCTGCTTCCACCTTGGATCACAGTCAGTTTCAGGCAATTTCTGGACTTATATTAAGGTCTTTGCCCTTGATATTTATGTGGACTATGCACTATACCATTCTGTGGACATTTATTTTTCAGTTATTGTAAGGCCTTTTTTTTATAGCTATAAAGAGAAGGGTAGTGCTGAGAATATTGTTTTATTCTTGTTACCCAAAAAAATCTATTTCAGATTCAGCACGTACCACTCTTTTCTGGAACCTGCACCAAGAAAATGTTGGTGGTAACCTAGCTGGTTGCAAGAAGAAGAACCTTCTTTTTGTTACTCAGGTTTTACAATGGCCCAGATTCAAGAAGCAATTGCGCCCGTGTAATCATAAGTTACACGGCGCAATTGCTTACTTGCTCCGGTGTAACGAGTGCTCCTGATTCAGGAACCTCGTTACACCGACTGCAGCCTAAAATCTGCACGGCATAAGGCACTTATGCTTCGCAGATTTTAGGCTGCATTCTTGTGCTTGCCGCTAGGGGGCGCTCCCATTGTGATCAGCGTGTAGTATGCAAATCGCATACTACGAACTGATTCACAAACTTGCGCGGGCCCCGCGCAAGCCAGGTACGAAGTTTCCGTACGGCAACTTTAGCGCAAGGCTGCCCCTTCTAATAGTAGGGGCAGCCAATGCTAAAGTATAGCCGCCGCTCCCGCGTAAGTGCTTCGTGAATGGCGCTGGACGCCATTCACGTTCACTTTGAAGCAAATGACGTCCTTGCGACGTAATTTGCCGCAATGCACGTCGGTAAAGTTTCCCGACGGAGCATGCGCTGTACGCTCGGCGCGGGAGCACGCCTAATTTAAATGATTCCCGCCCCCGGCGGGATCATGTAACTTGCGTGCGCTTACGCCGGGCAAATTTGCCAGCGCGCCCTCGCAGTTCACGGAGCTACTGCTCCGTGAATCGAGGGCAGCGCAAAATATTTGCGGGGGCGCAGGGCAAAATTGTTGCCCTGCTCCCCCGCAAATATCGCGCAAATGTACCTGAATCTGGGCCATGTTCATAGAAAGTAATTAATTCATTAATTGTTAAAAAAAAATGTAATTCCATTAAAAAGTTTAGATGTAATTTGAATTTATTTAATGATTTTTGAGTGTTTCAGTTTAACTGTAACTGAGAAGTCTAATTTAATCACCATCCTAAGCAAATTCTTCTACATAGAGCATTCTAAAACAACAACAAAGCAGTATGCTATTTGCTGTTAGACAACTAGCCGTATCATGTAAACAAGTTTTACATTTAATTATCATCATAATTATTGATTGGTATAATGTACTGGGTAAAGTCATTATGCACAGGGCACCTTTTGAGGCATACAAAATATACTGGTTGTTTGTGCTCCCAGGCCCAATAGCATTAATGCTCATGTTTTATGCAAAAATATCACTAGTTACAGATTGATATTTTCCTTCTCTTGCTCACATTGTGATCCAAGTCACAAAGTTATATTTATTTATTTATTTATGCATATAAATTATTTTTGTTTAATGAGGTATGTATGCAAAGTTACCATATGATTCATAATTTTTTTTTTTAGCTGAAGAAAAATCTATTTCACTTTCATATATTGGCAGGAAGGAAAAACTTTTTTTCTGTGTGCAAAATCGCTATTTAACCCTCCAAAATATGTGCCAAGATGCAGAACCTTATGACAACCCTACACATTTTAGGAGATTTGAAGCTAAACTCTAAATAAACAACTACATATATAGATGAAATCAACAACATTGAGACAAACTGCTTTTAAAGGAGCAGATGCTTGGCCACCATGGTACTCCCCACAGTGTTAAAAGACATTTGGCCCGCTGGGGGAATAAAACAAGTAGGCTGCATACTCACTACCCTCCCTTTTCTGGTCACCCAGGCTGCATGTGTGAATTAGGGTCTGGATGGGGTTTTAGAAGGAACCTACATACAAATTAGTGAAATAAGTACAAAATGTTCTGCTGTAATTTTAAATTTTGTTTTTTAATGACATGTAGAAATGTCTTCAAATATACGTTCTGAATGCAATCACACCAATTAGTGCTTCTTTTACAGTGAAGAAATAATGCACTGATTTTATGTGACACATGTCTGATAATAATCTTTTATGTTTTATTTTTCCTGGCAGCTCACTACTTGGATGCTGTGAGAGGTATGTTTAATGCTGAACTTCAGCCTTAACTATAGTCTTGCTGGGTTGTATATGCTACTTTCCTGCACTGAAATGGTTTACTCTAATTTTACGGCACACTGTGACATTAGAAGTTGCAGCAAGTTATATTGAGCCCATTTCCTGGCTGGAGGACATGCAACATTATCTATCCCTTTCCTTCCTAGTCTTACTGTCCCTGACACATCTCTTTCATTCATTGAAATTTAATCATGAAGGCTCAGCATTACATGTGGGCAAACCCTAGAGCAGACTGCATGCAAACACAGACTGCCTAGACACACCTACTCCTCCAGGCAGACAACCACTCATCGAGGCATTTTAATATTTACATAACTCCTCCCAAGAGCCACTGAAACCATTATACGCACCTAATACACGTGCACACTGCTAACTGCCATAGCAGGTGAAACTAGTTGCAGAAAGTTGCCCATGGCACTAGTGAGAAGATTTTAAAGGCTAAGCATTTTATGACATTTAGATGCATGTGTTTTATCAGTATATTTCTAGATGTTTTCTATGAATGTTGAGAGCATGTCCTATATGGTTTAGTTACATGCATTTGAAATTAGGGAGAAAAAAAAACTGTCTTTTGGATGCAACTTACCTCCCCAGAATGCATTTGTCAATCGAATCATTAGCAAATTCACTTGCATTTCAGTTCAGTTTATTTACCAAGGTGTCCATTTATAAAACAGAGATCAGGCGTGATCCTCAGAATTATGGCTGATCTCTGAGGTGCACCGAATTATGTAGCTAAGATAAGGAGCAGAGAACATGTTCTCCGCTTCTCATCTCAATACATGACCGTTGTGTCACAAACAGCCAGTTTATAAAAGTGAGATCTGAAGAACTCACAGCCGTTCCACTGAAATATCTCCCTTCCAGATTCACCAGCTCAAAGGTGGAGAATCTGGGAGAGAACCTGGTGTGATTAGAGGAAGAAGGCAACATATATATATATATACAGTGTATATGTATATATATGTATATATATATATATATATATATACACACACACACATACATACATATACACACTCGGCTGCACCATAATCTCACAATATCTCACGAGATTACAGGCAGCCCACCCACTTTTGCACTGATCTCGGCCATTTTCAGAGGAAAGTTCTCAGCTTCATAAACCAGCTGCAGAGGAGATAATTTTCCTCTGAGAACTGCTGAGAACTGAACTGAGAAAAAACTTCTCAGTTTAATAAACGTACACCTAAATGAACAAACCATGTTCACTGAGCTTTGTGAACAAGGTGAAGCTGTGTTCATGTCAACAAACCAATCAATCTTATTTTTCATTTTTTCTTTAAGTTTTCATGGTTGGGGATTCAAATTAAAAACAGATGCACTTAATAACATTGAAAAAGAAAGGCCTGTGTAACTGAGGGTGTGGTTGCCATCTTCCCTAATTATACAAAATGCACAAGTTTATACCTCTGGGGTGGGATTTTAAAGGCAACCATACAACTAAATTAAATAATAAAATATCACTATTTTCTTTCTTAATGTTTAAAAAGATTCCAGATATTTCTTTAGATAAAATAATATATATCAAAATATAGTAAAAAACATACAAAGATCACAAAAACAATTTACTTGGTTGGATTTATACAGTTACATATACTTCAATGTGACTCTGACTGCAGGATTTGTTCAGCCAAAGGGTATCCAATGCACTTTGAGCTGTAGATTACACAAGTTGGTTTACAATCATGCCCACCAAATGTGTCTATATTGTTGATTGTGACAACAGAAAACAAAAAAGAAAGCCAAAAATGAATCGATGCACTTACATATAGTACAATGTAACTTTAGAACAGATGTCAACTCGTCACTAGATAAGCTACTCCCAACATTAGGGAACCTCAAAGAATATGCAAAGACCACCTGGCCAATATTCAGGTTGTCACTAAACAAAGTATAAATGTGTCTACAAATAAGCTGAAATGACTAAAGGGAATGAGTGTAGATATAAGTAGTCTTCATTAAAAGCAATACTGGAGTATTTTTGCGGGGAGATATCTAATTATATAGGAGTGTAACCAGGACCCTTACTAAAGGTTCAACATTAGCTAAATAATTCTAATCCATATCCACCAGCCCCCGTCAGTTTTAAAAAATATGGAAACTTTAATACTTGGTAATATACTAAATATTTAAGGGTATACTTAATTGATAATAATAATCCTAATACTACAATGTCTTATTTCCACCCAGATCAAGAGAAGGAAAGGGCAAAAATTAGTAATTACAAGCTTCCCCCATCCATCATATAAATGATAAAAGAGAGAGAGAGAGAGAGAGGCCCACAGTTACATAAACATGTGGGGCTTTGTGTGCTGAGCACATTACATCTGAGGGCCCCTATAAGGAGGAAATTGAACCAGGAAGAAAGCAGGGGGACTTCCACTTACATGTAAACAATATCAATAACAATTGGTAAATCTTTTTAGAACCCAAACAGAATAAGCATAAAACAATAAACATCAAAATAAATCATATAAAAAGAGATTTAAAATCTATAAAAACAAAAGTTGTCAGCATAGAAAAAATCACAAACAGCGCTAATAGTGGTATGTTCTAGCGTAAATCCCAAAAAGGAACCACTTATACACTCGGTGCAGAATAGAAGAGTGTGTCAGTAAAATAGAGAAAAGTCCATTGATACAGTGTCCGATATAAGGAAGAAATCAGATAGCAAACACCTTCCACCCGAATTCCTTAAAGGGCACCACGTGGGACAAAATAAGCCCCCTCTGGGGTGCGAACTCACCGCAACACAATGAATGCAAGGCGATGTATAATAACTCCAGACTGATAAAACTCTTCAGGTAGGGTAATCAGAAACATCTGCTAAGAGTCTCCCAAACAGACCAAAAAAACACAGAGAAATGCCATAGCGTAATTCCGTTTTTAATGGTAATGTAAAACAAGAGCCCCACAGCACAGATTCCCCTCAATCAATGCACGTACATGTAAATAAAATCAATAGCGCAACATAGTCACCATCTCCAAGGACTGGAGTAGCATCATACTGGCCTGGTGTAATCTCGTGGGAGACAAACTGTCCTGGTTCCAGCAGAGGCTCTGGTGGAGCGCATAGGTCACTTCCTGAGCGTCGTGATAAGCCACGCCCTTAGGGCGTGGCTTATAACGACGCTCAGGAAGTGACCTATGCGCTCCACCAGAGCCTCTGCTGGAACCAGGACAGTTTGTCTCCCACGAGATTACACCAGGCCAGTATGATGCTACTCCAGTCCTTGGAGATGGTGACTATGTTGCGCTATTGATTTTATTTACATGTACGTGCATTGATTGAGGGGAATCTGTGCTGTGGGGCTCTTGTTTTACATTACCATTAAAAACGGAATTACGCTATGGCATTTCTCTGTGTTTTTTTGGTCTGTTTGGGAGACTCTTAGCAGATGTTTCTGATTACCCTACCTGAAGAGTTTTATCAGTCTGGAGTTATTATACATCGCCTTGCATTCATTGTGTTGCGGTGAGTTCGCACCCCAGAGGGGGCTTATTTTGTCCCACGTGGTGCCCTTTAAGGAATTCGGGTGGAAGGTGTTTGCTATCTGATTTCTTCCTTATATCGGACACTGTATCAATGGACTTTTCTCTATTTTACTGACACACTCTTCTATTCTGCACCGAGTGTATAAGTGGTTCCTTTTTGGGATTTACGCTAGAACATACCACTATTAGCGCTGTTTGTGATTTTTTCTATGCTGACAACTTTTGTTTTTATAGATTTTAAATCTCTTTTTATATGTTTGTATTTTATTAAACGGCTGCTTTTTCTAATTTAATTTACTGTAATACACAGATGATCGATCTATTGACAATCCTCTGTTATTGATTATTGTGCAGTTTCTGTCCATTTTGGCGCCGGGAGGTGTATTATAGGCCTACAGTACACCTTCTGTTCTAATCAAAATAAATCACACTGTCTTTATACATACAGAATAGGGTCTAAGGGGGGACGGGGTAGGGAGAGGCAGCCAATTCCACTCACCTCTTACCCCTCTAGGACATCTAGGATTCCATAATTTCCCTGAACTAAAGCAACAGACTGGGTCCACCAGGCTTTCTTGTTAGGCGACAGTGATAACAATTAAACATTAACAGTAAAAAAAATCAAAAAACTAAAACTCACTGGGCTTATCTAAGGATAACAATTAGAGGAGATAGTTAACATACCAGCATGTCTTTTGAGAGTGAGAGGAAACTTGTGCAAGCACAGGAAGAACATGCAAACTCCATGCAGATAGTGTGCTGACCAGGAATCAAACCAAGAAACCTAGTACTGCAAGGCAGAATTTCTGACCACTAAGGGACTATGTTATTAAATGCACTTGCAGGCTATGTGCAAGTGTAATTTTATACAGGAGCACAGGAAATTACCCACTGTCCTTTTGACAAACAACTGTAGAATAATCTTTAGGTATAATCAGACTTATTCATTATGTCAGAACCTTCCATTACCTAATTACACTGTTTTGTCTCATTTAGATGGCTGCCCAGGTCTGTGTTATGGCAATGGGAGATGCACACTTGACCAAAATGGATGGCATTGTGTATGCCAAGCTGGCTGGAGTGGAGCAGGGTGTAATGTTATTATGGAAATGGCTTGTGCTGATAACATGGATAATGACTCAGGTATGTGTTTTCTTATATATAATATACATGTGATTGCTAGTGTGTTTTGAATAAAGCAAAATAACCTGTCATGGTCTGGGATCAGGCTAAGTGACCAGTTGTAACAGGCGCTCCACGCATCTGTTACTTCCTGTTTGCATTCCACCCTGGAGCGCATTACGCCGACCGCACAATGATGTCATCCCGCAGTGCCCCATGCGTTCCATCGTGAAACGCGGAAGTGCGCCGCAGCGAACGGCGCTCCTTTCGAATTCAGTGCGATGCACTACACCTGGCCCTTGCCTATAAAGGCATTGATTGGAAATAGAAACATTGTTCTATTATTGTCAGCCGTAGCTCGGCCACGCTACTCAAACCGCTACCATCGCTCCCCATGCTGCAACACCGCTCCAGGCAACAACTACTCCTTTAGTGCTATTGCACCTACTACAACACACAGCATTGCTGGGGACAACCTTTAGGCTTTTGCTGAACACCCTACACCACGGAATCCCTATCTCCTACATTGAAGCCTGCAAACGGATAAGTAGCTATTGTATCACTTGTAGTCCTATAAGAAGATCTGCAGCTTGTGTTCCATCTAATACATTTGTTGTTACTTAATATGCCTTGTGGATATCAACATACTAATTGGGATATACTGCTGTGCTAAGGACTGTTTGCTAAGGAGTACCTTTAAGGCCTCATGCACACTGGACGTTTTTGGACGTTTTTTTCTACAGTCAATAAACTCTCCATCATGTTATCCTATGTGTCCATGCACACATAGGCTGTTATCAGCAGTTTTGGGCAGTGGCGTTTTTGAGCAGTAAAAAAAAAAGAAAAACTAGTGGGTTCTGAGAGACATTTTTCAGCTGTAAAAACGCTCTAACGCTGATAAACGTCAATAAACGCTGATAAACGCTCAAAATCGTCACTCACCAGCATTTAACGTTTTTCATCCATTGAAAAAAAAAAGAAAAAATATGTTTTTTCTTCAACCAAAAAACGTTATCTTTCCCATTGGGGAGATTTATCTTTACTTCATCCACGTTGATGTAACTGTCACTCCAGCAGGTGCCCCTATTAGAGGATGTGCCCAAATGTCTTCTTCTGGAGACAGTTTTGAAATTTCTTACCACTTTCTGTCTTGGTGACCAGGACGAATAGGAAGGCTGACCTCTGTGTCAATTCTACATCCTGTAATGGGTGAGGTTAGAGGGAGGAAGCAGTAAACCAGAGTTGCTGGAAACCCAGAAGATCAACAGTCTTGTGTGGGTTTCCCTTTGAACTTCAGCAGAAGAATTTCCATCATTGGAGCAGTGTTCTGCAGTGTGGTTAGCAGGAAAGAGGAGTATGTATGCCCACTTTTACAGGTACATTTTGCCTTGGTTTTAACAATTGTGTGATGACATCATCAAATCTCACTCCAAATTACATAGGACTAGCAGTCAGAGGCATGGTGCTTTTGATGACTACCAATATCAGCTATGAAACTGAACACACACACAGGGACTTGGGTATAAGTAATCAAAGCAAAAGGTAACTCTTTAGGGTACTACTTAGATACAATTACAATTTCTAGATGTTCCTTATAAGATCGCAAATCTTCTTTTTGAGTTCAAGTCACCATTAAATAACATGTTGGTTAGGAAATGGATAAGTAAGATAATTAATTAAACCCTGGCATTAGACAACTCTTTTTCTAGCATAACTCAATAGTGTATAAATAATTGGCTATATTAACCAAGTATTTTACAATGAGGATCACATTTTCTTTTGCATCTGTGCTTATATGTGCCATTTATTATTAACATCATTCGATAAAGTACATGGAAATGTAAAAAACCTGGAGGACATATAAAAGCTTCAGAGCACATCTGTTCTGTTGGCTTCCAGTTGTAGAATTCTGATGAAATAATCAATCACCTTACTTTTTTTTAACTCATCCATATGTTAATTTGTTAAGAGTAAGCTAATGGTGAGTTAGAGAAACAGTTTTCAGATTTGTAACTGAGCTCTTGAGAGATAATTTCATCCCCCTTCACAATGTTCTCAAGTGACAAACATTCCTTATTTGTGCCAAAAACAGAGTCTTGGAATAACAGGAGAAAAAAAAACCTATAGTGATAAATGAATACATATTTTAATAAAGTAGCCAAATCGGACAGGTACTGGGGCTGTATTATTGAAAAGGCATCCAAATTTCTGTTTAACTCCACCCAATTTTCTAGCAGGACAGGAAACCAGCAGAATTCAATATATAACCAGTTTAGAGTGTGTTATACAGTGTACAGCACATTTCCTTTGAGTTCGGCAATCAAGGAAAAAACATGTTCCATATGTGTTTGCTAGTCCGGAAATCACTAACCATAGAGAGGGCTTTTCATTGTTACAATACAGAGGGGTTCTGCAGAATGGACCCACTTTTGAATTAAAGCACTTAGCTGTTAATGGTAACAAAAAAATCATCAGATTTTCTAATTTTGCTGAAACTGTTTTTATTTATAAACTAACAAATTTAACAAGACATAATTATTCCCACTGATTGCGTCTGATCTTTCAGGTGAATGAGGTAGATTAGGTTCTTTGGGGTGGATTCAGAGAGCAATTACGCCGGCGTATCCATAGATACGCCGCGTAATTGCTAAGTAGCGCCGGCGTATCTATTTTCTGTATTCAGAAAGCTAGATACGCCGACTGTAGCCTAAGATACGACTGGCATAAGTCTCTTACGCCGTCGTATCTTAGGGTGCATTCTGACGCTGGCCGCTAGGTGGCGCTCCCGTAGTTGTCAGCGTAGAGTATGCAAATTGCATACTTATGCCGATTCACAAACGTACGTGCGTCCAGCGGTCGTTTTTTACGTCGTTTGCGTACGTCGTTTTCGCCGTAAGGCTGCTCCTGCTATTAGGAGGTGCAGCCAATGTTAAGTATGGACGTCAATCCCGTGTCGCGATTTCAAAATTTTACGTCGCTTGCGTAAGTCGTCCGTGAATGGCGCTGGACGCCATTTACGTTCACGTTGAAACCAATGACGTCCTTGCGACGTCATTTACTGCAATGCACGTCGGGAAATTTTAGGGACGGCGCATTCGCAGTAAGTTCAGCGCAGGAACACGCCTAATTTAAATGATCCACGACCCCTGCGGGATCATTTGAATTACGCACGCTTACGCCGGCCCCTTTTGCGCTACGTCGCCGCAACTTTACAGGCAAGTGCTTTGTGAATCAAGCACTTGCCTGAAAAACTTGCAGGCCGCGTAACGTAAATGTCATACGTTACGCCGCCGCAGTTTTGCGCGCCCCTACCTGAATCCACCCCTTTGTCATCTTTTAATGGTCCAACAAACACATCCCTAAGAATAAGCAGTGTTCAGCCCACAGTCCACAAATTCCTACAGGTTTCAAACAAACCATAAATAAAGGCAAATTATCCTCCTGGAGATCACATTTTTTTTTAAATGTGAACATGGTAAGAAAGCATTTATATTGTATATTAATGCTGCTTGTCGAAAGACATATTATGAGAAATCTTTACATCCTCTAAAGCACAAAGTTGTGCACTATCATTGGAGGGACACACTGATTAAGAAGATACTCCATCGGTGTAGGCAGGGTAAATATCCCACAGATGGGTTAATTACATAGACATGAACTGGTGGTTAAGGCCACCATACATGGGTCAAAATTTGGCCAGTCCAGCAGGGATCATCTGAATTTTGAACCATGTATGGGCAGGGAGATTGTACAGACGTTTATTAACTGATCAACTTCTATACAACCACCCTGTCAGATTTTCCCTGCTTGATCAGCACCACCAGCTATAGCCTGCAACACTGATCAGTGTATTCTGACAGCGGGGAAGTCTGTCAGAATACAATAACTCAGCAGAATGGATTCCCTCACCCACTTTGAATATGTGGATGGGGGAATTAGGTAAATTTTTTCCATTCATTACGCTAATTAAATGAAAATTAACTGGGTCCATCTTTAGGCTGCCGTAGACATCTGGCCACCCTAAATCTAGTTATTCCGTATAGTACATAGTGAGAATGCATAGATAGTAGATAAAGTGCAGTGACACAAAAAAACATCCACCATATTAGCTGGTAGGTATCTGTTGATCTTCTAAACAGCAAACACATAAATAAACTGATCCAGTTTGCTCTCCCATCAACCTACGTTACTTGGCCTGGCAAATTTTAATTAATCTTGATTGGTCTTTAAAGCGGGGGTTCACCCAAAAAAAAAATGTTAACATTTCATTCATTCGGCTGTTTTTTTTTTTTATTGCCGTACATACCGTATTTTCACCGCCGCTTCCGGGTATGTAATCTGTGGGACTGGGCATTCCTAATTGATTGACATCCTTCCGACCGGTGCATACAACGCGTCACGAGTTGCTGAAAGAAGCCAGACTGCGAGTCGGCTCTATACGGCGCCTGCGCACCGACGTTCGGCTTCTTTCGGCAACCTGTGACGCGCTGTATGCGCCGGTCAGAAGGATGTCAATCAATTAGGAACGCCCAGTGCCGCAGATTACATACCCGAAAGCGGCGGTGAAAATACGGTATGTACGCCAATAAAATAAAAAGAAACAGCCGATTGTCATTCTGATAACTCTACTGAATGTAATGTTAACATTTTTTTGTTTGGGTGAACCCCCGCTTCAAGTTCTAATTTAACAGCACAGGCAGAGGCAAATTCAGCTTGTTAAAATATTTAAATTCATCCTCATGCGAACCCCCCACCCCCCGGTCTTGGTGACTACTAACGAACTACGTGATAGTTTTGATGAGCCTTTTGGGTATGGCTATTTCCAGGAAGATTGTGCATGATGTCTTGGTTAGCCTCTACATGTGTTTCCTTGTTGAAAAAACGTCTTAGAAAACGAAGTTTTTTGCTACACACGGTCAATTTCTGTGAAGTAAAAAGTGCACTTTTGAAAAACGACACATAAAATTGAAGCATGCTTCAATTTTTTTTGGTCGTTTTTTACAAGACATAAAACAACGTTTTCCCCCACACACAGTCAATTAAAGTGACGTTTTTAAAAACGTCATTTTTTTTCATCACATAAAGTGATGGTGTGTACGCGGCATTATAATGAGCTGCATTGCTTGTATCTGACTTTTTTATATATTTTTTCCGCTTTTACTGGGACAGTTCAAGCATGTTTGTCCTGAACTTTTATTCAGCATGGCGGTAAACAGGGAATACAATCCATCACATCCCTTAGTAAAAGCACCACACATAGTATACACAAAAACACTGGTTAGGCACACATTTAACCCTTTGAGCGCCGTAGATGTTTAACCCCTTCCCAGCCAGTGTTATTAGTACAGTGACAGTGAATATTTTTTAGCACCGATCACTTTATTAGTGTCACTGGTTCCCACAAAGTGTCAAAAGTGTCAGTTAGTGTCACATTGTGTTAGATATACAATATCACAGCCCCACTATAAGTCGTTGATCATCGCCATTACTAGTATAAAAAAAAAAT
Source organism: Rana temporaria (assembly GCF_905171775.1). NCBI lineage: Eukaryota > Metazoa > Chordata > Amphibia > Anura > Ranidae > Rana > Rana temporaria. The sequence continues at coordinate 94,652,381 of NC_053497.1, forward strand.
TCCAGTATATATTATTATGATATGTTTTAAAGAAGAAAGTAAAAAACATTGTTTGTTTTTAAAATTTTTGGTCTTTTTTAATTTATAGCGCAAAAAATAAAAAGCCCAGTGGTGATCAAATACCAACAAAGGGAAGCTCTATTTGTTGGGAAACATTGACATACATTTTAGTTTATGTGCAGTGTTGCATGACCGTGCAATTATCAGTTAAAGTAATGCAGTGTCAAAAAGCAAAAAATCGCCTGGTCACAAAGGGGGTAAACCTTCCGGAGGTCAAGTGGTTAAGCCCTAAATATAAACAAAACACCTGAATATCCAAGTCACTATGCAAACTTATGTCAGTTCCTTACCAACAGGGCGCCCCCCTATTGGTTCCCCAAACAAAAAAGCAGCACATCATTCTTTCCGTAGTCCGTGTTGTCTCCTAGCATAAGGCTTTCACTAAGCTGGCCATACACTATACAATCTATTTGTACATCATATATGATTTATTTTCTGATCAATCTCGTATGATATGAATAATTAGTCTATCACTGCCAACCCAACTTATTAATATGCCACACACAGGGAAGTGGATTTCGATCAATAGCTGAAAGATACAATCGTAAGATATTGATCGCATCTCTGTTTAAGCCGTGCTGTCTTGTACTTTGATCAATAGACATACGATTGGATTCATGAATAAAGCACTTTAGTGCTTTATTATCTCAGTTTCTGCTCTGGCCAATCGACTTAATTGAATCCAGTCATAATCAAGTCTAAATTGATCAGAAGAAATGTATGGCTATTCAATTATTTGTTGATTTTATGATTTTAATAAAATTGCACATAGATCAATTTAACAAATCGAAGTCCGTTTGACCACCTATAGGTTTTCCAAGAATATGTAAAAAAAGCATCCAGTTTGTATCAAATCCAGCAGGCCTATGCACTATATACTGTAGTTGATAATAGGTATAAAGACGATTGTACAATCACATTGTATAGTATATGGTCACCTTAAGACAGCTAAGGAAACTCTCTATACTGCATAACCTGCTAAGGGGGATCTGTTTCTAGCAACAATGGGGCAGATTCATGTACCTCGGCGCAAATATCCACCGGGCGCAGCGTATCTAAGATACACTACGCCGCCGTAACTTATTTTATTTTTTTTGAATCCTTAAAGAATTTGCGCCGTAAGTTACGGCGGCATAGTGTATTTTTGGCGGCGCAAGGGCGCGGAATTCAAATGGATGTAATGGGGTCGTGTTTTATGTAAACACGTCGTGACCCGACGTAAACAACGTGTTTTTTTTTACGGCGCATGCGCCGTCCGTGGGGGTATCCCAGTGCGCATGCTCGAAATTAAACCGCAACAAGCCAATGCTTGTGACGGTGACATCATTCTACGCAAATCCCTATTCGCGAACGACTTACACAAACAACGTAAACAATTTAAAAGGCGACGCGGGAACGATGGCCATACTTAACATTGAATACGCCTTATAATAGCAGGGGTAACTATATGCCGGAAAAGCCGAACGCAAACGACGTAAAAAAATGCGCCGGCCGGACGTACGTTCGTGGATCGCCTTAACAAGCTAATTTGCATACTCAACACGGAATTCGACGGAAACAATGCACCTAAGATCCGACGGTGTACTAAGACGTACGCCTGTTGGATCGATCCGAGATGCAGTCGTATCTTGTTTTGTAGATACAAAACAAAGATACGACGCGCAAAATTTGAAATTACGCGGCGTATCAAGAGATACGCCGGCGTAATTATTTTGTGGATCTGCCCCAATGATTCTAGCAAGGTTCTTCTGAATATGACATCAGCTTTTCTTGACTGGAAATATCTCACAGGGAAAGGGTCAGTGTCAGCAGCAACCCCTGGAATCCCTAATGATACAATACTGGTTTTGTGCTATTTTCACATGCACACAAATGTTGTTTTATTTCCCTACTGGGGTTCCCTTTCACCACCAGGCTCCATAGCAGTTGTGGGGTGCTATGGCTATGGTTAAGTCAGTGGAAACATAGGTTATACATTACATATATAAATTCTATAGGCTTTTTTGATTAAATGTGCATGTTCCTATGTTATTTTTCATAGTTCAATTACATTTTCAGACTCAAATATAGGATTTTTTTCTTTAAGATGACTGCAGTTATTTCCAGCATTAATGCTTGTAAATCACTGTTGGTCTGTCTGTTTTTAGCCAGATGGTGCAATCCAGTAAAGCTTAGAAATTTGCTGAACGGTAGCTCAGCATTTTAATGTACTTGAGTGCTAGGGTGTTACACACATGGAAATATAGTCTTTTTATATTAACATTCCCATAAAGCAAAGTTCAAGCTGTCATTAAGGAAGATTTCCCATCTAATGTGTTTGATTGTGTCAATTCTTTAAAGCTTAAACAGCAGTGTAACGATGATGGGACTTTTGTAGAATGACAGGAACCACTCAAATATTTTATTCTATGCTTAAGTTAGGCCAATTAGCATTTATTTTAAGAAATATTTAATCTCAAATATATATAAAGTACAGTTTAATCTTTAAGTCCTTTACTTTGAAGTAATTTTCAGTGCACTGTATAATAGCAGAGTACTGTACTGGCTCTATACAAAATGGGCTGATTGAGGATCACTATAGCTTTTAAAGAATTTTTTATAGTTATTCAGTATTTTTGATAATACATTCCAGACAGATTTCTCTGGCTTCTTACATGGAGGAATTGCAGTCTCTCGTCACATGACTGTATGGTGTGCAGCCTCCCTCTTATACTTCATTGTGGCTTAGGCTTCAGAGGGATCAAAGAGGAGTGGTGTTGGAACCAGTCAAGACACTGCCTTGCATTCTAATTGACTTTGATTCTAGACCTGCAGGAAGGAAAGATATGAGTGGCTGCTACTGTACAGCAATTTAGCTAGCAGAGTCTTCATTGCAAAGATTTCCATCACTTCCTGTCATGACACGAAGTGTGGACACATAAACAAGATGGGGCCATAAGTGCAAAGATGTTGGCGGAGCTCAGTCCCTATTTTTATATAGTGCAAAAGTAAAAATGGTGCCCAATTATTAATTAATTAATACCAATTGACATAAAATAAACAAAAATGTGTTCCGTATTAAAAATGTTAATTAGACATAATAAATAGTAGATATGTAATAATAAAAATGGACAAAGTACAGATATACTTTGCCATATATTGGTTAAATATGAATAATATTGCAAATATATTTAAATACATTGGATTTTGTTTCCCTAATTTCTTTGGCTGATATGTAAGTATAAGGAAAGGTGCAGTTAAAGTGGCCTAGTGTTGCACTTCCGGCGCCAGATAGCAATATATCACCTTAACCAGAGTGGTAGTGTGGTGGTGTGAACTATTTAAGAGTGAAGAGAAAATACCAGTAATGTAGGTGGTATTGCTCTTAAAAGCAGCTATTTAAATTAAATGGAGAACCATCTAAAAGTATAAAACAAAATTATCAATAAAACGTGAACTAATGTTCAAAGGATAAAACAGCGCTTATGAGTGGGTGTAAAAACCAGCTCAAATGAATAAAATTGTCCTGAAGATCAGGATGTGATCGAATGTGGTATATGTGCACCAAATACCTAAAGATACACCTTTATAATATTGTGTGATATTGCACAGGAAGACGACGGTGACAGCGGTGAAACCTCTTTTGTTTATGTTCATTCTCGAGTGTAACATTGTACGGGCATTAACCATTGGTTTTTATACCTAGCTTGGTCTGGGTTGTTTTGTTGTGCAATATCACACTATGCTATTTCTGTGTATTTGCCTTTTATGTTCCTCCGTCTGAGAAGTTGAACCCGCTCAATGCCTGGATGATCTGATGGTCTGAGTGCAAAATACTCATATTTTGCTGTGGTAAGCCTGCACCCCAATTGGGGGAGCAATCCACACTTATAAAGGTGTATCTTTAGGTATTTGGTGCACATATACCACATTCGATCACCTTTCACATCATCACTGATCTTCAGGACAATTTTATTCATTTGAGCTGGTTTTTACACCCACTCATAAGCGCTGTTTTATCTTTTGAACATTAGTTCACGTGGGGAGTGGATTTCATGATCTCTACCCTTAGCAGGTTTATATCTGTTTCTCTTTCAATTATCTTTTTGACATGGTCTCTCCATGGATATATTGGTCTTGACTGGCTCCTTCTGAAGTGAGCGTTGCTTCACAAAACGAGTCGAGATACCAGTTCAACATGTACCCATTTGACTACATTTGCAATCGTGTTCTTCTTTAACCAATATATGTGAACGTATATATGTACTTTGTCTATTTTTATTATGACCTATGTATCATTTACTGTCTAAATTAAGGTTTGAGGTGGATGTTTCTGAAGAGATTGCTTAATTTTTACATCCATTATCACTATTTCAAATGTGGACTGGTATGTTGGATTTACAAATAAATAATTTATTTACAAGGACACTATATGGATTTATAAAAATGTTTATATTTAACACTTTGCACATTATTGATCTGTTTACATTTGTTTGCACTTTATATATCCCCTTAGGATATTCTTATGTATATATAGCTAAGCGCTGAACTTATTTGTTAAAACAGTTTTTTTTACATATTTAAGGAAGTGTGGAAAGTGCGGGCAGCTGCGCTGATTTTATATAGCATCTCACAAGGTTTTATAAGTTTAAATCCCAAAGTGGCTGGGTCATTAGACACCTAACAGTGCACTGGCTCCGAATGTCTATGTTTCCGATTTTGAGTTTTTCTTGTTGCATGTAGACTAGCTCCAGGTATGCAGTTTATCTCCAGTGTAATTGCACATTGAGGAAGCATAAATGTGCATGCTTAAGAACCCTTCTTTAAGAATACTGTACTGTATATTTGTTTTTTTTATAATGTAGCCAATGTTGTCATGCAGTGTAAAGATATGACTAGTAATCTTTATAAATGTACTGTATTCATGTAAACAAAGGTATTCTCCACATTTCTGATGTTTTTACAAATAAATGCAGTAAGGAAAAAAATTACAAAAGAAAAAAAAAACACCTTAAATATGTGATTCGCATAAAAAGTTAATAATGTTGAAATCTGTATTCAATTTTATATGCAGCTTTGTATGTCTGTTGTGCAGTATTTAATAAGTAAGATCACGGCTCATTAATTCAGTGATTTAAAGTAATTTCAGTATTTTTTTTTTCTGCTTTTGGAATATTAACATCAACTAGCTAGTAGGTCTTAACCCCTTGTTTTAGCATTCATTAGCATTGCTGCTTTTTTATTGCCCTGCTCCATGAAATCTCAGTAGACTTACATTGGCTGACTTATGGTAATTTCATCCATTACAGATGGTCTGACAGATTGTGTAGATCCTGATTGCTGCCAGCAAGCCAATTGCTTCTCCAGTCCTCTCTGTCAAGGTTCACCTGACCCATTAGACCTCATCCAGCAAAGCCAGCCACCCTTCTCCCAGCATCCTCCGAGACTCTTCTATGACAGGATTAGATTTCTTATTGGCAAGGACGGTACTCATGTCATTCCTGGAGAAATCAGCCTTGACAGCAGGTAGGTATGGCCTTACATGTATGACATCACCAGGACACAGTGATCACAGACAAATATGACAGCACTTTATCGTATATTGACAAACATTTCCCTCCTCAGAGATGGTTTAATGGAATAGTGTACTTGTTCATGATTTTCTAGTATATAAATAATTCAAAATACACACAAACATTTAATGTGACTGAAATCTCCAGTGCAGAGAGAGCAGTAGGTTTACTTCTTCATATTCTTAATGTTTTATCATTGCATTTCTGAAACTTCTCTCTTTTACTTCGATTCATGCAAAATGTAATTATGAGTCTTTACTTAAATATGATAGTAAGCACAAATTATTATAATTTTTTTTTTTTTTTTTTTTTGCAGTATCTTCTTGTATGTATTGCTCTTCAGTGTAAATATGCAATACATTAATAAGTGTGTCTTTGAAATACATGTCAAAAACTCAATTACTATAAATTATTTAGCAGATAATGTCCAAGAAAGCCCCACGGTTTATATTGTTTTGGGTGCTGTATAGACTTTGAAAGAAAGGCAAATGGGCTGTGCACTTTGCAAGTGTGGTTGCACTCAACAAAGGCATTCGGAGATTAGTAAATGAGGGAAAGCTCTGCTATCTTCAATCATCCAATCATGTGTAAGCCAAAAATTCATTGTTTTTCCTTGCATGTAATTGGGTATTTGTTACAAAGTGAGCAAAGTCTCTTGTGGCGTGCAACTGCAATTGCAAAGTGCACAGTCTATTTGCCTTTAATAAATCAACCTCAGTGCTTCTTTAACTTTATGAATGTAACTTTGCTGTGCTTCAACTAGTTTCATTGTATAAATGTTATTATTATTATTATTATTATTATTATTATTATTAGTATTATTATTAGTATTATTATTATTATACATAGTAATAATAGCAGTAGGACTAATTACACAGTGCTATACATTAAAACTAAGGTCCAAGAAAAGGGTACCCTTTGTAGTCATTTCCAGGGCTGTAAATGTATGGATAGTTACGGACGATTTATATATGATTTTATGATTTGTCCGTAAATGCCCATTATGGGCGGTGGCTTCCTGTAAAAAATATGGCTGTGGGCCGGCTTTGGAACTGCGCATGCACTGGCTGGGCTCAGGCAGGCTTGAGTGGGCTCAGGTGGTGGGCGGCCCGGGCAGGTGTGCGGTTTTATTATGGTGCCTGCTTTGTGCCTTTTACAAATAGCACATAGACAATATCTTCTCCTGGATTCCCTATTACCTTAGTGTATTCACTTTGCAGACGAGTTCCCCTTTAAATTAGCCTGCAGGATCACCCTTCCAGTGTAAAGGGGAACTTTGCAGACCCTGATGTAAAGGGGAACTCTGGTGTAAAAGGCAATGCTGCAGAGTGCAGACCCTGATGTAAGTAAAGGGGAACACTCCAAACCATGATGTAAGGGGGAATGCTGTGGACTAATGTTAGGGGGCTCTGGTGACCAGAGACCACCTTAAATCAGAGTTCCCCTTTACAACAAAGCATTCCCCCTTACATCATGGACTGCAGTGTTCCCCTTTACTTAAGAGTTCCCCCTTATACTGTAATGGGGAACCCTGCAAACTCTTATGTAAAGAGAACGCTGATGTAAGGCCCCTGTCACACCTGCGGGCCGTATGTCTGCTTTTTCATCCATCCGTTGGCGGATGAAAAGGGGACGTACATTGGTCACTATGAGATTGCGGGTGTCAGCGGATGAACATCCGCTGACACCCGATCTTGTCCGCCTTCGCAATGATCCGATTTTGCAGACGGAAGAAAACACAATTTTTTCTTCTGTCTGTGGATCGGATGAACACGGACATACGGTCCGTGTTCATCCGATCCCTCCATAGGGGAGAGCGGAGAACAGACAGTGTGTGGGGACCGCCCTGTCATCTGCCGGCTCAGCGGGGATCAACGAAGCTGAGCATACGGAGCATACGGAGGCGGATCATTACTGATCCTTCCTGTGTGAAAGGGGCCTAAGGGAAAACTTTGGAGTCTGATGTGAGGGGGAACTCTGTGTACTGTGATGGACCCTTGTGTAAAGGGTGCTCTGGTAAAGTTTTGATGTCCTGTCAGTGAATTTCACTTTGGGAGGTGGTAACACTGGTTGGTCCCCCTCTGCACTAGAAGGATTAAGTATTCTTAATCTACTGGTCCACTGAAGCTACTTCTCTTTGTTACCTGACTGGTTGCAGTAGCCTGATATCATCATGTGCAATTGAGGACCATTGGTTTTGCATTGTATTTAAGGAAGTCAAAGGTCTGCCCACATCCCAGGAGCCTCAGACAGCAGAAGAGAGCACCAGCTTCCAGGGGTACAAGATGTTTATCAATCCCTTGACAAAACAAGCAGTAAATCCTTGCAGTGTGAAAGTGGAACTACTGCAAGGGTACCCTTGTCTCCAGCCCAGCGTTCATCTGTAAAGCAGTAGTAAACTACTGTTGATGGGAAGAAAAAAAATCCCCTGCAAGACAATGTCATAATGTGCTAGTAGGCATTTCCTACTAGCACATTATGAGAGACTTACCTGCGCTGTCACCACTTAGAGGGCTGACATCTCCCCCCTAATTCCCACCAGGTTCACGTCCTCCAGCTACATGAGTGACTGGGGGTGATGACGTCACTCCCGTGCATGCCGGACCTTCAGAGTGCATGTGTCGCTAACGTCACCGGCTGCATGCACTCTGAATAATAATAATTCACAATACCTACAGAGAAGCCTTACTATAGGCTTGCCTGTAGGTACAAGTGGTAGAACAGTGTTTACTATCACTTTAAGTTACAGTATATGGTTAAATTATTGGGGCTGTGAATTGTTTCCAGAGCATCAGACAAGGACTATAATACAAGGCTGTTTAGTGTAGAGAGAGAAGAGCTGCAGACATGCACAGCGCTGGATCGAATGAGGGGGCAAGTAAGTAAGTAAGAGGGGGGGGGGATACTACTACCTAAACATTTTGTACCTTAATGCAAGAAATGCATTAAGATAAAAAAAATGTTTAGGTTTTATAACTACTTTAAGAAATCTACCATTTCTTGGCTTTATTGCTAAATGTATTTTTAAGCATCATATACATATTTATCTTTAAATGAAAGCAGCAGTTTTCTGCTAGAAGATATATGAGATTCTAATAGTAAACATTTACAGTCAGATTACACTCTAGTAAAAATGCGAATTATTTATAGATAATATATAGCTGAAATGAAACTGTCAGTCTGTGTGTGGTTATGTGTCAGATGGGTGGAAATCTTAGCAAACTAAACTGATTATCTCTCTGTGGATGAAGTGAATGGATCATGTGCACGTCAGTGGACATACAGTATGTTTTATTTATCAACCAGGACTGAATCCCAATTTTATTCCAAGGCGTGTGCAGCATACGTATAGCAATAAATGATTCATCTATTTCATTTCATTTACAATTATAATTGAAGTCAGTGCCATGTGCATTGTTTCATTCAGTGAATATGTCTTTTACAGGAATACAGGGCATAAATTACATGATTCATGTGACTTATAACCGCTCACAGCTTCAGCAGCATCAATCAGGGGAAGTTGTATTAATAACTAGTGATATTGATAAACTCCCTACTTTGCCAATGGCACTTTACTCCCTTTAAGCAAATATCGACATATGTGCTACAAAACGCCCGGGCCCAGGGTAGATTCTCAGGACTATATTTAGAAAACATAGCTTTAGGAGTTCATTATTCATTGAGAGTAATCATTATTTGTGGACACCCTGGTCACAGAAATTAGAATATGCCACATTCTCCCTGTAAACATTTACAGTATCTCACAAAAGTGAGTACACCCCTCACATTTTTGTAAATATTTTATTATATATTTTCTTGTGACAACACTGAAGAAAGTACACTTTTCTACAACGTAAAGTAGTGAGTGTACAGCTTGGATAACAATGTCAATTTCCTGCCCCCTCAAAATAACTCAACACATTACAGTACACCCCTAAGTGGAAATTTCAAAATTGGGTCCAAAGTGTCAATATTTTGTGTGGCCACCATCATTTTCCAGCATTGCCCTAACCCTCTTGGGCATGGAGTTCACCAGAGCTTCACAGGTTGCCACTGGAGTCCTCTTCCACTCCTCCATGGCGACTTCACGGATCTGGTGGATGTTAGAAACCTTGCGTTCCTCCATCTCATGTTTGAGGATGCCCCACAGATGCTCAATAGGGTTTAGGTCTGGAGATATTTACCCTCAGCTTCTTTAGCAAGGCCGTGGTTGTCTTGGAGGTGTGTTTGGGGTCATTCTCATGTTGGAATACTGCCCAGCTTCAATATATCACAGTACTGTACATGTTGACATTCATGGTTCCCTCAATAAACTGTAGCTCCCCAGTGTCGGCAACACTTATGCAGCCCCAGACCATGACACTCCCACCACCATGCTTGAATGTAGGCAAGACACACTTGTCTTTGTACTCCTCACATGTTTCTTTTGAAAGAGAGCGCCTCCATCTAGGTGTAGTGATTTATTTAAAAAAGAGTATAATAGACAATAAAAATGCACTCACTAGATAAAGTGGATCCACGCTTGTCATGGTCCCATATAGACCTCCATAGGATCACTGTGAGGCTATGGAGCTCAGCAGGCATGTGGCTAGAAGCAGAGTTTTTAATGGAAGTGCAGCTGTCAGGCTTCAGGCTGGAACATAAGCAACAGTAGCTTCCAAAAGTGGCTAGATGATGGTTTGGTAAAGAGGTGCTCATGACTGCCCTGAAACAAGTAGCCATGTCCTATTTACTTCCTGTCATCACCCAGTCCAGAGACACGCTGTTTGGAGCCACTTCTGGAAGCTGCTGTTGCTTATGTTTCAGCCTGAAGCCTGACAGAAGAGCTGCATCCACTTTACCTGGTGTTCCCTACCAGTCCCCTGACCCTCTTTTTCCCCTGTTAAATGAAAGTTGGGTTTCAGTCAGCGCAATACCTTATTCTTATTCTTTTTCTATTCCTTTGACAGGGACAGAGACAGCAATAAAAACACATGTATTTAGATGAGAGGAGAGAGATTAGAAAATGTATCAGTTTTTTTTAGCTTCCCCACGCCTCCTAACTACTGACACCAGAACTCTCTAATTTCTTGGTCTGGAGACCTCCTCTGTAACTCAAAACATGCAGTCTGTAGAATTTTTTAAACATCGCCTAAAGAGGTTTTTAAGGGTAAAAGTGTGTCGCCATTCCACAAGCAGGTGCAATTTTGAAGCTTGATATGTTGGGTATCAATTTACTCATAGTGACATCATCTTTCACAATATAAAAAAAGATTGGGCTAACTTTACTGTTGTCTTATTTTTTTAATTCTAAAAAAAAAAGTGCGCTTGTAAGACCGCTGCGCAAATACGGTGTGACAGAAAGTATTGCAATGACCACCATTTTATTCTCTAGGTAGTTAAGAAAGAAAAACAATATAGAATGTTTGGGGGTTCTAAGTAATTTTCTAACAAAACATTATTTTAACTTGTAAACACCAAATCTCAGAAAGAGGATCTGTCCTTAAAGTGGTTGATAACCCTTACAACACACTTTTTGCTACAGGTAAGCCTATAATAAGGTTTACCTGTAGCTACCCTGGATATCTCCTAAACCTGAACGATTTAGAAGATATCAACTGTTTTTGCATGTGCCGATGTCACTGAAGCAATGGCGATGGTTGCTTAAGTGAGTGTGCCATTACCGGCGTCATCGTGGCTCTGGCCAATCACAGCGCCGGAGCCCACGATACCCGGAAGTAACTCCGGGAGCAATGTCGACCACGGGAGCGGTGTACGAGGATGGCTGCAGGTGCTTCAATCTCAGGTAAGTAATTCATAATGAGTTAGTATGCATAGCATACTAGCTCATTATGCCTTTGTCTTGCAGTTTTTTTTTGTCCTAAGGTTTATAACCACTTTAAGTGGTTAAACCATGGTCATGTACTGCAAGGAATTAATAAGCATGCTTACAATTGCCCTAGAGTATTTAAATGTCACATGTAAATTTATTGCACAGACACAGCACAGTCAGCAATAAATTTACATATAGATGATAAAAAAGTTCAATATATAATAGAAACTCCTTACAGTTGTCGGCTCATTTTCCACATCTAGATATGAAAGAGCTAATGCCACAGCATGGACTTATGTTTTAGGACAGTAGTGAGTAGTGCAGAACCACAGTGATGTACAATAACCTAAAGGAAAATAAAAACCACTGATTATTGTAAACACCTTCTCTTTTAGAAAGGCATGGCTATCCACAGTATTTAGTCAAGGGCTTTTTTGTTTCGTGTTTTTGCTAGTGGGGGGTCACTCTTTTGGCTTAATTAGGTCCCTGCCTAACATGACCTCTGCTCTCTGAGACTGTGGCTTTTGAGATTTGTTTAAAGTATATTCATTACTTTTTTTTTTACTTTTTTTGCATAGTAGGAAATTGTTAAAAACGCTGACAGGTTTTCCTTCTCAAACTGTCAGGCCTCGTACACACGATCGAGTTTCTCGGCAAAAAACAGCAAGAAACTTGCTGGGAGATATTTTTTTGCCGAGGAAACCGGTCGTGTGTACATTTTCATCGAGGAAACTGTCGAGAAACTCGACGAGCCAAAAAGAGAGCATGTTCTCTATTTCCTTGACGGGAATGGAGAAAATTGGCTTGTCGAGTTCCTCGACAGCCTAACAAGGAACTCGACGAGCAAAACGATGTGTTTCGCCCGTCGAGTTCCTCGGCCGTGTGTACGAGGCTTCACATTTGGAAGTTTTTTTTTCTCAATGACAGTGGTTAAGGTGCTCTGACCTCTTGCCACTCTACAGTATACAAATCTAAAAATAAAAGTTTTGGTTTAAGATTCTCCTTAAAGCTGCACCTGCTGGCTGCAAATGGTAAAATGGATAAATATGGTGAAAAAAAAACTGGAGAAAAGCAGGTCAGTGAATAGAAGAAGCAAAGTAAATGTTCACTTAAAATGGCATGTTTGCTTAAAACTGGAGTTTAGGTACGTAAATTTTTTGGAAGTATGTATGTGTCATACCTAAATCACTGGATTAGACACCTCTTCCAGGTCCAATGCCGAGCGGCTGCCCTACTGCATCTTAAATGGAAAATGCTACTGTCTTTGCTAGCAGAGGAGTGGGGGATGTCCCTCAGAGGAAGTTGTTCACTTGACATGAAAGCCATTCATGAAACACTTTGCATTTTCTCAATTGGATGATGTGGAGTGGTAGAGAGATAACATCCTGATTTCCACTTTGTCCAACAGAGAAAACTTCATATTAATTGAGAAAATGGAAAGAGTTTTGTAGACCTTTCTGGGGGTACGAGATCTCACTTATATCTGTTGAAAAGCTACAGCTTCCAACAGAATCTTCAAATACAACAGAATATAGGGTGTGTTGGATGTCTGGTACCCACTTTGTGCTGTGGTTTCTTTCTCCAACCCATGTCCCTACTGTGTCCTGTAGTGATGTAATGCCAGAAGAAGGAACCACAGTGTGTGGAGGGAGTTGAAGATCCTGTTGGAGGATTAAGCTCTTCAACAGAGAGAAGTGAAGACTCATTGCCCATCAGAAAGGTAGATACTGTATATACTCGAGTATAAGCCAATTTTCTCAGCCCTTTTATTAGGGCTTAAAATACCCCCCTCGGCTTATACTCAAGTCAGTGTACCTGGAGGGCCGTGAGCGTCCATTGTTTAAAAGTCGCGGATTCCCCCTGGTCCCTTCCGTGATAGACATTTCCCAGCAGACACTGTGTTCAGTGTTCTGCCTATCACGGATAGCCTCTCATCCTTGGACTCGGTTTCCCAGAAGACAATGGGCCAGATTCACATAGGTTAGCGGATCTTTAGATCCGCGTAACCTATGTGATTTAAGATCCGCCGCCGCAAGTTTTTGAGGCAAGTGGGTAATTCACAAAGCACTTACCTCAAAACTTGTGGTGGCGTATCGTAAATCCCCCGGCGGAATTCAAATTCCGCGGCTAGGGGGAGTGTACTCAGAGATACGACGGTGTATCAGGAGATACACCGTCGTATCTCTATGTGAATCTGGCCCACTGTGTTCAGTGTTCCACCAATCACGGACGTCTTTTCATCCTCGGACAAAAGAACGTCGGTGATAGGCGGAACACTGAACACAGTGTCTGCTGGGAAACCGAGTCCGAGGAAGAGAAAACGTCCGTTATAGGCAGAACTGTGTCTGCTGGAAAAAAACGCCTATCACGGAACGGGAGCAGGAGGAGACCGCGACTTTTAAACAATGAATGGACGCCCACAGCCTTTAAAAATTTCAGGTACACTGATTCGGGCACAGGGAGGCTGCAATGGGAACAGTGAGGTGGCAATGGGCACAGTGGCAATGGACACAGTGAGGTGGCAATGGGCACAGTGAGGTGGCAATGGGTGCAGTGAGGTGGCAATGGGCACAGTGAGGTGTCAATGGGAACAGTGAGGTTGGGCACAGTGAGGTGGCAATGCGAACAGTGAGGTTGGGCACAGTGAGGTTGACTACTTTTAAGCATAGAAATAATATAAGGAAAAGTACAAATACAAAAGGCCTAGGCATTGACATTTTGGAACACTAGATTAAAGCATGCATTGTCAGCAATAGCTAAAGCATCAGATTTTTTGGCAGAAAACTGGACATGCATGTGCTTTAACATATTACACACATCATAAGGTTACAGTATTCAGTTTGGGAAATGAGTTCAGGACTAAGGAAAATAAACAGAAGAGAAAACTACAGCTTATGCAGTGCAGATAAATACATGTACAGCAAAGGGGTTGGCAGGGCACTTTAAAGCAGATGCGCATCGAATAAGAAATTTCACACTTCTTATGACTGCAGTAATTCAGCGTGGAATGTAAAATACGAGATCCAAGGCAAGTCTGTGTTCATAAGGTATGAATGATGGCAAATAAAATAAATGCATCATGGAGCTGTGAGATAACGCAACGAATAATGATGGCTCTGATGGATTTATCACAGAAACCTGGGCATTGCATTATATGCAGAATATTAAAGAGCGCAACGAAAAGTCGGTTGGAAACAGGGGACAAAATAAATGAGCCAGGGCATAGAATAATGAATGGATTATTACTACCTGTTCACAGTATGTTCCTGGGAAGCAAAGGTTAACACACATTTTCGTATTCACCATCCTTCATGAAAAAGCAAAACATTAGTTAGAATAATTTTGAGCATAAATGCAGTCATTTCTTCAAGATTGGGTAGTCTAGTGCTCTGAAAATCTATTAAAGTTATTATTTTTTATCCCACTGGTTTTGCAGGTTAAAAGGTCTTGGAATCGATGAAAAAACTAATTTAATATACGTGAGAAAATGTTACAGTCTAACACATGTATGAAAAAGTTTCAGCTCCACTGCACTAGGCATTAAGACAGTTGTTAAATTCAGCTTTGAGACATTCACTGGTGTATAGAGGTGTTATCTTTTCATATCTGACAGATAATGGCAGAATAATTATCTCTCAGCACTCCCACTCTAGGTGCTGTTTTGCTACACAAATGTATTTCTTCTTTCTGGAATAATAAAATGACTCATGTGAGAATGGGTGATTGTGAATCGAGTTGTTATATGACATTTGTGCCATAGAAGGGCATTTCCAGCTTTTACTGTAACACTTCTCAGTATGGTTAGCACCCTTTCAAGCCCCGAGACCAAAAGATATCTATACTTTAATGCAACTAAGCTTCTTTACTGACTATCCTCCCTTTCCCCAGAGACCCAGACAATCCTTAGGCCTCATGCACACAGGATATTATATTAATTAGGGTTGTCCCGATACCACTTTTTTGAGACAGAGTACAAGTACCGATACTTTTTTCAAGTACTCGCCGATACCGATTACCGATACTTTTTTTAATGTCATGTGACAGTGGCAGTATTTTTTTTATTTTTTTTACAATTATTTAAAAACAAAAATTATACAGTGATTTTTTTTAGGGGGGGGGGTGGATTGTCAGTGTGTTTTTTTTTTACATTTTCTTTTTTTTAATTATTATTTATTGCAATTTTTTTTTATAATCAGCCCTGTTGGGGGTCTTTGGAGAGATATCAGGGGTCTTAACAGACCTCTGACATCTCTCCTTTAAGACAGAGAAAGGGACTAGGGACACAGATTCCCCAGTCCCTTTCTCAGCAGCCTCAGCTAAAATGAATGGAGAGAAGCTCCTCTCCATTCATAAACTGAAGCATCGTAAACACAGGTTACGATTCTCAGTTATATGAAAGGACAGAGTCAGTGATCACTGACTCTGTTCATTCGGAAAAGGTAGGAGCTGGGTTTAGCATGGAGGGGGGAGAAGACGTCATGGAGGGGGTAGAACACGGAGCACGGGGGGAGAAGGCAGCACGCGGAGCACGGGGAGGGAAAAGGCAGCACACAGAGCATGAAGCACGGGGGGGGGAGAAGGCAACACACGGAGCATGGAGCACGGGGGGGAGAAGGCAGCACACGGAGCACGGGGGGGAGAAGGCAGCACACGGAGCACGGGGGGGAGAAGGCAGCACATGGAGCACGAGGGGGAGAAGGCAGCACACGGAGCACAGGGGGGAGAAGGCAGCACACAGAGCACAGGGGGGAGAAGGCAGCACACGGAGCACAGGGGGGGAGAAGGCAGCACACGGAGCACAGGGGGGGAGAAGGCAGCACACGGAGCACGGGGGAAGAAGGCAGCACACGGAGCACGGGGGGAGAAGACTTGCAACTCCCCTGCCGCACCGAACACCCTGACTGCCCAGGTATCGGGTGAAGCATCGGAGCATTTTCCCCGAGTACAAGTACTCTGGGAAATGCTCGGTATCGGTCCCGATACCGATACTAGTATCGGTATCGGGACATCCCTAATATTAATGTTATAAAAATTGTATACAACAACAAAATTTTTGCAATAGCGCGTTTATCGTTTAGTTCATTATTTTTTTCAAATGATCAAATACGTTAAACGTTGGTGAGACGCTTTTTTGAGCATTTATCTGCATTAATTTGTGTTTTTAGGAGTTTTTTTACATCAGATTGTTTTTCCAGCTGAAAAAAATATTTTTTTTTTTTTCAGCCAAAAAAGCCCCAGTCAAAAATAGTTGATAACAGCCTATGTGTGCATGGACACATAGGATAACATATGGGAGAGTTTATTGACTGTAGTGTAGAAAAAAAAACATCTGAAGCCAAAAACAGCAGCTGTAAAAACATCCAAAAACGTGCAGTGTGCATGAGGCCACTTATTTGTAACCCTTGGCCCGGATTCAGATAGATTTGTCTATCTGTCTGCGGGCATAACGTATCTCAGATACGTTACGCCGCTGTAACTTTGGGCGCAAGTTCCGTATCCAGAAAGAACTTGCGCCCTTAGTTACGGCGGCGTAAAGTATGTGTGGCGGCGTAAGCCCGCCTAATTCAAATGGGGATGTTGTGGGCGCGTTTTATTCAAATTTAAGATGACCCCGCATATTTTACGTTTTTTGTGAACGGCGCATGCGCCATCCCTGAAATATCCCAGTGTGCATTGCTCCAAAGTACGCTGCAAGGACGTATTGGATTACCTTTTAGATTGTAAGCTCTAATGAACAGGGCCCTCTGATTCCTCCTGTACCAAATTATAATGTAATTGTAATGTCTGCCTTCATTCTGTTAAGCGTTGCGCAAACTGTTGGCGCTATATAAATCCTGTATAATAATAATTTGTCTTTGTACCTCTGTGATATCCATTCATTCCTTGATGAATTATCAGTGTGTGGGGAGGTGGCCCATCTCTTCTCTCTTAATGGGCAATGTGACAGATTCCCTATAAGGTTATTTGACATTTGTGCAATATAAGGGGTAATTCTATATGTTCAGGCTTAGAACTTAAAGTATAACTGTACATTTAGTGCAGCCATACTTTATATGACCCTCCATTTTCCCCTCAGAAGCCCACCTAAATATTTAACTTTTTTGTCTTCGTACCTCTGTTATATCCATTCATTCATATAGAGAAAGGTATCAGTCTGTGGGGAGGCAACCCAAATGAACAAAGTGACATATTCACTGTAAGGTTATGTTGTCTGGCATCTGCATATTGAGGGACTGCATGCTGATGGTCCCCCAACTGCTCTATATGCTCAATGTGATGAATTACTAACATGTCACCCTAAATATGGCTTCTTTAGAGCAGGTACATGCCTTACCCACTTGTATACAGTGTATAAGGATTAAGAGCCTAGTGGACAAGCAGTAGTCAAAACAGAACGCCTACCTATGAATGATATTACTGTATAACCTGTGGATATCTGCCTACCGATTGTTGTAGCTCTTGACACTGCAGCATCTTGTGTTACAGTCTTTTACACCCATCAATATGTTCCCTAACACTCTTAGCTGTCCATACGTGGCTTGAATTTCAGTCAATTCCTGCCGAGTTCAACTAAAATTTGAGTCGAATTTGATGTGGATTTAGCGAAAATAATAGTAATAGTTGTGTTTCCACAATCTATTCATTGCGTATTCCAATCTGTGAGAACAGTGTGATGGGCAAGTTTGGACATTCTGACATTCAAATGACCTTTATACCACACAATTTCTTCTACCCAAGAGAGTTTATAGTGTCTGGATATCTCACAGCTATATCTTGGCTGACACTTGGTTATATAAATACCCACATATTGCATCAAGAGAGGGTTGTGGTGGAATACAATATTACATACTGAATCAAATACCATTTCATTTTAGATATTTACAAAATTGTGATATTCAAATCTTTGCTGGTATTACAAAAGGATTCCTCTGAAATCCAATGCTGTTTTACGTAACTGGAACCTATCCGTCATCTGCTGCCTTGATTTGAAATGTAGATGCAGAGGTATCGTATATATCCGTGTGAGCAGCTGACTTTAAGAGCCCTTTCATACTGAGGTGTTTTTCAGGCGCCTCCCCTGCAGTCCTAGTGTGAAAGCCTGAGTGCTTTCACACTGGGGCACTCCACTGGCAGGATGTTAAAAAAAGTCCTGCAAGCAGCATCTTTGGGCCCCTTCTCCACCACTCCTGCCCAATGAAATGAATGGGCACTGCTGCCGAAACGCTTGCAAAGTGCTTCAGGCAGTGATACACGGGCACATTTAACCCTTTATTCGGCCACAAGTGGGGGTTAAAAGCGCCGCTAAAACAACAGTAAAGAGTCACTAGAACTAGCAGCGTTTTACAGTCAATGCCTGCCCGCCCCAGTGTGAAAGCAGCCTAAAGGGGATTTTGATATAATGGCTGTATGAGTTTTCTTCTGCTCATTTTAAAGTTTGTATCTGTATTTTTCTGTGTAGTAAATGTGCAAACTCTTTATTTATTTTTATATATATATATATATATATATATATAAATATAAATATATATATATATGTATATATATATATATATATATATATATATATATATATATATATTTATTTATATATATATAGCCAAAAGTATTGGGATGCCTGCCTTTACTTGCACATGATTTTTAATGGCATCCCAGTCTTAGTGCATAGGGTTTCATATTGAGTTGACCCACCCTTTGCAGCTATAACAGCTTCAACTCTTCTGGGAAGGCTGTCTACAAGGTTTAGAAGTGTGCCTATGGGAATGTTTGACCATTCTTCTAGAAGCACATTTGTGAGGTCAGGCACTGATGTGGATGAGAAGGCCGGGCTCGCAGTTTTCGCTCTAATTCCAAAGATGCCCTATCGGGGGGTTTCACTCTGTGCAAGCCAGTCAAGTTCCTCCACCCCAAACTCTCTCATCCACACTATATTGCCAGAAGTATTGGGCCACCCCTCCAAATCATTTGGTGGAGGGGACATTATGGTGTGGGGTTGCTTTTCAGGGGTTGGGCTTGGCCCCTTAGTTCCAGTGAAGGGAACTCTGAAGGTGTCAGCATACCAAGACGGTTTGGACAAATTCATGCTCCCAACGTTGTGGGAACAGTTTGGGGATGGCCCCTTCCTGTTCTAAATTTACTCCGCACCAGTGCACAAAGCAAGGTCCATAAAGACACGGATGAGTGAGCTTGGGGTGGAGGAACTTAACTGGCCTGTACAGAGTTCTGACCTCAACTCGATAGAACCCAACATCAGTGTCTGACCTTACAAAATCCCTTCTGGAAGAATGGTCAGACATTCCCATAGACACACTCCTAAACCTTGTGGACAGCCTTCCCAGAAGAGTTGAAGCTGTTATAGCTGCAAAGGGTGGGCCAACTCAATATTAACCCGTACAGACTAAGAGGCAGGTGTCCCAGTACTTCTGACAATATAGTGTATATTGCTCAATTTACATTTTATGTAAGCTAATAACATTTTTATTCTTCTCTTCAAGTCATACTTCAGATAAAATTTTATTTTCTTCTTCCAGTTATAAATAGTTCACATTTGTGAAATTGAGACCGAGGTCTAAAGAGTGTTTTGGGGTTATTGGACAGTTGAATACACACCGCTTTACATCTCTGTGATATTTAGCCATTGTCACAGGCTACATCAGTTACTATTTTTAATCATATGGATGGTAACCTAGTTAATTGTCTCCAAACTTCCCTTTAGTTTCTAAAATGCAACTTAATTATACAAAAATAATTCTAGCATAGCTGTATTTGAATGCTGGGTATTTTGAGCAGGATGCTTACTAGAGATATGGCAATTCTTTAAACTCTGGTTCAGTCTTAGACTGCTTTCATACAACTTACAGGCGGTCCCCGGGTTACACACACAATAGGGTCTGTAGGTTTGTTCTTAAGTTGAATCTGTTTGTAAGTGGTAAATCTTTAAGTGTAGCTCCAGACAAAAAAACTATTTTTAAGCTTTTTGGATAGTATAGAGAAGGGTTAACACCCCTTTGCTGTCTGTGCCCCTGTTCAGAAGAGTTTTTACCTCACTTTTTGTCTCAATGACAATTGGATTTTGAAAAGGTTGGGTTGTTGTATAAACAAGGATTGGTGATAAAGCATCAGTGGAGACTAGGGATGAGCCTGATGTTCAAGTCGAACATAAGTTCGACTTAAACATTGGGTGTTCGCCTGTTCGCCGAATATCGAACAATTTGGGGTGTTGGCGGCAAATTTGAAAGCCGCGGAACACCCTTTAAAAGTCTATGGGAGAAATCAAAAGTGCTAATTTTAAAGGTTAATATGCAAGTTATTGGCATAAAACGTGTTTGGGGACCTGGGTCCTGCCACAGGGGACATGTATCAATGCAAAAAAAAGTTTTAAAAACGGACGTTTTTCGGGAGCAGTGATTTTAATAATGCTTAAAGGGAAACAATAAAAGTGAAATATCCCTTTAAATTTTGTACGTGGGGGGTGTCTATAGTATGTCTGTAAAGTAGCACATTTTTCCCGTGTTTAGCACAGTCCCTGCACAAAATGTATTTTCTAAAGGAAAAAAAGTAATTTCAAACTACTCACGGCTATAATGAATTGTCGGTTCCCAGCAATACAGATGAAAGTAATTTAAACTGCATGGGTTCCCCCCAGGCTCTTTGGGTCTGGTATTAATTTTAAGGTGAACCCCCGAACCAAAATAAAAAAATGAGTGGGGGTCCCCCCAAATTCCATACTAGACCCTTGTGAAATGTACCTTGTTACCAATTCACATAGGAGGGCCGGGATGGGTGGGTCCCCTTTGTTAAAGGAGGCTTCTAGATTCCGATAAGCCCCTCGCCTGCAGACCCCCACATGTTGAGGGCATGTGGCCTGGTACGGTTCAGGACCGGGTCGCTCTCTCGTCCCCCCTCTTTACCTTTGGTTGCTCGGATAAGGGTCTGGTATGGATTTTTGGGGGTTCCCCTTAAAACCCATACCAGACCCTTCAGATCTGGTATGGAATTTGGGGGGACACCCACAAATTCTTTTTTTAAATTTTGGTTCAGGGTTCCCCATAATATTCATACCAGACACCAAAGGGCCTGGCAATGGACTGGGGTGGAAACCCATGCCATTTTTTTCAATGACTTTTATCTGTATTGCCGGGACCTGACAATTTATTATAGTTGCAAGTAGTTTTGAATGACTTTTTTTCCTTTAGAAATGTCATTTTGTGCAGGGACTGTTCTAAACACGGGAAAAATATGCTACTTTACAGGCATACTATAGACACCCCCCAGGTACGAAATTTAAATATTTCACTTTTATTGTTTCACTTTAAGCATCGTTAAAATCACTGCTCCAGAAAAAAAATGACGTTTTTAAAACTTTTTTTACATTGATACATGTCCCCTGGGGCAGGACCCAGGTCACTAAACACTTTTTATGACAATAACTTGCATATTAACCTTTAAAATTAGCACTTTTGATTTTTTATGTTCGTGTCCCATAGACTTTAACGGTGTTTGCGTGTTCGAACAAATTTTTTGCCTGTTCGCATATTCTGCTGCGAACCGAACCGGGGGGTTACAGGAGTGAATTTTCCTTCCTAGGGGTAGATTTCCTCTCACTTCCTGTTGTTTCCCTCCGTTTGTAGGTAAGAGTCGTTTGTAAGTCAGATGTTTGTAACCTGTAGTGATCTAGGTTTCTGCTAATTATTTCTGCATTTTCTTACAATTACACAGATAAATTCCAGTGCATTTGGTTTTAATAGTTCATCCAATTACACAAACGGTAGGAAACTAAGACCTGTCACAACTGACCCACAAGTTAATTACTGTAATATATTTTCTGTCCAAGGTGCCCCAGCAGTAGAAAATAATTCTGGACCACCTAGCTAATGTATTAAGCCTCTCAGATATACTTGAACTTTATTTAAGACGACACATAGATCAACTCACTGGCTGAACTATGTGAACTGTTAAATGCCAGTTGTTCTTCAGTTTTGAGAGCATTTCACTGCTTCTTATACAAAGAGACAAGGAATAAGGGCCAAGTCACACTTCTGAATATAAAAAAAATCACACATTTTGAACATGTGAATTTGTAATTCATGTTATGAGTAGCTGTGGATACTTCTTAGAAAAAGTGGAGGCTATAATATATACACAGGGCAGAAAAATACATGACATTTTACTAAATGTAAATGTTAAAAAATATATATACTGTATATTGTTAAAAAAAATATATACTGTATATTGTAAGGGGGACATGCATTCGACAAGGACAAGGACCAAGCTGGTCCAAACAAACTATTTGCCACACTAAGTGCTGCATTGTCTCTAAGCTTTGTATGTACTGCATGTAACAGCTACATACAGTACACAGTGCTGGGTTCTGGTTGTGGGACAGAGACTTCCTGTCTCATACCCAGAACAAAACATAGTTCACTCAGCCATTTATAGACAGTTTTGTATTCAAAATGAATACAAATGCTTCCTCTGATTGGCAGAGTGGGAGGTGGGAGGTGATGACATCACACTCTCAGACTCGGCCAAACAGAGGAAGCTTTGTTTTCATTCACAGAATACTCAGCCAGACCCTGTTTTGACCTGGGTGCAAGACCGTAAGTCTCTGTCTCACAGCTGAAGCCCAGCACTGTGTACTGTATGTAGCTAAAGTTAGTTACATAGTTAGTTAGGTTGAAAAAAAGACCATCTAGTTCAACCTAAAAAGGGGGAAAAAAATCTATACAATCCCAGATACACAATCTTATACCCACAGTTGATCCAGAGGAAGGCAAAAAAACAGCAAAGTATGATTTAATTTTCTCCAGCAGGGCAAGAAATTCCTTCCTGATCCCCCGAGAGGCAATTGGATATTCCCTAGATGAATTTTACCTATAAATGTTAGTACCTGGTTATATTATGTACATTTAAAAAATAATCCAGGCCGTTTTCAAAGCAATCTACTGAGCTGGCCAGAACCAGCTCTTGAGGGAGTCTATTCCACATTTTCATAGCTCTTACTGTAAAGGAACTTTTCTGTATTTGGAAATGACATCTCATTTCCTTTAGATGTCCCGAGTGTGTGCCTGATGCATCGCGCGGGACCCGGCGGTCGTGATGTATTGTGAACACACCAAGACCGTGGATCTGTGTGTGTAAACACAGATCCACGTCCTGTCAGGTGAGAGGAGACCGATGGTGTGTTCCCAGTACAGAGGAACACTGATCGGTTCTCCCCCCCTTGTGAGTCCCCGCCCCCTACAGTTAGAATCACTCCCTAGGTAATATAATTAACCCCTTAATCTCCCCCTAGTGTTAACCCCTTCCCTACCAGTCACATTTACATAGTAGTCAGTGCAATTTTATAGCACCGATCGCTGTAGAAATGTGAATGGTCCCAAAAATGTGTCAAAAGTGTCCGATATGTCCGTCGCAATGTCACAGTCACAATAAAAACTGCAGATCGCCGCCATTACTTGTAAAACAAATAAAATAAATAAAAATTGCATAAATCTATCCCCTATTTTGTAGACGCTATAACTTTTGCGCAAACCAATCAATATACGCTTATTGCGATTTTATTTTTACCAAAAATATGTAGAATAATACGTATCGGCCTAAACTGAGGAAAAAATATATATATATTTTTTTAAATAATTGATATTTATTATAGCAAAAAGTATTTTTTTTTTTATATTTTTTTCAAAATTGTCGCTCTTCTTTTGTTTATAGCGCAAAAAATAAAAACCTCAGAGGCTCTATTTGTGGGGGAAAAAAGCATTCATTTGGGTACGGTGTTGCATGACCACGCAATTGTCATTCAAAGTGCGACAGCGCTGAAAAAAATAATTGGTCTGCGCAGAAAGGGGGTGAAAATGCCCTGTATTGAAGTAGTTAAAATGACATAAAACATGGACACTAGCTTTAAATCCCTGATAAAGCAGGCACACTACTAATATATTTATAGTGCCTTTTTTGACAATAGCTGACAAAGGATTGTGTAATTTTATTGCAGTAAGCTTTTGAAATTACATGTTAATTCAGTTATTTTACAGATCAAATGAAATCCTATCATAATTAAGTGGTAGATATGAATATGAATTTTACGTTATAGAATTGTTTTAATAAAAGATTACAGAATCCCCTCTGTGCCATTCAGTAGGCTTTTTGCAGTGAATATGAGTGAGAGATTCAGAATTTTACCCCCAACAGTGCTTCTGCCTGCTAGAGAAAAGCTTTGGTATAATACTTAAGTAATACAGAAAATACCGGTCAAAGCAGTTCATTTGTATCTGTGGACTATATTAGGTCATACACGCTTACAGATTGCTTTAAAAACATTCAGGTTAAACCTGCTGCTCATGAATTTAGAAGGAAAGCTGTGCTGTCATTTTCTTGTTGAGTTGAGTCTCCAAAGTCCCTAGGGATAACTACTTTTTCTAACCAGATCATCTCTCCAGGATAGGATTATAGCTCTGGGGAAGAATTATAAATATAATCAGATTAGATGTGTAAGGTGGAATGTGGATTTTTGTTAGATTATTAAGCAATTATTTCTGTAGGACAGCTATTTAAAGCTTTTAAGCTTATCGTACACTGTGTGTGTGTGCTGCACTTTTGTTGTGGTTGTTTTAATTGCCGGAATTAATAATTAAATGTATTAATACAAAACAGATATGCTTATATGTAGAATTTAGAAGGAACCACAATTCTGATCACATCATCTGGTTGTTTCTAATTGCTAATTTTGTAACTGTAAATCATCCATTGCTGTGGTCATTCCATAACTGTCTACCAAGTATATTCACTATCTGTTTGAGAAGCAATATAGAAGGCATGCTATACACTGATGTCATCTGTGTATATTGCAGGTCTAAATAATTACAACATTTTCAGTATAAATAATTATTTTTGTATTGCTGTATTTATTTGAACAGACAGATGATGGTAGGGCAAAAGGGCAGGCGAGTAATAATGAACTTGGAACATATAGATCCACTGCCTATAGAAAAAAAAGAAGCAATGAGGAAATAAGAAAAGGGGGGGGGGGGGGACTTCATGAGAGAAGCATAGATATAACTGCTTTTTTTGCATTTTATTACAGTAAAACCTTGGTTTAAGAGTAACTTGGTTTAAGAGCGTTTTGCAAGACACGCAAAATGTTTTAATACATTTTGCCTTGGTATACAAGCGATGCCTTGATATAAGATTAGCCTCTAAGGCCTCGTACACACAATAGGTTAACCAGAGGACAACGGTCTGAAGGACCGTTGTCCTAGGTTAACCTATGAAGCTGACTGGTGGTTCGTCGTGCCTACACACCATCAGTTAAAAAAACTATTGTGTCAGAACGCGGTGTCGTAAAACAACAACATGCTGAGAAAAAAACGAAGTTCAATGCTTCCAAGCATGCGTCGACTTGATTCTGAGCATGCGTGGATTTT
This sequence comes from Rana temporaria, assembly GCF_905171775.1. Taxonomy (NCBI): domain Eukaryota; kingdom Metazoa; phylum Chordata; class Amphibia; order Anura; family Ranidae; genus Rana; species Rana temporaria. The sequence continues at coordinate 94,678,228 of NC_053497.1, forward strand.
TAACCGATGGTTGTGCGTACTAGCGATCGGTTTTGACCTATCGGTTAGGAATCTATCGGTTAAATTTTAAAGCAAGTTGCCATTTTTTTAACCTAAGGTTAAATAACCTATGGGGCCTACACACGATCGGTTTGGACCGATGAAAACGGTCCTTCAGACCGTTGTCCTCTGGTTAACCTATCGTGTGTACGAGGCCTCAGTGTAGCAATATGGTTACATTTAATGAAGGTACAACTTAATGCTACACTTAGAGGTGCCTCTCTTCTCCTTTATACCCTGTAAAAATGCTTTGATATACAAGTGGTTTGGATCACAAGCATGTTTCTGGAACTAATTATTCTCGCAAACCAAGGTTTTAGTGTATTTTCATTGTATTGCACTAATGTGAATGGTATTATCCTTATGACCTTTGTTATGCTTTATGAAAACGTAATAAAATATTCAAACAGAAAAAAAAGAAAGGGGGGGGGGGAAGGAGTGTAGATCTCCTAAAGGAGGCATAGCTCCCAACTGTCCCTGATTTTGAGGGACTGTCCCTGATTTCGCGAAATTTCCCTCGTTCCCTCATTCCTCCTCATTTGTCCCTCATTTTGGTCCGATCTATATAGATGTATATAACATGCACTGTTTAGCTATCAAAAAGTGTTTTCCAGCTTTACTAAATGTCCATATCCCCAACAACCCTAAATACGCTCAAAAATTGATATTGTTTATGCTCCTAGGAGCAAAAATCACATTAGCTAAAGCCTGGAAGTAGCCTACGGTCTCTCTCGCGGCTGCCAAGAAAAAGATTTTGTGGGTCATGTCCCAAGAGAAAATGGTCAGTACCATGATAAATACCACCAAACCATTTGAGGCGACATGGGAACCCTGGGCTAGACATATGGGAATCTCCCTAATCCCTGCAGTCAATGCGAAATGAACAATCTCTCAAGTTCTAAAACTGGCCCCCTTCTCATCTCCCTCTTTCTTTTCCCTCTTATCCTTCTTATGTTGACGTTTGAGATTATGAGGGCGTATTCTCTAACTGCTCGAAGTTAGAGGTCGCGCCTCCCACCAGTTTCACTTGGGCAGGGGCTCACAAGCAGTTGAGATAATCCCTCAAGGTTATTCTTAGTTTAGACGAGTCTCTAGAGGACACGTCCCCGTCAATTACCTTGGGACTTTCACGCAGCTCTGGAAACTGCTGTTATTTTGGAGCAGCGGGACCAGTTCTGTCCTTCGATAAGCACTACTCGTATCTATCGAGCCAGTTGGTCTCAGTATGGCAGAGATTTTATACTGTCGATTGTTAATTGTTTCCTCAGATGTCTAACCTTGTTGGTATTATGTTCTGCCCCAGAGTGAAATGGTGGCATTAAGTTGTAATGTACTGCTTTTCAATATTTTTTTTGAAACTCAAAAAAAGAAAGTGTTTTCCAGCGCTAAACCTTTAATCTGGTTTCTAAATTGCTGCATTTATAAATTACAAAAGCCAATATAAAGGAATAGTAGTGGTAAAAAGGCACTTTTGGGTTTAACCAATGTTGTTTTTTGTACAATTCTCCTTTAAGGGGTCGTGGTTGGGGGGTGTCCTATGCCTGCATACTTTTGCTGATAGGTGTCCCTCATTCCCATCTCAAAAAATTGGGAGGTATGAAGGAGGGAGAGACAGTAGTGGGAGGATGGTTCTGGTGATGGTTCTGGTGGTTCTGGCCAGCTCAGTAGATTGCTTTAAAAAAGGCCTGGATTCTTTCCTAAATGAAAATAATATAATTGGGTAATAACATTTATACATAAAGTTGATCCAGGGAATATCCGATTGCCTTTCCAAGGATCGGGAAGGAATTTTTTCCTCCGCTGTAGCAAATTGGATCATGCTTTGGTGGTTTTTTTTTTGCCTTCCTCTGGATCAACTGTGGGTGTGGAGTTGGGTATATGGGATTGTATGTTATTATTATTTTTTTTATTTTTTTATGGTTGAACTAGATGGACTTGTGTCTTTTTTCAACCTGACTAACTATGTAACTATATGTAACCTTTCCGTCACACATTTGTTGTGGGCCTTATAACTGTCTGCTCCAGCTAGTGCTAAAATGTAGTATATTTTTCTAAAATGCTTCAAGGGGTTGTAAAGGTAAAAAATGTTTTCCTAAATAGCTTCCTTTACCTTAGTGCAGTCCTCCTTCACTTACCTCATCCTTCGATTTTGCTTTTAAATGTCCTTATTTCTTTTGAGAAATCTTCACTTCCTGTTCTGTCTGTAACTCCACACAGTAATGCAAGGCTTTCTCCCTGGTGTGAAGTGTCGTGCTCGCCTCCTCCCTTGGACTGCAGGAGAGTCAGGACACCCTATACATTGCAGATAGAGAAAAGAGCTGTGTGTTAGTGGGCGTCCTGACTCTCCTGTATTCCAAGGGAGGGGGCGAGCACGACACTCCACACCAGGGAGAAAGCCTTGCATTACTGTGTGGAGTAACAGACAGAAGAACAGGAAGTGAGGATTTCTCAGAAGAAATAAGGACATTTAAAAGCAAAATCAAAGGATGAGGTAAGTGAAGGAGGACTACACTAAGGTAAAGGAAGCTATGAGACAAAAAAAAATTGTACCTTTACAACCCCTTTGAGTCTGAAAATATACCGCATTTTGGCCATTAGATAGAGCCGATGATCTTAGGAAGTCAAAGTATTCGAGAAAATACAGGGAAATTTCATGCAGCCCAGACAAATGCTTTTGTATGCTTCTTTTTAAACAAATGTTTTATATATTCATCCCCTAGTATTTGGTTTTACATTGGATATGTATGAAATATAATCTATACATAACAGATACCAATAAGACATAATTCAGTGAATTGAAAAGTATAATTCAAAGCTTTAAATGTCATAATTCCATAGAGTAAAAATATTCAAGGTATTAGAAGTCATAATACCATAAAATAAATGGGAGAGGAAAAACAGGCCCCAATTAAAATATTACACTGTGAATATTGTTAATAATAATATAAAGAAAACTTTATAAAATAGACAACATTTTATACACATTGATTTTATTATTATTTTTTTTATATTATGATCAATAAAATTAACAGTGGAATATTTTATCTGGGACCCTTTTATCCTTTCTTTTTCTTTGCTTTTCATCTCCTTTTTATTTTTTGGTATTATAGCTTCTAACACCTTGAATTGCTTTACTGTATAGCATTATGGCTTGTAATGCTTTGAATTATACTTTAAAATTCACTGTGATTCGTCTTATTAGTATAATGTTATGCATGGATTATGTGTATTGTGCTTACGTTGGCTAAATTTATCCTGCAAGTTGGAAATAATAAATCCTTTTTTGTGATACTTCAATAAATGTTTGAAAAAAAAGTGAGGCTTGTTAATTGGTGACCAAAAAAGGCACAATTAAAGTGACGTTAAACCCAAAGCAAAGCTTGGCACAGCCTATTGCAGTTTACCAATCCTTAAATGATGTGGCTGCATTCGTTTTATTTTTTAAAGCTTCATTCCCTAAATTAAAAGTGAACTTGAGCACTTTTTAAGTGGTTACAGCAACAGTTTATTTATTTTAGTTGTTTTTACTTTTGGGATAAAGGTGATAAGGTGACAAATGAATACAAACTTGCTTGCCTTAACCCTCTAACTGCTACTTATGTTGAACTGTTCAGTCGGTAATCTAAGTTTTAAAATAACAGACTTATGCCCCATACACACGATCAGGCTTTTGCCCGGCCAAACTCACATTGGAATTCCGACAGAATTCCATCGGAGTAAAAGAGAACATGTTCTCTATCTAAATTCCGATGGAATTCCTCGGAAAAAAGTCTGATGGGGCATACACGCGGTCGTAATTTACGATGGAAAAAGTGTGGTTCCTCACGCTACCAAGTGAATGAAACAAATAAGTGATCAATTAAACTGCTGCTTGACCTATAGTGTACACAGTGCCCATAGATAACCTATGCATAAATGTTGCTATCAAATAACATATCGAATCATATGAAGTTAATCACAAGAGTCCCCCTTTACATCAGAGTCCACAGAGTTCCCCTTTTACATCAGAGTCCACAGAGTTCCCTCTTTACATCAGAGTCCACAGAGTTCCCTCTTTACATCAGAGTCCACAGAGTTCCCCTTTTACATCAGAGTCCACAACGTTCCCCTTTTACATCAGAGTCCACAGAGTTCCCCCCTTTTTTAATCTGAATCCACAGAGTTCCTTTTTACTGTAAGGGGGGGACTCTGCAGACTCTGATATAAGGGAGAACTCTGGGGACGCTAACATAAGGGATGCTCTGGTGTACAGAGAGGACTTTGATATAAGAGGTAGCACTGTGGCCTTTGGTGTAAATGGGAGCTCTGATTTAATGAGTGCTCTGAGAACCCTGATTTACCTTAGCGTACTTACTTAGAGGCAGGAGAGAGAAGGGGGAGACTTAGTCTGAATAATGTGTCTGGGTCTCAGACAGTCTGAAACCTCAAACAGATGATTTCAAACCCGAACTGTCTGGGTGAATCCCGAACAGGTGGTAACCCTACCTGTACAAAGGATCATGCCTTTCAGAAAGCTGGCAGAAAGATCCTGCACAAAAAACACATGTATTGGTCCATAAAGTGCTTACATTTGCACATCTTTAGAACCATAAACATTCCATTCCTCTAGCTCGGTTTTTAATCCCAGCATGTATGCATATATATGTATTTGAATGTGTACACGTGTAATTTACCCAGAAATCCTGACCATGTAAGCTGAATATTCTAGCTTGATTTTTTACAGCTGAAAGCAGTGCAAGATTACTGAGTACAACACAGCTGTGTCTGTGCGTAGGTCTGTAATATACAATTCTGATGTGCTCATATCCATAAAATAAACTATGCTGTATGGATCTGAATGCATTTTTATGCCCCAGTGCATAAACCCGTTCCACTGTTGGATTGAGAATGGTGGACTTGGGGCAGAATCTGGTGCAGCTGTGCATGGTAACCAATCAGCTTTAGCTTGTTCAATTAAGCTTTGACAAGAACATCTAAAATGTGATTGGTTACTACTATGCACAGCTGCACCAGATTATGTGTGCACCAGCTTTAGTAAGGGGCCTTTCACCGTTTGTGTCCGCTCCGTGTGTGTCCGTCGGCTCAGCGGGGATCATCCATAATCCCCGCTGAGCTGTCGGCAGACAGGGCGGTCCCCGCACAGTGTGCAGAGACCGCCCTGTCTTACCTCCGCTTTCCCCTATGGGGAATCGGATGAATACGGACCGTCTGTCCGTATTCATCCGATCCGATCCGCCGGACGGAAGAACAATAGGGTTTTCTTCCGTCCGAAAAACCGGATCTTTACGGACGCGGATCTTTGCGGACGTTAGCGGATGCATCATCCGCTAACGTCTGCAATCCCATATGGATGCATTACAAGTCCGTAAACGGACTTGTAAAAAACGGACGAACGGTCCGCACATGTGAAAGGGGCCTAACTCTCCACGTTGCAGTCAAGTTTGAGAATCCTCCACTACATGTTTGTTTTGTCTTCACATTCACACAACATACCCCCACCCCCCAAATAAAAAATAAATAATCCTACCATTCAAGTTGTTTCCTTGAAGCAGTTTTATACATAGGACAACATAGGCAGCTTCTATTGTTTTGAAAATATAGCAATGTGAATATAAGAATAAAGATGTATTAATCATTATAATAGCAGCCTATCTTAATCATGCATGTATCTTTATCAGATGACCTCTTGAGTAGCATGCCACTTATTTATTTATTTTATTTTTTTAGCCGTGCCTGCTTGGTTCGTGGTCAGGTGATTGCTGTAGATGGGACACCACTTGTAGGCGTCAATGTCAGCTTTGCACACCATAATGATTATGGATATACCATCAGCAGACAAGATGGAAGGTACATTTGTAATGTTGTAAACATTGTTCATTTATTGATTATTTTCCCTTTTCACAGAACATGTATCCTTTAAAAACAGTCGCATTACTCAAACATAAACATTCTCTGACTGTATGTATTACTTGCAGCAGTTTTAAGATCTGATTTAAGCTTTTATGCCCCATACACATGATCGGATTTTCCGTCGGAAAAACCTTGAATGGTTTTTCCCACAGAATTCCGCTCAGGCTTGGCTTGCATACACACAGTCACACAAAAGTTCTCTAAACTTTCGACCGTCAAGAACGTGGTGACGTACAACACTACAACGAGCCGAGAAAATGAAGTTCAATGATTTCGAGCATGCGTCAAATTGTTTCCAAGCATGCTTTGGAATTTTGCGTGTCGGAATTGCTAATGACGATCAGATTTTCCGAAAGGATTTTTTTCCATCGGAAAATGTAAGAACCAGCTCTCAATCTTTTGCTGGTGGAAATTCCGACAGCAAAAGTCCAATGGAGCATACACACGGTCGGAATTTCCGTTCAAAAGCTCATAACAGACTTTTGCCTTCGGAATTTCTGATCGTGTGTAGGGGGCATTAGGCCTGATTCACACCTATGCAGGTTGCAGTTTGCGTACTCCAGATGCATTTTGCGTTTTCCAATACACATTTTTGATCCATTGAAGTCTATAGAATCAAAAACCAGAAAAAAGTCCCTGGCTCTTTCCATAAAATGCATAGATGTGAATTACATCAATAGGAAACCATGTTAAATTGGACTGTAGCATGTTTCTGCAAAACTGAAAACACACTAAAAAATGCATAGGTGTGAACCAGGCTTTAGCCCTGGTTCACATTGATGCTACTTTAAAATCACGCTACTTTACTTTACGATTTCAAAGTAGAAAGGTCAGTGCGATTTCAGGTGCTACTTGATAGACATCTGTGTGGCTTCATGTACAGATGTCTATTGAAGTCGCACCTGAAATCGGCAAAAGTAGTGCAGTAACTACTTTTGCAAATCGGTACGGTGCCGCAAAATCTGTGTCACATTGATTGGAACAGTGCCATTGCCTCCAATAGGCTGTGACTTGTCATGTGATCTGATCTCCCAAATCGCTCCAATGTGAACCTAGGCTTAGAGAAAGAAAAAGCTTGGTATGGGAGGCTATATTTAACTTTTAGAGACAGCTCTAAATTATCACAAACCAAAACAACTGTGCAGCAACCTTGTAAATAAAATGATTATAGATCAGATAAAAAAATAACCCTTTGCTTACAGATTACACTATTGTCAAAAAGCAAGAACAATACCATGAATATAAATAATTAACTATAGCCCGTGGAATACTTATAAATGTATCTGTGCTTAATTTTTTTGACCATACTGTGTTACATTACGTAATGATTTCTGTATTCCTATATATTTTTTCTTTTAGCTTTGACCTGGTCACAATTGGTGGTATCTCAATCACCCTCCTTTTTGAGAGGTCGCCTTTTGTTACTGTGAAGAGGACATTGTGGTTGCCCTGGAACAAATTTGTTGTTGTTGACAAAGTAGAAATGCAGAGATCAGAGGTGGAGTCCCTATTATGTGACATGAGCAGTTTTATCAACCCAAATCCAATTGTTCTTTCTTCACCATTAACAAAATTTGCTGGATCATGTGCACAGAGAGGATCGGTCATCTCTGAATTGCAGGTAATTTCATAATGAACATCACATTTCATATAGAGGCAGGTCTGAAACAAAACTGAGATAGGAAAAGACCAAAAATGTGATGGAATAAAAAATACCAGGGGCATTTACATATTTTAAAACGAATAGTCATCTTATGAAAATGTATTAGAGATGCACTGAGACATATCTAGTTTAATTATTTTCGGGAAAATCTGCCATACTTTTTACATGTAAATTGTATAGTGTGTATGGTGTTTAAAACACAATTTCAACTGCACAGTTTTCACTTAAAGTGTCACTAAAGGAAAAAAAAATGTCTTTAAAATAACAAACATGTCATACTTACCTCAACTGTGCAGTTCGTTTTGCACAGAGTGGCCCCGAACCATGTCTTCTGGGGTCCCTCGGCGGCTGTCTCTGGTCCTCCCTGCAAGAACTCATCACATTCATGCGAGAGAGCTTGCATGGTGATGAGTCCTTGCCATAGCCGCTCACTGTATCACTCGGCCCCGCCCCTCGGTGCGCCGCGTCATTGTATGTGATTGACATCAGCGCCAGCCAATGGCTGCGCTGCTCTCAATCAATCCGCTCTAGCCATTCAGCGGCCAGGCGGAACGGCAAAGAGGATCTCAGGGCCAAACGTGGGACTTTCGAGAGGTCAGGTAAGTAAATCGGGGGCTCGGGGGAGAGCGGCATCATCAGATGTTTTTTCACCTCAATGCATAGATTGCATTAAGGTGAAAAAAAAATGTTCCTTTACAACTCCTTTAAAGGGGTTTTAAACTGAATCAGAGATACCAAGGTCGGCATAATTTATGTTTTTCTCCTAACACCTCAAGAACCAAACATCTGGGTTCCCCTTTAAGAACAATCATATTGGAACATACTCTATATTTATACACTAGTTTATGTTTACTTATTATTAGGGTTAGGTCTGTGCTTAGGCTGTGAATGGAAATGAATACTCTATTTGTACATACTGTGTATCATTAAAGCAATCATTTTAGCTACACAATTCCATATTTATTACTTCTTCTTGTGAAAAATGGGACCTTGGCAAACCCCAGTAAATCTATTTTTTTTTACATTGATACATTTTGCATGTACAGCAAAATGCAGCCTTTATATTTATATCTTCCATCAGGATCCAACATATAGCTATAAAGTATAGTAAATAGTGATTTCCTGTACAAACTCCAGTATGCCTTTATGTTTTGTAGACCAAACCTGGTTTGCTATGTATATCCTCCCTACTGGAAAATAACTCTGTAGCTCATGCAGATGAATCACTAGAAAGCTTGTAGAACGGTGTAATCCTTGAGTTTGACCCTTAAGATTTACTTCATGCAGGTTTAATATACATCCTCTTATTCTGACATACTTATTGCTGCTTTCCTTTTATCATCTCCACAGTCAATAACATAAATCTATAGAGCATCAGCCAGCCACAAATATTGCATATCTACTTACTTTTTCATCCACACCAGATGCTAACTTAGTGAAGCCAGCTCAGCAATCGTCTATGCCTATCCTTGCATTATAATGTGCTCTGTTCTCTTATAGTAGTGAACCACTGCCTTTATTTTGATAAATAGTATTTACTCACATAACTGGGATTTTTGGCAGTTCATTAGTCCCTATATTTGGCAAGAATAGTATGCGGTAGTATAAGGATCCATGCACACTGGGCTTAAAAAAAACGTCTGTTCTCTTTGGAGTAAAAAACGCTCATAGAATCGGATAATGACAAAGGAAGAAATAGAAAGGGATTTATCAGAGTATTTAGATCCCTACAGGAGGAGACAGTTAGGGGGATTTCTCCGATCTATACGGGGACACATTAGGATGAGAGAAACACCATCAGAGTTCGAGAAAATGTGTCTTAGGGGAGAGTCGGTGAGACACTCACTCTCTATATTCTACTCCTTGATAAATGAAATGAAAGCACCGCGGGAGATAGGCTTTATCCAGAAGTGGGAAACAGACTTAGGGGTTCGATTTACGGAAACTCAGAAAAAAAAAATCTTCCAATTTAACCATAAAGCATCAATAGCTTCCAAATTTCAAAAAGGAGGATATAAGATACTGAGCCGATGGTATAGGACACCGGAGGTATTAAATCAGATTTACCCTCAGGTGTCAAATACTTGTTGGCGATGTCAAAAAGAAGAGGGAACACTTACATATTTTTTGGAATTGTGAGGGGGTTAAAGATTTCTGGAAAATGGTATCTGAAGTGATAGAAGAAATAACGGAGACAGCACTAGGAGAGGAACCGTCGACCTATTTGCTACTAGACATACCTATGTCAATGGAGAAATACAAAAGATCCCTTGTGAGACATTTAGTGGTTACAGCTAGATCGTGTATCCCGGTACTTTGGAAGAGCACATGCTATCCAAGTAAAGCACAATGGTTAGCTAAAATCAAGGAAATGCAATGCATGGAGAACCTTACGGCATTCCTGGGGGAGAGGGAGGAGATGGTGAGGGAGATATGGGAGCCCTATGTGAGATGGGAGATGCGGGGGAGGGAGGACGGGGGGGAGGACTAGGGAGGGACGACGAGGTGTGGGAGGAGAGGGGAAGGAGAGAGAAAGGGGATTTTCCTTCTTTTTTTTTTTTCTTTTCTTCTAGGCCCGGAAGAAGGGCTTGGAGGTAAGGGGGGGAGGGGGGGTTGTAGTGTCTTGAACCAGGGGAGAACACGATTAAGGGGACGATATGATAGGATGAAGTGGGATAGAAAGGAATAACAGTGTTTGGAAATGTAAGAAATACAGTAATAGAAAACTGTTTATATTGTTTGTTGTGATACTAAACTGAGTTCAAGACAATGTAAGAGGTGAAAAATGTAAAATAAAGAATGTATAAAAAAAAAAAAGGCTCATAAAGAGCATTTTTTGTACCAAGTTTAGACGAGTTTAGGAGAGTTTTACATTTTTTCGGCCAGTAAGCTCCAATCAGGAACACGAATGAGAAAGTTTTTTTTTCTTGCCTCTGAACGTTGATCTCAAAATATGCCTGTAAATGTCCTAATGTGTATGAACACATAGGATAACATTGAGTTGCTTCTACAGGAAGAACACAAAACTCCTGTAGAAGCAACGTTTTTTTATGCCAGTGTGCATGGAGCCTTATGCCCTGTACACACGATCGGAATTTCCGATGGGATAAAATGCGATGGAATTTTCCGTCAGGAATTCCGTTCAAGCTGTCTTGCATACACACTCACAAACAACAAAAAAACGCGCTGATAACCCCCCCACCCTCCAATCCTTGGCAGCAGCAAGCGTGTGAAAACACAATAGCAAATACAAAAAGGAAAAGCCGCGCCACAAAAACAATTAAATCACACACATTGGAGATGTGGTGAATCCGTGGCAGTTCAGATGACACAAGTATTCACAATGTTCACAGGCAATAAGATACAGTCCTTGCAGTGATCGATCCTATGTTCCACAACACCCAGTGACAAAAATGCATACAGTGACCCTCCACCGGAATATGGAAAGCCGCTTACCAGAAGGCAAGCGGTTTAAGGCAGGTGGCTATAGCCCAGCCCAGGCCTTTATCCCTCTGATGGGTCCCAGGAAGCTCTCCGTCCCCTGAGCGTGATGTCTCAGTACCACCGTGGAGATGAAAATAAAGAAAGACAGGCGCACATAGCGTAACTCTGTAGCATACACTTTATTTTAAAAAGGGTAAAATATACTCACAAGCGAGCGTGTTTAAAACAGCATTAAAAGGTAAATTGCCGGCCGGCATACAGGAGCCCTACTCCTAGTCGTGGTGGCGTCACTGCGTGATCCTTCCCAGACGCGTTTCGTCGCAATTGGACGTTGTCAATGGGGGTAGGGCCAAGCAGTACCTCACCACCTATATATAGATCCGCCGCCCATTGTGAACGGCTGTCTATGAGTCCGGGTGCGCCATCTTTGAAGTGGTATACCCTGCCCATACTTGGATCACACTTGGTGTGTCCGTACGCACAAAAATAGAAGGCTGAATCTTTATTACATAAAACATTGGAATTCCCCATCTCCGTAACGGAGTCGCCTGTCTCCGGCTTGGGAGCAGTATTGATCATCACGATCGAGGGGCCTATAGGAACTGGAGGGAGGAAGGCTGAATGTCTGGCACCGGACATTCCTTCCAATTTCTATTGCTCACCTCACCACCGCCATCTAGTGGATGCGGAGGAGTTGGTTTACCTCTCTCTAAACTTAATGTATAAGAATGCATTAACTCTTCCCACAAACTTGTCAGCTACTCAAGTTGCACACCAGATCTGGGAAGTCATGTACATTAGTGGACCTATTTCTTTTCGAAATTTATCCCCTAAGAAAATTATAATGTGTTTAACCCATAATGGTGAAACTAATAAAACTCTCCATGTGTTACAATGTTGTAACAAAAATAGAAAAGATTGCTTACTCAATTAAAGTGATGTTAATTTCACCATAAATATCAGATTATGTTCATGGAAATTTAAAACTGATCTCTAGCCACCTCATTACGGTTATGGTATTTATTATTGCATTTGAAATCCAAAACTTTTAGAAAAACAAAATTGACTCAGTTGCAGTACATCAGCTAATCTTTTAGGCAATAACACACGCAACACTTTTTACCTTGCCAAATACAGGACTACCGGGTCAGATTTTTACTTCCTGCCTCCAACTTTTTTGTGCCATCCTCCCTTCCTACTTCAGTGGACTGACAAGATCAGATGATCAGATGTAATAGCCCACAAGGCACATTAAGGCTTGTACACACGCACGGTTTTCTCTGCAAGAACCAGCAAGAAAACTGCTGGCAAAGCTTTCTTGCCGAGTATACCGTGCGTGTGTACGAGGCTTTGAGGTTTCTCGTCAAGAAAACTGCCCAGAATCTAGACGAGAAAAATAGAGAACCTGTTCTCTATTTTCTCGTCATGATTCTTGGCAGTGTTTTCTGTATACTTACCTGTCGCCGTGGAAACCTGCGCATGCTTGAAATGACTTTGACGGATGCGCGGTAGCTTCCAAGGCATAGGTAGGGTATAGCAAGATGGCGGCGATGACATCGAATGTGACAAGCGCATGCTCGTTGTAGTCAATGACGTCCTTGCGTTCGTTCCATTCAAAAGAATGGCGGTTCTTTTAAATGGAGTGTGTGTACACTCGGCCGGCAAGAGAATCTTGCCAAGAATCTCATCAGGATTCTTTCCTAAAGAGATTCTGGGCCGTGTGTACAAGGCTTAAGAGTGGAAAGGCTAACTTTGTGTCAGTACACTAAGAATGAATGACTAGTAGACAGTCACCCCATTCTTCTAGCAGGTTCAAGGACCCAAAGAGTAATGTATATGTATACGGAAGACTAACATTAACACTTACCTTTTCCTTCGATATTCCTTCAAAATTTTTTTTTTCTTTGTGTGAATAAACATTTTATTTAAAGTGATCACATAACCTCTGTTCTCACCTGCCTAATGGGCTTAGAGGGCTGGTGGTGGAGAAACAGTATTACACCGATCTTCCCTGTAAATGGCTGTGCGTAAGGGACATGTCAGCACAAGTCTGATCATTAAAGGAGAGAGAGGCAGAAAACTGACCATGCTGAGATGGATGTGGCCCATTTGAAATAGGAAAGCAGGGGGACTGGCTGGGTAACCAGGCATGTCACACAAAGGAAGCAATACAAAGAGAACAATTTACTTGTACATGGTACAACAGACACATATCAGAAAAAGCAAATGTTGGAGTAACATATTCTTTAATGTACTTCACCTCTGTAGATCGTTGTTCTGTGTGAGTTGCCTTATAAACAAAAGGAGCAAACAAAATGACAGCTGGTTGCTCTGTTCCATAAGATTATAATTAGGACTCATTATAGGTTTGTAGGTACAGATACGTACAGCTACTGACAAAGTGTGCCTACTATTCTTCCATTTCAGTTGTAAATGTTGTGCATTTCATACTAGGCACAAAAGATTCCCTTAATAAATCAGAGGTTAAAGTCAACTTGTACTATGTCCCCTTAAGTGATGCACAGGCCTGGTAACATAAAGTGACTGCTCCTACCACCAGCAAATTGCCCCACCTCCATCTGTCAAAAAAGACCAAGACAATCGTTGTTAACTACTGTAATAAAATGTTGGCCATGGAATTGGTAACTTTATCAACTTAACTTACAACCAAACTTGCTGAAATGCTAGGTTTGGCCTTTAACCTCACTGGCGGTATGATAATTTCAGATTTTAGGTGCTGAAAGCGGTACCATTTTTTTGCATGGAAATTTGGCGTTTTACATTGTAGGCCTGTAATTCTTAGGCCTGGTACACACTATAGGATTGATCCGCGGATACGGTCCGCCGGACCGTATCCGCGGATAAATCCTCTGGCGGATTTGGATCCGTTGGCATGTACTCACCATCGGATCCAAATCTGTGCGGAATTCAACCGCGGTGACGTGTCGCGCCGTTGCCGCGATGATGACACGGCGACGTGCGCGACGCTGTCATATAAGGAAATCCATGCATGCGTCGAATCATTACGATGCATGCGAGGCACGGGTTCGGATGGAACGATCCGGTGAGTCTGTACAGACCACCGGATCGATCCGCTGGAGCCGATTCCAGCGGATAGATTTGTTAGCATGCTAACAAATTTTTAGCTGCTGGAAATCGGAAATATCCGCGGATAAATATCCGCTGGAACGTACACACCAGGGGATCTATCCGCTGAAACCGATCCGCTGAGATTTTTCAGCGGATGGATCCTCTCGTGTGTACGGGGCCTTAGGAATAACTTAAATCTGTCCAAACAAGAGTCTAGTAGACATCCCGGGTATGATAAAGTTTGAAAAACAAAATTATAATATAATAAATAACTATAAATAATTATAACAAATAATAATATAATTATAATACAAATTATTCAATAATGTAATCAACTCAAAATCACTGAAATTTACTCAGAATTGCAGAATTGTCGCTGTCATTACTTTTATTTGTTTATGACGAATTTCCCCACAAATCGCTATCGCTCAATTCTGCAAGTGATTATAATTTATTATCGCTGTTTTCTAGCTGCTCTAAAAACACTATTGACATAAAGGGACACTTTTGGTTGCTATGGACAATCTACAGTTTGCAGGCAGAAAGAACAGTTTTTATTATACAAAAGTACATGTAGGACACTGGGCAGACCACTAGGTACAAAGGGGGTGTGTATTTTTTACATACAGTACTGTAATCTGTAAGATTACAGTATACTGTATGTAATGTGTTTATTTACTTTTTTGAATTTGGCGCCGTTCTCTGCCCCCGTGCGTCGTAACGTCGCAGGGAACGGAGATCGGCGGCACACAGGGACACTGTGTGAATCGAGCGAGGACGCCGCTCGCTCACACGATGGGGAGGCATCGCAGGATCCAGGGAAAAGGTAAGTAACTTTGTCTGTGGCTGCTGCGAGGCGATCCCGAGTCTGGCTCGGGGATACCGATTTTGGTAATGAAATCTTACCCCGAGCCAGACTCGGGAATACCGCCAGGGGGTTAAAGTGGTAGTAAAGGCTGAAAGTTTTTTTTTACTTTCTATGCATAAAGATAAAAAAAACTGTGCTGCTCCCCCCACAGCCCCTCCCTTATATTCACCAGAGCTCCTTCTCTATCCAGCAATGTGCACGGGAGCCTCGGCTGTCCCAGGTCTCTCTCTCCTCATTGGCTGAGACACAGCAGTGTGGCCTATTGGCTCCCATTGCTGTCAATCACAGCCAGTGAGGCAATGAGGAGAGAGTGGAGGGTGGGGCCAATCCACGGCTCTATGTATCTTATGGAAGCATTAGAGCGGGGCTTGGGCGCAAGTACGCAGCAGTGCACCCATAGCAAGTGGCTTGCTATGGAGGCACTGGTTAAGAGGGATGAGCCAGGAGTGCTGGCAGGGGGCTCAAGAAGAAGATAATTGGGGCTGCTCTTTGCAAAACCAGGTTTTTCACCTTAAATTATTCTATGCATTAAGGTGAAAAACCTCCTGTCATGCAGCAGCCCCCCTTTTACTTAATTCCTGCTACGGGAACGTGTCCTGATTGGATATATTGATAGCAGCGCAGCCATTGACTCCCGCTGCTGTCATTCAAATCCAATGACGTGGGTGCCAGGGGGAGGGGCCGAGTCCTGCTGTCTGTGTCAATAGACGCAGCAGCAGGACTCAAGAACGCACCCGCACGGGTGTGCCGAAGGAGAGCGCTTCTCTGACGGGGCACTCGAGAAGAGGAGGAGCCACCAGCGCCACTGAGGGACCACTGAAGAGGAGGATCAGTGCCACTCTGTGCAAAACCAACTGCACCAAGGAGGTAAGTATGATATGTTTGTTAAAAAAAAAAAAAGAGGGTTTAGTATCCCTTTAAGTATAACATGTTTGTTATTTTAAAAAAAACGTACATTGCTAAATTAGCGCATTTGCATCAACAATCCAGAAGTTAGAACAGTGCGTTCTGGTTTGTCTTTTCTCGTATAACCTTGCTCTTTTTGATTTGAAACAATAATAGAATGCTTTCTAGTTTGACTTCAGTTACTTCAGCGCAGCTCACTTAATGGACATACAGTGCTGTAATAGAATTTAAAAATTCATGGGATGGGCAGAGCGAGATGGAAAAAGTTAGAAGACAAGAAAAAAGAGGTCAACAAGTTTTCCAGTAAATTGGGGTTATATGGACAGTATTGTCCAGGTTCCTGTGTTCAATCTAGGATGATAAAAAAGAAGAGCGCTTTGATATAGTAAAATAAAATGGGGTCAGTTGCTGCTCTGTACACAGTCTACCTGCTGTAAAACAGCAATACATTGTGCAGCCCTAAATACATGCTGATCTGTGACATACCAAGAGGTTTTCTATTGGTTATATATTTAACTGATAAAAAAGATTTGATTGTTGTGTATTATGTTTAACTATAAAAATTAGATTTTTCTGCAAAAATTTAAACATAACTATTTGAGTTCAACTAATAAAATAGCAAAAGTCTTTGTGATTTAGTTTTATTTTCAAATCTTATATAAATTTACTCTGATTTCACTGCACACTGTGAGCTTTATTAACCACTTCAGCCCCGGACCATATTGCTGGTCAATGACCAGGCCCCTTTTTGCGATTCGGCACTGCGTTGCTTTAACTGACAATTGCGCGGTCGTGCGACGTGGCTCCCAAACAAAATTGGCGTCCTTTTTTCCCCCACAAATAGAGCTTTCTTTTGGTGGTGTTTGATCACCTCTGCGGTTTTTATTTTTTGTGCTATAAACAAAAATAGAGTGACAATTTTGAAAAAAATGAATATTTTTTACTTTTCGCTGTAATAAATATCCCCAAAAATATATATAAAAAAACATTTTTTTTCCTCAGTTTAGGCCGATACGTATTCTTCTACATATTTTTCGTAAAAAAAAAAGCAATAAGCGTTTATTGATTGGTTTGCGCAAAAGTTATAGCGTCTACAAAATAGGGGATAGTTTTATGGCATTTTTATTAATATATTTTTTTTACTAGTAATGGCGGCGATCAGCGATTTTTATCGGTACTGCGACCTTATGGCGGACACTTCGGACACTTTTGACACATTTTTGGGACCATTGGCATTTTTATAGCGATCAGTGCTATAAAAATGCATTGATTACTATAAAAATGTCACTGGCAGGGAAGGGGTTAACACTAGGGGGCGAGGAAGGAGTTAATTATGTTCCCTGCGTGTTTTCTAACTGAAAGGGGGGTGGGACTGACTTGGGGAAATTACAGATCGCTGTTCATACATTGTATGAACAGACGATCCGTCATTTGTCCCCCTGACAGGACCGGGAGCGCCCCTATTGGCTGAATAGTGAAATGACTTATAGCTACGTGATCTCGCACAGCCGAGCCGACCTGCCGCCGTATAACTGCGGTGGCTGGTCGGCTAGTGGTTAAAGGGGTGTTCTGCCTAAAAAGAAAATATTAAAAGTCAGCAGCTACAAATACTGCAGCTGCTGACTTTTAATAATTGGACACTTACCTGTCCCAGGGTCCAGCGATGCGGGGGAATGAAGCCCTGCTCGCCACCCCCTCCTCTCCGCGGAGCCGGCATTATCACTGTGGGCGCCCGGCTGTGGCTTCACGCACTGGATAAATAAAAGCAAAAATGCACACGATTGTTTCTAGGCTGTACTACCGGTACAAAAAACAACTAACATACACATACAGGTATGTGGTATGGCTGCGATTGTCAGGAGCAAGAGAATTTATTTTGGATTGTTCTTTGGTGGGAGGTTATGGTAGTAGCAAGAAATATACAGCTACATTTTAAAAACACAACACACTTATTAGCTGATCTCTCTGTTCTCTCCTCTTATCAGCACACAAGCACTGCTCCACATCTGTCTGGCTTCTTGTGCTGCTCTGATTTCTCCCAGTCTGAGCTTTTCTGCATTCATTTGTGTCTTTTTATCTGCCTGGAGTTTAACTTTAAAATTATATTGCATTGAAGACTGCAGAAGGGATTACACAAATCCTGTTGCCGAGTTTAATATATGTGTACATGTACATTTAAAAACTATATATTATATTAGCAATTCATGATTAATTTGGTTTAAATTTTATTTTGCTTAAAATATGTTTTAATAATATTTAAGTAGCTTTCCCAGTGTTTGGTGGTACAGGCTTATCATATAAACATTGTTTTTAATTCTTGCCTGACTTTGATTTGTCTGTAATCTTGTGGTACGTGTTCCTTAATTGCTTACCTCCCCTCCTCTATTTTTTCTCCATTTCCTTCCCTTCCATGCTGGTGCTTTAAATATTGGTTGTTAATCTCCATTGGGCATACCAATTATTGCCACAATTGCAGTGGCATCGCTAGGGGGTGGCTTCTGGGGCTATAGCCCCGAATCTGGGGCCAATAGCCCCGAGTCTCCTAACGGGTTCAGCGGTGTGTTAAGGTGCCCATGTGTCCCGGATTGAAATAGAGCACACAGCCACCGTACTACATTGTCAGAACTGGTTGCTAGGGCTACCCCTAGCAACCAGTGATGTCACAGAGTTGACTGTTATAATACAGACTACGATCACCCCCCCATTTCTTGAATTCCTATCAATGTGAGATACCGCTGTTATTGTGTTGTTTGAGTCTTGATACTCTTTTTGTATATTTTTTTGTACTTGCGTCTATACCTTGCAAAAATATTAATAAAACTTTACTCTTGTAAAAACAAAAAAATAAAAGTACTCTAGTAAAAAAAAAAAACATATTGTAATGAATCTGTGATATCACGTGTGGCCACTGACAAACAAAGTTTGATATACCCAAACCTAAACACTTATAATATCATGAAATAATGCAGCGCCAGGAAATTTAATAAAAATGTACAAAAATAAATGATTAAGTAAACAGTGTTCAATACAAAACGTGAAGTCTCTCTTAACTCAAAGTCCATATACACTATATTACCAAATGTATTGGGACGCCTGCCTTTACACGCACATGAACTTTAATGGCATCCTTATCCCAGTGCAGGCCAGTCAAGTTCCTCCACCCCAAACTTGCTAATCCATGTCTTTATGGACCTTGCTTTGTGCACTGGTCCAAATCACTTGGTGGAGGGGGGATAATGGTGTGGGGTTGTTTTTCAGGGGTTGGGCTTGGCTGCTTAGTTCCAGTGAAAGGAACTCTTATGCCGCGTACACGCGATCGGTCAAACCGATGAGAACTGTCTGATGGGCCGTTTTCATCGAACCAAACCGATTGTGTGGCCCCATCGGTTATTTATTCATAGGTTAAAAAAAGCAATCTTGTTTTAAATTTAACCGATGGATACCTAACCGATAGAAAAAACGATTGTTTGTAGGCACGTCCATCGGTTAAAAATCCACGCATGCTCAGAATCAAGTCGACGCATGCTTGGAAGCATTGAACTTCGTTTTTTTCAGCACGTCGTTGTGTTTTACGTCACCGCGTTCTGACACGATCGGTTTTTTAACCGATGGTGTGTAGGCACGACTGACCATCAGACCATTTTCATCGGATGGACCGACCGTGTGTACAGGGCTTTAGGGTGTTAGCATACCAAGACATTTTGGACAACTTCATGCTCCCAACTTTGTGGAAACAGTTTGGGGATCGCCCCTTTTTTTTCCGAAATGACTGCGAACCAGTGCACAAAGCAAGGTCCATAAAGACATGGAAGAGCGAGTTTGGGGTGGAGGAACTTGACTGGCCTGCACAGAGTCCTGACCTCAACCCGATAGAACACCTTTGAGATAAATTAGAGTGGAGACTGTGAGCCAGGCCTTCTTGTCCACATAAGTGCCTGACCTCACAAATGCGCTTCTGGAAGAATGGTCAAACATTCCTATAGACACACTCCCATAGACACACAGATAGAGCCAACAGAAAGCCAGTGATAGTGTAATAGTTTAAATAAAAGTTTAATGTAGAACAGAACCAGTCATCCAGTTTAAAAAGTGTGATGTCAGCACTGAGACGTAGTCCTGACTAGTTTTGTCAAAATGGACATTCTCAAGGGGTCCTCTAGTGTCATCAGCCATCTTTTTGTATTCCACTTTACCCTAACTACAGGAGGCGACAAGCTGCTCAGTCATGTTGCCATATGGCTGAATCTCTACAGAAACACCCCAAATCTGATTAAATCAGATAATAAAATGCTAGTAGGTCTGGCATAATTACTTACAATCCAGCATTAATAACCATAATAAAGAAAAACCGCCCATACATATCAAAGGTCAACATGTATATGCAAATAAAACTATTATCTGATGTCACTAATATTCCTACATGGATGAGCAGCCTTCAGGTAAGTAGATTATATCACATACATTATGATCCAAAGTCATCAAACATACAGTATAATATCCATCAAGTCAAAACATATTAAATTATAAAATGACATGACAAATGATGTGACAAAAAGTTAACAATAGAACACATGGTAACCATATTAACGCACAACTATGTATATATGTAAAAAGCATGGCAACACCATATGTAAACTGAACATATAGCAAATAATGCAATAATGCATAAAAAACAATTACAACATCAAGTATTATACACATCATTCTCCCTGTCAATGGATGAGCTTACATGTAAACATATGATAGTACCGAAAAACCTTAAAAGATATATTTAAAAGAAGAAAAAAAACACACTCCCTGTCATACCAAATGGTTCTCTGATAACAGGATAAGGATAGATAAAAAAAAAGGGTAAACCCATGATAGTACCCTAAGGGTTTAAAGATTATGTTTTGAAGGGAAAACCACACTTTAACATCAACAACATGCCTAATGATGCTTTACAGAAGAAATACCCTAATGCCACGTACACACGATCAGTCCATCCGATGAGAACGGACCGATGGACCGTTTTCATCGGTTAACCGATGAAGCTGACTGATGGTCCGTCACACCTACACCATCGGTTAAAAAAACGATCGTGTCAGAACGCAGTGACGTAAAACACAACGACGTGCTGAAAAAAAGTTCAATGCTTCCAAGCATGCGTCGACTTGATTCTGAGCATGCATGGATTTTTAACTGATGGTTGTGCCTACTAATGATCGTTTTTTTTCCCATTGGTTAGGAATCCATCTGTTAAATTTAAAACAAGTTGGCTTTTTTTTAACCGATGGTTAAATAACCGATGGCGCCCACACACAATCGGTTTGGACCAATGAAAACGGTCCATCAGACCATTCTCATCGGTTTAGAGAATCTAGAATTATATGCCTATTCCTTCTGTATACAGACAGAGTGTGCTCAGTTTTATTTACTGAGTCTGGATAAACAAGCTACTGAAGGGAGGACATGACCACGGTAGGGAAAATCCCTTTAAATAATCACACAGGGCAAATTCCAGACAAAGTACTTAGTGATGGACCTACTCTTTCCAAGCTTTTGTCTTGAGATGTATAATTCATTCCTCAATGTAAAAATAGCATTTCAAAGAGTTAATAGCTTTGAATGTATTCTTTATGACTATTTTTGTTTATACTGCTTTACAGGTGGTACAAGAAGAAATTCCCATTCCGTCTAGTTTTCTTAAACTTAGCTATCTGAGCAGTCGAACTCTTGGTTATAAGAGTCTCATACATATTATCCTCACCCACGCAACTATTCCTATTGGTCTAAGCAAAGTGCATCTGACTGTGGCGGTGGAAGGACGACTTGTGCAGAAATGGTTTCCTGCTGCTATCAACCTGTTTCATACCTTTGCCTGGAACAAGACGGATATTTATGGACAGAAAGTATCAGGTTTAGCTGAAGCTCTAGGTAAAGATTCTAAAATGTCTTATGCTATTTTGTTGCATTATTATATTTCCAGAATGTTTAATTTTCTAATATTTTGAACTCCTGAGACAGGAATGAATTTCTTGTTTTAAAGGCTTGTTGCCATGCTGCACATTTTTGACAGCCCATTCATTTCAATGGGCTGCCAAACACACAAGAATTGTATAAGCGGTATGGCAGGCATGAGACTTCACACGATCTGACCTTTGTCCGACCAAATTCACATCAGAATTCCGACGGAATTCCATTGGAGGAAAAGAGAACATGTTCTCTATGTAAACTCCGATGGAATTCATCGGAATTTCCGATGGTGCATACACACAGTCGGAATTTCCGATAAAAAACATCTGTCTGACTTTTTCCATCGGAAATTCCGATCGTGTGTATGTGGCACAAGATGTGTTTTGCGGTGTGATTAACAATTAATGATTCCAACATGCATCTAACATGAGCAGCATGACCCCGTGAGGTGTAGAATACGTGCATGGAAACATGTTTCCAGCACTGCAATTGGTGTAAATGGGCCCTAAAGGTGGATTAAAAAATTAGGCATCTTGTAACTGAAATTAAAATAAACGTTTTGGGTTTAGTTACTTTTTTAATAGTCAGATAAATATGCTGACTTACAGAGCTGCAATTAAAACACTGTTAAATGAGTCATAGAAGTCACTCATCCTAATACCTCTCTCTTCTCTCTCTCTCTCTCTCTCTCTCTCTCTCTCTCTCTCTCTCGTACTCACTCCTGTGTAACTTAAAATAGAACTATAGGCAAAATGTTTCTTTCATTTTGATTAGAGTAAAGGAGGGTTATAACCCCTGTAAGGTTTATTTGTGACCTCTTTGTCCCAATGGGGAGATTTGTCTTCACTTTCTGTAATATAACTAAAACAGGAAGTGCAAGGAAATCCCTGCATCTCTGGTTCCAGGTCACCAAAACTAGTGTCCCCATTGGATGATGTCCCACTTTTCTGTGGACAACTCATGCCCTGTACCCACGATCGGTCAATCTGATGAGAACGGTCTGATGGATTTTTCCATCAGTTAACCGATGAAGCTGACTGATGGTCAGTCATGCCTACACACCATCGGTTCAAAAACCGATCGTGTCAGAACGCGGTCACGTAAACCACGTACGACGGCACAATAAAGGGGAAGTTCAAATCCAATGGCGCCACCCTTGGGGCTGCTTTTGCTGATTCCGTGTTACCGCGTGTTAGTAAAAGTTTGGTTAGAGCCGATTCGCGCTTTTCTGTCTGTTACAGCGTGATGAATGTGCTATCTAAATAATGAACGCTAGTTTTACCAGAACGAGTGCTCCCGTCCCCTAATTTAGTCTGAGCATGCGTGGATTTTTAACCAATGGACGCGCCTACAAACAATCGTTTTTTTTTCTATCGGTTAGGTATCCATCGATTAATTTTAAAACAAGTTTCAAATTTTTTAACCGATGGATAAATAACCGATGGGGCCTACACACGATCAGTTTGGTCTGATAAAAACGGTCCATCAGACCGTTCTCATCGGTTTGACTGATCGTGTGTACGCGGCATCAAAATTTGGGATATTCTTTTACTTTCACTTTCATTGATAATGGTAAACATGGCAAATATAAAAATAGAGAACACTGCCAGGTGTACTAATCCCTCTCTCCTCTATCAAAAAAATAAATAAAAAAATTGCCATTAGCTATACTTTAGGCACTAATATTATACCACTCTATAATAGTACCCAGAAAATAGACCACAAGTAACTTGAGGATTATTAGGGTGAATATATTATTTAAAGTTAAGCAAATGCATAGAACACAAAACAAAACCACAGAATATGTTATATTAACTGATACACAGGTTAGCCTCACCTACGGGCATTAACTTGTGCCGTATAAGGCAAAACCCCATTACACTATCATACTATAACTATATGTTACATCCACACAGTATTTGTAAGAATAACATCAAATGTGAAAGCATAAATGGCATAAAGAAACCTCACTAATAGATACTCAAATAATGTAATCTGGTACAGTACATTCTGCACATACAGCCCTGTGTGTGGGTGTATTCATTCCTAACAAAGAGGTATCCATTGTAATGTCTAAAGTTCCTGATAACTAATTATCAAAGTTATCTGGCTGTCATTGGGGCCCTTCTGTAAGGTAGTGCATGTGAAGCTGTCTATTTAAGTCTATCGCAATAGAGGTTAATGGGCTGTTAGATAGGGTCAGTCTCTAAAGCATCAACTGTGGGCAGTAAGGGTTGAAGCTCTGTAGGTCCATAACACTTGGTGATCAGTGGTCCCAGATATCTCAGTCCTCACGATCAGGTTCTGATGCGGTAGCACCTGGCAATAGGTCTCCCCAGCTTGGGTTCCAAAACACAGCGGATCTCTCGTGGCTCGCGCTCTCGTTCTGGTCCTCACAAACCCGTCAGCCTGGTGTCCTTCTAGGTCTGCACTCTCTTGATCTCCACCCTGTTCTCCCCTAACTACTAATTTGCCTGGGAAAACATTCTGTAAACAGGTGATTTTTGGCCTGTAGTTCTGCAGCTATTAGCCTCCATTCACTTGTATTGAGCAGCGCCTCTTTAAGGACTACATATCCCATTATCCTTAACAGTTGCTCTACACCTGCACCTAATAGGATCGATTCATAATTGCCAGAAGGGGGGAGGGGGCAGGAGCATGGGGGGGAGATTTTCACACAGATCCATTCTGATCCTCTATACAGTGACAGGAGGGGAAACAAGCAGGCTGGGACATACAGCAGAGCACTCTTATATGGTGTATCAGCGGGGGGAGGGGAGCAAGTGGGGAGTTCACAGAAGCACCCTACACAGCGATGAGGAAAAGGAGGAAAGTGGGTACACTAACGCTCAGACCTCTCTTTCTCACAGCAAGCATGAAGAGTGGTTAGGGGGCAAACAGGGACTTTAACAGCCAGTGGGCACCTGGCTACACATTTTCCTTTTTCATTCAACCAGTGACTTCAATGAAAAAAACACATTCTATGTGGAAAATTTGAAAGCCATATCAAAAATTACTTTACGACACAAAATGCAATAATAATTTTTTTTTGTTTTACTGAAAAAAATATTACATTGCAGAATAATAACCAAGCGAGAACAGGTCCTAAATAAAAAATAAATAAATAAATCACACTGCTTGTGTTTATTATTATAACCCACATAAAATGAAAAAATGATAAAGGCCGGCTTGTTGGCACTGAATGCTACAAAACTTGTCTTTTAGCAGTCGTGTGAGGAAATCTGAGCGTGATTGGGAGGCATGCTTCTATTTCTGGAAGGCCTTGCGCTTCACATGACCCCCAGCCCTCTATCAGTTTCCTTTATTTACAATTCTGTTCCTTTTAGCATCTTCCTCCTGACATAAAGGCTGTTACACAGCTATTTATAAGAGACAGCTTACCAGGAATATTCTTCATTATACTTGCACTTTGTCATATGTAAAATCTGGACCTGGCAGATTTATTGCCCACCTTAATTACAAATTCCTTTAATCATTTATCCTATTTTAGGTTTCTGTAATGAGCAACTTCTGAAGGTAGAATATGTTCAGTTAAAGCATAGCTATCTTCTAATATATTCATGAAGACTTCTGTTTAAGAATAATTTTAGCTTTAATTATATGACTTGTCAACATGATGTGCAATTCAGAAAGGAATGGCTGCTTGATCTGTATATTTTTATTAAGTATGTTATGGCTACAGAATTATCAGACTCATTAACTTGCATGGTTTACTGAAAACTCAAAGGAAGCCTGCATAGAATGAAATATAGGGATGCATTTGCTGCCATCTTAGTAAGAAAACTAGTCTTGTCGTCTCTGGTTTCAGCGGTTTCCATATCACTGGGGTTGATTTACTACAGAGAGATAGAGACTGTTTGCTGTGAATACGCTAAAACTGCTAGAAAATCCTCCTTTTTTTATTCCTCTTGTAAATGATTGAGTAATCGTCTTTACTTTGTGACCATTAACTTTCCTAAAATAAACAGCCTTTACTCTACACATATTACTCCCAAATATATGATCATTATTTGGCATAATTAAAAAGCACACACATTAACTAATGAGTCTATTTAAAAAAATATGAATGTATATATATATATATATATATATATATATATATATATATATATATATATATATATATATATATATATATATATATATAGCTGTGCTAGGCAAAAACTGTGATTATATACCAAATACTAAATAGTGCATCTATTTGACACAAGTGTGCTCTCAATGCTGTTAAATATTTGATATATAAATAGATAAACTAGTGTTTAATAATTGGTATATAATCACAGTTTTATGTTTTATATATATATATATATATATATATATGTGATTCATATTTTTTTAAATAGACCCAGTAGTTAGTGTGTGTGCTATTTGATTAATTATCATATATTTGGGAGCAATATGTGTAGAGTAAAGGCTGTTTATTTTAGGAAAGTTAATGGTCACAAAGTAAAGACGATTACTCAATCATTTACAAGAGGAATAAAAAAAGGAGGATTTTCTAGCCGTTTCTATATATAGTATACAGTATATATATGATTCATATTTTATAGCATTTGAGTGTGAGATGGTTGCAGCTTTGGAACAACTACTTTTTTTTTTATTCTTTTATTATTATTTATTTATTTAACTTGGGCTAAATGCATATTCTCTTTGAGTGGCGTTTTTTTTTTTAATCACTTACCTACTAGGCACTTTCACCCCCTTCCTGCCCAAGCCGATTTTTAGCACTGTCATACTGAATGACATTGAAATTGTGCAGTTGTGCAACACTGTTCTCATATGAAACTTTTATAATTTTTTTGGTGGTATTTAATCACCACTGAGTTTTTTATTTTTTGCTAAGCAAATGAAAAAAAAACAATAAAAAATGTTCTTAGTTTCTGTTATAAAAGTTTGCAAACAAGTATTTTTTCGCCTTCACTGATGTGCACTGATGAGGCTGCACTATGAGCACTGATAGGCTGCACTGATGAGGCGACACTGATGGTCACTAATAAGAAGGCACTGATGGGCACTAATGAGGAGGCACTGATGAGTGGCACTGATGGGCACAGATAGGCAGCATTGTTGAGCACTGATAGGCAGCACTGATGAGAAAGCATTGATAGGTGACACAGATGGGCACTCATAGACAGCACCGATGAGGAAGCAATGATAGGTGACACTGATGGGCACTGATTTGCACTATTGGGGCTGCACTGACAATTTAGGACATTGATGATAAGTGCCCTGATTATCAATGTAGATGTCCTCTTACACGCTTTCCGGTTTCCGGCTCTTCTCTCCTCGCACTGTGACAGCGCACGAGGAGAGGAATGCAGATAACCGGCAAGTGTGTTTACATTATGATCAGCTGTAATTAGACACAGTTGATCACATGGTAAAGGGCCACTGTGATTGGCCCTTTACCCTGATAGCTATAGTGCAGTTGGCAGGTGGTTAAGATTTGATTATATTTAAAAAAAATGGCATTACTATTTGCCTAGTAAAAATGCAATTCTATTTGAATTAACCAACTGTTTTGATAATGGGGCAAAATCACATGTTCTTGGGGTGTTTTTGGATCGAATCGATAGTTCTTAGGCTATTGGTTTAATGTTTTTTTTTTTTTTCTCTTCTGTAGTTAAATAATAGTTCAAAGAAGATATCTTCTTTAAATTAGAGGGAAGCGCCTTCTAAGCATAGTAGTTAAAATCTTTATTCAAAAGAAATTCATATAAAGGTGACACTCACAAAAGAGCAGTAATAAAGGGCTTATCTGTAAATGGTTTCATCCGCTGTGTGCCCGGGTGCGATGGATGCTTTGTCTGTCCAGAGTGTTGTAGGGTGGAATCCCCGTTGTTCCCTGCCTCTATTGGCAGCTGTGAACCAACCACACACTCTTGGTAGCAGGAGAAGGAGGACGGCGTTCCGTGGAGCACAGCCGTGGGATGACGTCATTTCCGGGTACAATTCGGGGGGAAGGGGCTCGGGGTTGGAAGCATTCGTGCTTCTTCATCAGGCTCTATAGGGGCCATCTTTGACCAGGGAGGATATAACAGGCTAAACAGTATCCTATTGGCTCTACCGTTTAGTATGGAAATTTAATATGCAAACCTCAGCAAAGTTAACTGAACCTGACTGGGAATGTGACCTAATTAAAATTTTAAACAAAATAAGATTAAAATTATTATTAAAAAGCTAGTAGATTTGGATCATATATATGGAATTCATAGCAATTCAAATGACAGTTCATGCGGGAAATCTCATATAATATTCATAAAGATATTCATAAAGATATTCATAGAAAAATTCACAAAAAAACAACAAGAGATTATATATATATAAAAGAAAAGGGGTGCATACAATCTATAGTGCTAAAGCAATCAATGGATAGTCACTAGGCAAGTAGATAAAAACTGTGCTTGTTTCATACCACCTATAGCTTGATCCAACACATCATGCGGGGGGGTTTTATATAAAGAAACGTGTCTAGTATTGGACTCCAAGAAAATAATTTTACAGGTAGAAAGCCTTATTTGCAGTCGACACCATGCATTCTCTCTAGCTGGTCAATAAGCACAAACATTACTTCCATTAGAATAAGCTATATGAAAGACATGCTGGACCTTGACAGCTGCTATGAAAATAATTTCACTGGGCAATACAACTTGCATAACTGTCTGGTGGACAAAGTCTTGGACACAGTGTATGATTGGAAAAGCACAGAAGGCGCCTGTTCTCTTTAGATGAATGCTTAATCGTTATTCTTCTACACCACAAAATGAATTGATGGGTTATGAAATCTGAAAATGAACGGTAGTCAAGTTATTAATAGAGGATTTGGAAAAAAGCCATGGAAAGAATCAATGACTTTTTTTTCAAGTTAATTCAATTTGGCTGCCTTTTCTGCTAGAGAAGAGTCAGGCTTCATTTTGAGACTGTTTTCTGCCACCTCTTGAATATTCCAACAAAATGTTTATGGCTCATATCAATGTGAGAAGCTTTAAAAGCTTTTCTTAATACAACTACTTTTACAGGCTAATTCAATATAGCAGTGCAGACAGCAAAACTGAAGCTGAAATACAAAGTGCAGTAACCTATAGCAACTGGATTACGTTGTACT
Organism: Rana temporaria; assembly: GCF_905171775.1. NCBI lineage: Eukaryota > Metazoa > Chordata > Amphibia > Anura > Ranidae > Rana > Rana temporaria. The sequence goes on from NC_053497.1 coordinate 94,707,232, forward strand.
GAAATCAGATCAGGGAAATGGTTAATGATGACTGGCTACTGTGGATTACTGCAGTTGAATTTTTGCCTTATTAAATGAGCCTGTGAAAGTTCATAAATAAATTATATACACAGGTGGACGCATTGAAAATAAACCATAAATATAGTGAATCTCTTCTGTATTAATTGCATTTGATTTTCATCTTTAGGGGCCCTTTCACCTTTGATGAGTTTTTGGTGCACTTTTGGTGTTTAAAAAGCATGTAAATATATATCTCTTTAAATAATATGCAACTCTTTGCAAACAATGCATTCTAGGTGTGGTGCATACCACGTTTTTAAGCACATCTGTTTGAAAGGGCCCTTACAAATAAAATCGAATAAACAATAAAATCCTACAATGTATCATATTAGGGTAAAGTAACATTATCAAGCACATTAACATTAACAATTTCCTGCAAGTAGCTTCAGCATTTATTAAGAACCGTGTTTTATTAGGTATCTAGCAAGAAGAGCTTGGAAGGGTAGGGTCTAGTCCAGTGATGGCATAACCTATGCCACAGCTGGCACGCCAATCCCTCTCTGTGGGCACGTAGTGTGCCGCCAGAATGGGGGGGAATCCCCAAGCCCGGTAGTTACTTGCACTAGCGGTGCAGGCACGGAGGAGCCGACTACCTTCCTCTTGCATCATCCTGTGCAGTTTATTGCCTCCCTACTCCCCCAGTGAGGCATTCCTCTCTGTGGCACCCTATTCCAGCTCCCCCTGTTCCAGGATTACTTTGGTACAGCCTGTCCCTCTGGCAAATGCAATGCAACCTGTAGAACAGCGGAGGGGGGTGGGCAGTGCTCTGAGCAGATCATGACAATGGGAGAGGTGTAGTGGCTGCTAGCTGATCTCCCGGCGGCTGGGACACTAAGGAGCGGCTGGATGGTGGGGATTCCTGCAATACTGCCTGCTCAGTGCTGGGGAGAGATCTGATGGGATGGGAGATGAGGCCATAGAGAGGTAAGGAGGAGAATATATCCTCCGATCTACATTGCACTGTGTGTGGGGGAGGGGGTGTGAGTAGTGCAGGAAGTATGTGTCAGGTAGCTGAGTGTATGTGTCTGGTAGGTCAGTATATGTGTCTGGTAGGTCAGTGTATGTGGCAAGTAGGTGACTGTATGTTTCACAGTGCATTCTGAGCAAAACGCATTCCTGAACCCTGCATTCTGAGCAAAACGCATTCCTGATCCCTGCATTCTGAGCAAAACGCATTCCCGGTCCCTGCATTCTAAGCAAAACACATTCCTGATCCCTGCATTCTGAGCAAGATGCATTACTGTACCCTGCATTCTAAGGAAAAACACATTCCTAATCCCTGTATTCTGAGCACAATGCATTCCTGAACCCTGCATCCCGAGCACAACGCATTCTAGAACCCTGCATTCTGAGCACAACGCATTCCTGATCCCTGCATTCTGAGCACAACTCATTCCTGAACCCTGAATTCTGAGTACAACGCATTCTAGAACCCTGAATTCTGAGCACAACACATTCCTGAACCCTGCATCTTGAGCACAACGCATTCCTGAACCCTGCATTCTGAGCACAACGCATTCCTGATCCCTGCATTCTGAGCACAACGCATTCCTGATCCCTGCATTCTGAGCACAACACATTCCTGAACCCTGCATTCCGAGTACAACGTATTCCGGAACTTTGCATTTTGAGCAAAACACATTCCTGAACCCTGCATTCTGAGCAAAACCCATTCCTGATCCTAATCCCTGTATTCTGAGCACAATATATTTCGGAACGCTGCATTCTGAGCACAATGCATTCCTGAACCCTGCATTCTGAGCACAATACATTCCTGAACCCTGCATTCTAAAGCAAAACACATTCCTAAACCCTGCATTCTGAGCACAACGCATTCCTGAACCCTGCATTCTGAGCGAATCTGGCAGAATTGTAAATGTTTTGGTCCCTTAGGGTTCATTCAGAGGGATGATCAGTCCCATGCTCTGTACAGAGCCACTGGTAGGTTTAATTCTGTGTTGGCACTTTGAAATAAATGCCGATGTTTTTGTGTCAATGTTTGGGAACTCAGGCTCAAAAAGGTTCGCCATCACAAGTCTAGTCTTTCTGCACCAATTTCCCATAACTCCCTATTAGTCAGTAAGGAAGTCTTTCCCACTTAAAGTGGTTATAAAGCTTTCCTTTTTTTTCTTAAATAACAAACATGTTATACTTACCTCCACTGTGCAGCTCGTTTTGCATAGAGTGGCCCCTACCCACATCTTCTGGGGTCCCTGGGCAGCTGTCTTGGCTCCTCCCCGCATTAGCTAACCCCCTCTGGGAAGCGCTATCCTAAGGGGGTTAGCTTGCGGGCGTGCTCCCGAGTCCTGTATCCAGCGTCTATAAGCCACTGACTACAGGACTCGGCCCTCGCGTCATTGGAGTTGATTGACAGCAGCACAAACCAATGGCTGCGCTGCTATCAATCTATTCAATGAAAAGCCAAGAACAGCCGAAAAGACCGGGCCAACATCAAGCACGTTCTCGCAGCGGAACTTTCGAGGGCTCAGGTAAGTTAACGGGGGCTGGGGGGTCTGCAGTCACAAATGTTTTTTCACCTTAATGCATAGGGTGCATTAAGGTGAACAAACATGAACCTTTACAACCCCTTTAATAGCCATGGAAGGGTGAAAGGGAGCAGGCCAGAGCTCCCCCATACTAGCTTTAGTGTCTATTTCTCTATCGCTGCTGTTATTTGTCCACCTCTCTCAACTTTTATTTTCTCTGCTGTCAAAATTTTTTCCTTGCGTCTATTTGTGGCATGAACGATGAAGTTCCACGTCTTTTGTGCCCGGCGGCCCACGATTTCCGCCGGGCCCCCGGGCGATTGCCCATGAACACAGCAGGACCGTGGACATGTTCTGTCAGAGGAGAGGAGACCAATGGTGTGTTCCCAGTACAGAGTACCACCGATCGGTCTCCTACCCTTGTGAGTACCCTCCCCCTACAGTTAGAATCACTCCCTAGGATACACATTTAACCCCTTGATCGCCACCTAGTGTTAACCCATTCCCCGCCAGTCACATTTATACAGTAATCAGTGCATTTTTATAGCTTTGATCGCTGTTCATTGTGATTTACACTGGATTTACTTTGGGGGACATGTTATTTTTAATACAGCAATTGTCAAAAACTGTCTCCATGTTTTTAATTATTTTTGACACTTTTTGGGATGAATGAGTAGGGGTGCAGTGTACCTTACTCATTCACATAGGGGGCAGGATCTTTCGAGATTCCAATAATTCCCCTGCTCGCAGACCCTCACAACTATCGGTTGTGGGGAAGAGGCTCTTGGGGCAAGGTGCTTTTGGAGGGGAGCCCTTTCTACCCCAAAGCACCCCCCATGTTGAGAACATGTGACCTGGTATAGTTCAGAAGTAGCACTTACTCACCCCCTCCTTTCCTGACCTGCCGGGCTGCATGTTTGGATAAGGGTCTACTATAAATTTTGGGGGGCCCCATTCCGTTTTTTTTAGTATGGGCTTCCCCATTAAAATAAATATCAGACCCGAATAGCCTGGTATGAATGGGGGGGTGCTGTTTTTCTCCTCTTTTTTTTTTCATTGGCGGCATTCTTTTGTTTACATTCAACTATCAGTGGGGGAAACCCACTGACAGCTGATGAGTCATTGTTTGGTAAGGATGCAGCGGCCAGCCTGCTCCTTGACAATCAGCTATTCTTCACACAGAATTTGGATCTGTCAATACATTTTCAACCGATTTGAATTCTAATTGTTCTGAAAGTTTGGAATTTATTAGAAAACGAATAAAGGAAATTAAACAAAAAAATGTATTACTATTGTTATACATCCACATTTTATAATAATCAAAAATTTTGATTCCGACCGAAACAAATTGCACATGTCTAGCAAAGACCATCAGAAAAAGTAATGGCATCAATAGATCTACAAATAATTCATTTTAAATTAGACTTTTTCTATGACCATTTTTAATTTGTTGGGGTGGATTGGATTGGGATCTCTACTCAATGCCTGTCGTTTCTCTTGAAACTGGACTGATTATTGTCAGCTGCATAGTATGAGAGAAGGATTTTTGAAACATGGGCAGATCAACTTAATATTAGCACCACATCCCTTAATTAGTTAAATGTAGAAAGAGGGATTGGGATTTTAAAGGTGCAAAATAAACTGAAATAATATCAGCTATAGATTTTTTTTATTTTAAGGAAAAAAATAATTGTTAAAACATAACAATTGAACAAAACAGGAAGCGCCACCTAAGTGCAATATGTTAGTCACAATGTATTGAGTTTGAAAGGAAAAGCACTTACAAACATGTATAAAAAACGGGCTCATCTGTGTGTTGTAATCGCGGTACGGTCTGGTCTCAGGTGCATCCAGGCTCACAGGTAGGCAGGAGAGTGTAGTAGTTCATCCTGTGGTAATCAGGAAGCCGGCCAGAACCAGCGTGGAACGCAGAGGATGATTGGTTATCACCACATATTAGAATATGGACTAAAGAACTGTGACTGTGTGTTTTTTAAATCTATCCTCTGTCCATATTTATTTGTATTTTTTATGCACTAGTCTTGTGCACTGACAGTTTACCTTATTGTTATAACATAACAATTGGCAAGTACAGATCAACAAGATTTTATGCAAAGATTTTTTTATTTTAAGGAAAAATTAAAAATTGTTAAAACATAACAATTAGCGAGTGAAGATCAACAATATTTTATGGATACAGCACTATAGGATGGAGTTCCCAACATGTTTTGCCCATAGGTCGGGCTTCTTCAGGGGATGCTGTCCAATTAGGGGTACAAGCCTTCTATTAAGAAAACACATACATATAATAATGACATCAACAGTTGATTTAAGAGTATATATGATATACTTTAACATTTTGAATACAAAACAGTTTAATATATACATGTGCATGTTCATTACCGGATCTCTTTGAATTTTAGTCAATTCCCTACAAAAAGTCACAGGTGTCTTTCTGCGTCTGAAGAACCATGTGCTACAGGTGACCATAGGGGGCATTCAAGGACCAGCTAAAACAAGTAGAGTAGAGCAAATTTTATTTAATTATCATAAAATGGGAATCAATCTACAACATATGAATATAACGGCTTAATATAAGAAAAGAACAACTTACAAAAACAAATTTCTGCAGTGGACTCAATGCCAGGGGACAAATGCTGTCTGAACACGCCAAGGCTTATTTCTAAGACTATCTATGTAGCTAAAAGAAAAGAGGAAAAATGGAACAATAAGAACTATTCAAGGAAAAAGAGAAAAATAGACTTGAGGTATAAATAACAGCATTGATGGTACATCAACATAGCAAGAAAGATGCTAGTTATATGCTCTGAAACGGCTGCAGCCCATGTCTATTTAATGGCATTGATGTATGGTAACAATCTTTCTCTAGTCAAGAATTTAACATAATTACCTGGATTCTCCTGGGTCCTCCACAGTGCTCAGTGGTTAATCCTGCTGACCTCCACATCACTAATGCATCCTGTAGTGACATGGATGTTGGTGTGATAAGCCACTGAGACCTGTTGGGGACCCAGAAGACTGACACTCCCAGAATTGTTTGTTTCCTGAAACTTCACTTGAGCAAAGCAGTGTTAGACAGTGTGGGAACAGGTAGAGGTAAGTATTTAAACTCTCATTTAACCACTTAAGGACCCCTTCACGCCGATATACGTTGGCAGAATGGCACGGCTGGGCACATCCACGTATCTGTACGTGGCCCTTTAAGCCCAGCCGTGGGGGCGCGCGCACGCGACCTGGTCCGAAGCTCCGTGACCGCGCCCGCGGGACCCGCAGACCCGATCACCGCCGGTGTCCCGCGATCGGTCCTCCGGAGCTGAAGAACGGGTAGAGGTGTGTGTTAACACAACTTCCCCGTTCTTCACAGTGGCACTGTCATTGATCGTATGTTCCCTGATATAGTGAAACACGATCAATGACGTCACAAGTCCAGCCCCGCCCCCCTACAGTTAGAAACACATATGAGGTCACACTTAACCCCTTTAGCGCCCCCTAGTGGTTAACTCCCAAACTGCAATTGTCATTTTCACAGTAAACAATGCATTTTTATAGCACTTGTTGCTGTGAAAATTAATATGGTCAAAATTGTCCGATGTGTCCGCCATAATGTCGCGGTCATGAAAAAAAATCGCTGATCGCCGCTATTAGTAGTAAAAAAATATATATTAATAAAAATGCAATAAAACTATCCCCTATTTTGTAAACGCTATAAATTGTGCGCAAACCAATCGATAAATGCTTATTGCGATTTTTTTTAACAAAAATAGGTAGAAGAATATGTATCGGCCTAAACTGAGAAAAAAAAAAAAGTTTTTTTAAATCTCTTTTGGGGGTATTTCTTATAGCAAAAAGTAAAAAATATTGGGCCGGATTCAAGTAGATTTGCGCATTTATTACGGAGGCGCAGGGCAACGATTTTGCCCTGCGCCCCGCAATTTTTTTGCGCTGCCCTCGATTCACGGAGCAGAAGCTCCGTAAATTGCGTGGGCGCGCCGGCAAAATGCCCGGCACAAGCGCGCGCAATTTAAATGATCCCGTAGGGGTGGGAATCATTTAAATTAGGCGCGTTCCCGCGCCGAGCGTAGAGCACATGCTCCGTCGGGAAACTTTCGCGATGTGCATTGCGGCAAATGTTGTCGCAAGGACGTCTTTTGCTTCAAAGTGAACGTGAATGGCGTCCAGCGCCATTCACGATTCACTTACGCAAACTACGTAAATTTTAAATTTCGCGACGCGGGAACGACGGGTATACGTAACATTGGCTGCCCCTGCTACTAGCAGGGGCAGCCTTACGCAAAAACCGCCGTACAGAAACAACGTAAATTGCGTACGCAGGGCTCGCGCAACGTTGTGAATCGGTGTTAGTATGCAATTTGCATACTATACGCTGAGCACAACGGGAACGCCACCTAGCGGCCATCGCAAGAATGCAGCCTAAGATATGCGGGCATAAGAGCCTTATGCCACGCATATCTTAGGCTGCAGTCGGCGTAACGAGGTTCCTGAATCAGGAGCACTCGTTACACCGGGGCAAGTAAGCAATTGCGCTGTGTAACCTATGGTTACACAAGCGCAATTGCTTCTTGAATCCACCCCATTGTTTTTTTTTTCAAAATTGTCGCTCTATTTTTGTTTATAGCACAAAAAATAAAAACCGCAGAGGTGATCAAATACCACCAAAAGAAATCTCTATTTGTGGGAAAAAAAGGACGCCGATTTTGTTTGGGAGCCACATCGCACGTCCACGCAATTGTCAGTTAAAGCGACGCAGTGCCGAATCGCAAAAACTGGTCAGGTCCTTTACCTGCATAATGGTCCGGGTCTTAAGTGGTTAATAGGTACACCTTTCAGAGTGCACTTTTAATACTGACATAGTTACTTTAATATCATTATATTGTTCACACATTCTGTTTAATAAATATAGTCTGAAATGATTTATAGACAAAGAAGAGAGTGTTCTGGGTAAACCTATACAAAAAAGGCTAAAACAAAAATAACCAAATACAAGATCTGCAACACTTTCCAGAAAAGCTATCCATTGTAGATTCCCCCCGACAAGGAAGATGATCATTTAATGGCTATTGGTCTGTTCTAGATTTCCAAATAGGACTGTAAGTGTGCTTTGTAATTGTAAGGAATAATCTGTCCCCTAGTTACTTTGTGCTTTCAGCATTCTCTGAGCTGAAATATGACTTCTCTGTGCTTTAGGCAAACCGTAATAGATGCAATTTCACTTGGTTGCTTTTTCATTTGGAGATAACATGTCTGCTGGCTGAAAAGAAGAAAAATGTTGCAAATTCTTCAAAGGGACATACAAACATCAATGATTTATATTTCTAATAAACAAATACTGGAGTCATCAGATCTGATTTGCGAATGATCAAGTTACCTGTAAACTAGATCATATTGTTTGGTATATGAACATGCGTTAAAAGAAGGACATGGATTTAAACTGTTATTTCTTTTTCTTTTTATGAAGTATCTGTTGGATACGAGTATGAGTCATGCCCGGATCTTGTGCTATGGGAAAAGAGGACAGTCATCTTGCAAGGCTTTGAGATGGATTCTTCAAACTTGGGAGGGTGGACCTTTAATAAACATCATATATTAAATCCTCAGAACGGTGAGTGCCTACCGCAATAAAATGGAACCTCTGTTTAATACACAGTTGGAAAGAAAATATGGAAACTGTTTTGTCTGTTAAACGATGTATAATTCTGTCCAACTTGCCCTGTAGTACAGTCACACCTGCCAAATAGACCTCACTAAATGTGCACTTGGAAGTGGTATTTCCCATTAAAGAAAAAAGAGAAAAATCTACTATAAATTCTGTTTCACCAGTCAGCTAAGCTGACCTAAATTCCAAAAGCAAATTAAAAAAACTGACTCAGTTACTAACTTTTGCAAACATATGTTAAAAAAACACACTTCACATACCAGAAGCTGTCTCTGCAGATGTCTTCCAGCTCTGAATCCGAGATAAATGAAGGCAGGGAAAGGCTCAAACCACCTGCATCCACACAATACACAAACAAATTAATATTGAGTGGACTGGCACATTATTTTAAAGGTCATCCTTTAAAATCCTTTGAAACTTATGCCCCGTACACCCGATCGGAATTTCTGATGGTAAAAGTCAGACAGACTTTTCCCATCGGAAATTCCGACTGTGTATATGCCCCATTGGAAATTCCAATGAATTCCATCAAACTTTACATAGAGAACATGTTCTCTTTTTCTCCGATGGAATTCTGTCGGAATTCCGATGTGAATTTGGTCGGACAAAGGTCCGATCGTGTGTACAGGGCATTAAACTGACTTACTGTATTTCTCAGGGACTTATCCCTATCAGGAAACCCTCTTCCTTCCAAGTCTAATGACACAACTTTTACAAAGCCATATAATAGATTAATTATTCATAGGGGTTAATTTACTAAAACTGTAGAGTGCTTGTTCAATAAATGCTCATTTAAAGTGTTACTAAACCCACAACAGTAAAATCAGTCTGTATATACAGTAAAGCAGGGGTGTCCAAACTTTTTTCAAAGAGGGCCAGATTTGATGAAGTGAACATGCGTGAGGGCTGACCATTTTGCCTGACATTCTTTGAACCATTAAAATTCAGTCTAAGTGTGTTCGTCTGAGCACTAATACAGGGCCCAACAAGAATTCTCTTGCCTATGTGGCTGTGTGTGGTGAAGAGATGAGCTTGGGCGTGTTATTTGGATATACTGTATATATTTATTTTGTGGCCCCAACGAATCCCAGAGCGCTGCTTAGGACTAAGGATGAGCTTGGGTGTGTTATTTGGATATACCGTATTTATCGGCGTATAACACACACAGGCTTACCATTGCCATGAATGCAGCCTCACACGTGCCATGAATGCAGCCTTACCATTGCAATCAATGCAGCCTTACCATTGCAACCAATGCAGCCTCACATGTGCCATAAATGCAGCCTTACCATTGCCATCAGTGCAGCCTGATCGATGCCCATCTGCAACCTCGGAGGTAGGGGGGCGGGACGAGTGCCGACAGATTACAAATCAGTGGCCTCTTTAATACAAAGTCCCGCCTCCTATGATAGACAGAACAGTCGTCCAATGACATCCCAGGAGACGGGACTTCCAATACAGACGCTGCTGAGTAAACAGGAGATTCTCTAATCTGACGGCACTCGTCATGTCCCCTCCAAGGCAGCACCGATAAATACAGTATATATCTTTTGTGGCCCTGGGGGCCACAAACAATATATATATCCAAATCCCCAGGGGGGCCATATTAAATCAACAGGGGGGCCGCATTTGGCCCGCGGGCCAGACTTTGGACATGCCTGCAGTAAAGCATGCTTGTTATACTTATTGTGGAATCTACAGGCTTAAACCTCTGCATTGTGTAAAAAGGCTACTTGATCCTGTCTTCTCTGATGCTTCCCTTCTTCCACTGCCCCCAATGCATCTGCTGATAGAGCAGAGCCTTTGGAGTCCCTCTGCACATGCTGTTTTGTGTGTATTGCTAGAGAGTCTTTTTTTCTTGAGAGGGTGCATGTAATCAGTATACTGTTCACACAGAGGATCAGGGGTCCTGCAGCCTCATAGGACAGTCAGAACAGAATGAAAACTCCTCCTACAAGCTTTAACCAGTAGCTGATAGGATTCACAAGACTACTGCTATAAACTGCAGATGAGAAAGGGTATTTAGCAGTTTATATTTACTAAAATAATTTCCATGTTCTGTGGGAAACCAGATATAGTGAATGCAGGGCACTGGGCACTGGGTTTAGTAACACGTTAAGCCTCTAAAATGAAAAAAAAAAACTGAAAGCTAATTGTATTCTATGCAGAGCTGCACCAGATTTTGCACTCTCCAGTTTTAGTAAATTACTCCCATAGTATCAAATAAATTAATTATTGAGGATTTCAGCTGCTGTATTAGTACCCATGGGAAGATGTAGAGACACAAATTACCATCAGGAAAGTTCACCATTGCATTATAAAAAGGAAGGGGATGACGTAACCAACCAATAGCCACCCAAAACAAGATAACAGTTGTGGTTTTCCATTAAAGTGGAACTAAACCCTCCCATCCTTTACAGCCAAGAAAGTGGCTTTGTCTCTGTTTGATCTGCAGTTACCATGGTGCTTCATGTGTGATCAGTTATGATACCAGCCATTTGATGGCTTGATAGATCAGTTGAGCGCACAAGCAATTGTGACTGTTATCATTCATGACAAGGGCGTAAGTACAGGGGTCGCCATTGCGACCCGGCCCCATGCTCCAGGGAGACCCCCTGTATGCCTGGATAGGTGGGTGGCAGGGGTGGCAGCATGAAGAGGAACCGATCCCTCCATGTAGCTGCTGAATGCCCACTTGTCCTCCTTTCGCTCCCACAGACATTCAACAGCTGCAGGAGGGAAATGGTTCCTCCACATGCCGGTCTTGCCTCCCCCTTATCCCTGCTTTTCTGCCCCAGGCCCCTGTGTGCTTCCCTGGCCCCCCCCTCACCCCATGGATGGAGAGCAGGGAAAGGGGCTGGAAAATTTTAATTGTCCGGCCCCTTTCTTGTCTTAATGAATAGAGTCAGTGGTCTGTACTGAACAGTTTATGAATGAATGGGAAGCTCTGTACAGAGTTATTCCTGTTCATTAATTCTGTGAAGCCGAGGCTGCAGAAAAAGGAACCGATGAATATGTTCTCTTTCTCTGTCTCAAAAGTGAGACATCAGGAGTCTGTTTAGACCCATGACATTTCACCAAAGCCCCCACAACAGGGTTCGTAAAAAAAAAAAAAAAATTGTAAAAAAAATGTTTATTAAATTTAAATGGTAAAAATAAAAATAAAACAACAAAAATAAAAAACTACTGACACCAGTGGCAGGATTATCAGTGGACCACAAGACAACAGGAAGGTGGCCTGCTGCAGTACAATAATAAAGGGCCTTATGGTGAGAGTAAACGGCCCTGGGATAAGTGGGAAGGGCCCCAGTCAGGGGGACAGGGGGGCCCTTCATGTTTTCTTGCACGCCCTGAAACCGTTAAATCAATGGGGTTAATTCCATTTCAAGAATATCCCATGCTTTCTTTATAAAGGATTCCTGCAAAAACACTAAAATGCCCTTTTCACTATTTTTAAATGCATCAAATTCTCTAAAGTATAGCTAGCTTCCATAATTTCATGAGTTATGTTCATTCTCAGCTGAACTTTTTTTTTCTACACTCATAAAATGGTTTTTCAAAAAGATGTCAAGTTGATATTTAATGAAGCTCTCTAAAAGAAGAGATTTTATAGTTAAGTATTGCAGCTATTTGATTAGGTCACAGTCAAGTGTACTATACAGTCACCTTTCTCCACTGCATGTAAGGACTATTTTTCCACTGTTAAAAGACTGTCTTAAAGTAATATTATAACTTAGTGTCATATTTTTAGCTGCAGTGACTGCTGTTATAAATTGTTATTAATATAATAATATATTCAGAATTTTTAAAGATTAAACCTTCACTAGTCTGCCCCCAAAAGTACATGTTACGACCTTGGAGTTGTACCATAGCACAGTTTTAAAGAGAACATATAGTACATTTTGATGAAATGATAGCTATCTTTTAGTGTATGTGTTATTTCACTTTTAATACCATGGTTATATCACGGATGGTGACTGTATAGATTCATAAGCTGGTAACAGGTTCACTGCACTTGTAATTCCATCATAATTTATTATTAATCACCTGTATTTTAATTGACACCTAAAAAGTTTATGTCCTGATGCTTTCTTCACTCCCAGTAAAGCTGTTTCGCTCTTTCACTTTATATGCTAAGTTTCAAATAACATATTTACTCTTTAGATCATTTTACTGCCTTGTTTGTTGAAGATTATAAACTCTAGAAATGTTTGGGCATGTTTCTGCTTCTGCTTTTAATATAGCCCTTTGTTGTGGAAATGTTTTAAAACTTGTCTGATAGAAAGAAAATCTGTAATAGTAAAAACCAGTCACCTACATTTAATAGCAGGTAATAGCAGCTACCATTAGCCCCATCTTTCTCCTAATATGAAAGGCCTGAAACCCCCGGGTGCTTAAAAAAAAAACACAAGATTTCACCTAGGAAATCCATGCTTAGCCCTGAGCTCTCAAGACCTCACTCATAATTGGACAGTGATACCAGCTATAACATTGCATAATCAGTAGGGAGACAGGGAATCAGAATGAGACATGGTAATTCTTATGCCGCGTACACACGAGCGGACATTCTGACAATAAAGCCGTTGATTTTTTTCTGACGGATTTTGTTTGGCTAAAACTGGTCTTGCATACACACGGTCGCACACAAATGTTGTCGGAAATTACGATTGCCAAGAACGCGGTCACGTACAACATGTACGACGGCACCATACAAGGGAAGTTCAATACCAAGTGCGCCACCCTTTGGGCTCCTTCTGCTAATCTTGTGTTAGTAGAAGTTTGGTGAGAGATGATTCGCGCTTTTCAGCCTCGTGCATTTCAGTCCGTTACTGCTCTTCAGTTTGTGCTTGTGAGTTTGTATCTGTTTGTCAGTGCGTGTAGTCAGTTCGTTCTTGTCAGCTCGTTTCTGAGTTTCAGATTGCTCTGCTTTGCAGCGTGACAAATGTGCTATCTCCATTATGAACGCTAGTTTTACCAGACCGAGTGCTTTCATCTCGTACTTGATTTAGAGCATGCGTGGAATTTTGTGCGTCGGAATTGTCTACACACGGATTTTGTTATCGGAAATTTTTGTTGTTGGAAATTCCGACAGCAAATGTCCGATGGAGCCAACACATGGTCGGAATTTCCGACAACAAGCTCCCATCGAACATTTTTTGTCGGAAATTCCGAGCGTGTAAACGCAGCATAATAGTTGTAAGTGTATGTATCGCGAAAGTGTTTTTCTTTATTTTTTAAGAGAGTGTGGAAGGATTAGAACCTTTTAAAAAAATGTCATGGTTTCTGCATTCCCACTGGGGAGATTTACCCTCCCTATGTATCCTCGTGACTGCTATCTCTAAGGCCACCTGTACACGATTCAAATCTTGGCCTGTTCAGCAGGAACTGGCTGAGCTTAAAACCGTTAATGGGCCATTGGTGTTGGACACCAGGCATTAGGACTTCTCCGTGCTCCACCAAGCAAAAAGTTGCCCCGTATTTGTTAGATTGCACTAAAATCCTACATTGGTACCTACATTTTACCCTGTATTATTGTGCGGCTGCTGTAACCCACTGGTCGCATATCTGTCACTTGGCAACTGGGTCCTAGGGCCCCTTCCCCCTTTTTATCTTCACTTTGAATTTTACACAGTCAAACAGGTTCACCACCGCAGTTGTCCCCCTTGGTCGCCGTGGGAGATCCTCCTACGGGCGGCTGCGACTTCCAGGCGATTGGGTGTTCTCTCCATAGATTTCTCCTGACGAAGCGACTCAGTCGCAAAACTAGTTGAGACCTTGTTCTGTGTGACCTCCATTTTCACTGTGACTCTCCCCTCGGGGACTACTGTAGCCCGGTGACCTGTCTAGTTGGTCCAGAAATATATGTTTTCTTTTGTATTATTGTCCTGATGTTTTTTATGATTATGTGTTTTTGATACTATGTTAATAAATTGATATATATCTTTTAACTACTTTTTCTACTTCCTGAATTTACTTTTCTCTATAGTACCGATATAGCCCTCTTGCCCCCCATTTCTTTGGTCCTTTGGGTTCTTGGGGTCCCCTTAGTCCCAAATTCTATTCTAATTGACTTTTAGGATGATGGTACTACTATTCCTTTATTGTTTATACTAAGAGGCTCAAACTTCAATCACGTTAATGGGCAAGCCGAATGTACCAAGTTGGTTGATCGATCAACTTGGGTAAACCCAGCCTGCCGGATTTCCTTCCAATTATCGCAAGCGTGGGCGGGCGGGGGAAGCCGTCTTTCCCGGTAGAAGACAATTGCTTATTCCCCTGTCAGCACTGTCTGTGTTGATGGGGGAATCATGCAAATTTCACAGGTTGCAGGATAAAAGTTTGCACCATGTATGGCCGGCCTTAGACAGAAAGTGATGGAAAATATAAAATGTAAGGACTTTTTTTCCACTGTTAAAAGACTGTCTTAAAGTAATATTATAACTTAGTGTCATATTTTTAGCTGCAGTGACTGCTGTTATAAATTGTTATTAATATAATAATATATTCAGAATTTTTAAAGATTTAACCTTCACTAGTCTGCCCCCAAAAGTACATGTTACGACATTGGAGTTGTACCATAGCACAGTTTTAAAGAGAACATATAGTACATTTTGATGAAATGATAGCTATCTGTTAGTGTATGTGTTATTTCACTTTTAATACCATGGTCATATCACGGATGGTGACTGTATAGATTCATAAGCTGGTAACAGGTTCACTGCACTTGTAATTCCATCATAATTTATTATTAATCACCTGTATTTTAATTGACACCTAAAAAGTTTATGTCCTGATGCTTTCTTCACTCCCAGTAAAGCTGTTTCGCTCTTTCACTTTATATGCTAAGTTTCAAATAACATATTTACTCTTTAGATCATTTTACTGCCTTGTTTGTTGAAGATTATAAACTCTAGAAATGTTTGGGCATGTTTCTGCTTCTGCTTTTAATATAGCCCTTTGTTGTGGAAATGTTTTAAAACTTGTCTGATAGAAAGAAAATCTGTAATAGTAAAAACCAGTCACCTACATTTAATAGCAGGTAATAGCAGCTACCATTAGCCCCATCTTTCTCCTAATATGAAAGGCCTGAAACCCCCGGGTGCTTAAAAAAAACCCACAAGATTTCACCTAGGAAATCCATGCTTAGCCCTGAGCTCTCAAGACCTCACTCATAATTGTACTAAACAGATTATAGCGCACACATGCAAAAATGACATTTATCCTGCAAGGCTAGTTAAAAACACCTGAACATATTCAAAAATACGGGGGTTTGGTCACACTATATAGTCATATAGTGCTAAGCCCACTTACTGCGACAAAGTACCCCGAATTAGTGGGTCCTACCCTAGTAATAGAATGAAAGAACCTGGGTCTCAACCATGGGAGATATACTCCTCTATGTGGGAGAACTCAAGGGATTCTTCCTATACAATGGTGGCCACTAATGTGAGGTAATGAAGAGGGGGAGGGGTGCTCCAGCCAAGAGACCTGGTCAGGGTCTATACAAAATACAAAAAGATACTTGGTGGGCACACCCTAAAAATGCTATACATCTAAGCTGGTGCTGCTATAAGACCAAATACAGTACAAAACAGATTATAGCGCACACATGCAAAAATGACATTTATCCTGCAAGGCTAGTTAAAAACACCTGAACATATTCAAAAATACGGGGGTTTGGTCACACTATATAGTCATATAGTGCTAAGCCCACTTACTGCGACAAAGTACCCCGAATTAGTGGGTCCTACCCTAGTAATAGAATGAAAGAACCTGGGTCTCAACCATGGGAGATATACTCCTCTATGTGGGAGAACTGAAGGGATTCTTCCTATACAATGGTGGCCACTAATGTGAGGTAATGAAGAGGGGGAGGGGTGCTCCAGCCAAGAGACCTGGTCAGGGTCTATACAAAATACAAAAAGATACTTGGTGGGCACACCCTAAAAATGCTATACATCTAAGCTGGTGCTGCTATAAGACCAAATACAGTACAAAACAGATTATAGCGCACACATGCAAAAATGACATTTATCCTGCAAGGCTAGTTAAAAACACCTGAACATATTCAAAAATACAGGGGGTTTGGTCACACTATATAGTCATATAGTGCTAAGCCCACTTACTGCGACAAAGTACCCCGAATTAGTGGGTCCTACCCTAGTAATAGAATGAAAGAACCTGGGTCTCAACCATGGGAGATATACTCCTCTATGTGGGAGAACTGAAGGGATTCTTCCTATACAATGGTGGCCACTAATGTGAGGTAATGAAGAGGGGGAGGGGTGCTCCAGCCAAGAGACCTGGTCAGGGTCTATACAAAATACAAAAAGATACTTGGTGGGCACACCCTAAAAATGCTATACATCTAAGCTGGTGCTGCTATAAGACCAAATACAGTACAAAACAGATTATAGCGCACACATGCAAAAATGACATTTATCCTGCAAGGCTAGTTAAAAACACCTGAACATATTCAAAAATACGGGGGTTTGGTCACACTATATAGTCATATAGTGCTAAGCCCACTTACTGCGACAAAGTACCCCGAATTAGTGGGTCCTACCCTAGTAATAGAATGAAAGAACCTGGGTCTCAACCATGGGAGATATACTCCTCTATGTGGGAGAACTGAAGGGATTCTTCCTATACAATGGTGGCCACTAATGTGAGGTAATGAAGAGGGGGAGGGGTGCTCCAGCCAAGAGACCTGGTCAGGGTCTATACAAAATACAAAAAGATACTTGGTGGGCACACCCTAAAAATGCTATACATCTAAGCTGGTGCTGCTATAAGACCAAATACAGTACAAAACAGATTATAGCGCACACATGCAAAAATGACATTTATCCTGCAAGGCTAGTTAAAAACACCTGAACATATTCAAAAATACGGGGGTTTGGTCACACTATATAGTCATATAGTGCTACGCCCACTTACTGCGACAAAGTACCCCGAATTAGTGGGTCCTACCCTAGTAATAGAATGAAAGAACCTGGGTCTCAACCATGGGAGATATACTCCTCTATGTGGGAGAACTCAAGGGATTCTTCCTATACAATGGTGGCCACTAATGTGAGGTAATGAAGAGGGGGAGGGGTGCTCCAGCCAAGAGACCTGGTCAGGGTCTATACAAAATACAAAAAGATACTTGGTGGGCACACCCTAAAAATGCTATACATCTAAGCTGGTGCTGCTATAAGACCAAATACAGTACAAAACAGATTATAGCGCACACATGCAAAAATGACATTTATCCTGCAAGGCTAGTTAAAAACACCTGAACATATTCAAAAATACGGGGGTTTGGTCACACTATATAGTCATATAGTGCTAAGCCCACTTACTGCGACAAAGTACCCCGAATTAGTGGGTCCTACCCTAGTAATAGAATGAAAGAACCTGGGTCTCAACCATGGGAGATATACTCCTCTATGTGGGAGAACTGAAGGGATTCTTCCTATACAATGGTGGCCACTAATGTGAGGTAATGAAGAGGGGGAGGGGTGCTCCAGCCAAGAGACCTGGTCAGGGTCTATACAAAATACAAAAAGATACTTGGTGGGCACACCCTAAAAATGCTATACATCTAAGCTGGTGCTGCTATAAGACCAAATACAGTACAAAACAGATTATAGCGCACACATGCAAAAATGACATTTATCCTGCAAGGCTAGTTAAAAACACCTGAACATATTCAAAAATACGGGGGTTTGGTCACACTATATAGTCATATAGTGCTAAGCCCACTTACTGCGACAAAGTACCCCGAATTAGTGGGTCCTACCCTAGTAATAGAATGAAAGAACCTGGGTCTCAACCATGGGAGATATACTCCTCTATGTGGGAGAACTGAAGGGATTCTTCCTATACAATGGTGGCCACTAATGTGAGGTAATGAAGAGGGGGAGGGGTGCTCCAGCCAAGAGACCTGGTCAGGGTCTATACAAAATACAAAAAGATACTTGGTGGGCACACCCTAAAAATGCTATACATCTAAGCTGGTGCTGCTATAAGACCAAATACAGTACAAAACAGATTATAGCGCACACATGCAAAAATGACATTTATCCTGCAAGGCTAGTTAAAAACACCTGAACATATTCAAAAATACGGGGGTTTGGTCACACTATATAGTCATATAGTGCTAAGCCCACTTACTGCGACAAAGTACCCCGAATTAGTGGGTCCTACCCTAGTAATAGAATGAAAGAACCTGGGTCTCAACCATGGGAGATATACTCCTCTATGTGGGAGAACTGAAGGGATTCTTCCTATACAATGGTGGCCACTAATGTGAGGTAATGAAGAGGGGGAGGGGTGCTCCAGCCAAGACTCATAATTGGACAGTGATACCAGCTATAACATTGCATAATCAGTAGGGAGACAGGGAATCAGAATGAGACATGGTAATTCTTATGCCGCGTACACACGAGCGGACATTCTGACAATAAAGCCGTTGATTTTGTTCTGACGGATTTTGTTTGGCTAAAACTGGTCTTGCATACACACGGTCGCACACAAATGTTGTCGGAAATTACGATTGCCAAGAACGCGGTCACGTACAACATGTACGACGGCACCATAAAAGGGAAGTTCAATACCAAGTGCGCCACCCTTTGGGCTCCTTCTGCTAATCTTGTGTTAGTAGAAGTTTGGTGAGAGATGATTCGCGCTTTTCAGCCTCGTGCATTTCAGTCCGTTACTGCTCTTCAGTTTGTGCTTGTGAGTTTGTATCTGTTTGTCAGTGCGTGTAGTCAGTTCGTTCTTGTCAGCTCGTTTCTGAGTTTCAGATTGCTCTGCTTTGCAGCGTGACAAATGTGCTATCTCCATTATGAACGCTAGTTTTACCAGACAGAGTGCTTTCATCTCGTACTTGATTTAGAGCATGCGTGGAATTTTGTGCGTCGGAATTGTCTACACACGGATTTTGTTATCGGAAATTTTTGTTGTTGGAAATTCCGACAGCAAATGTCCGATGGAGCCAACACATGGTCGGAATTTCCGACAACAAGCTCCCATCGAACATTTTTTGTCGGAAATTCCGAGCGTGTAAACGCAGCATAATAGTTGTAAGTGTATGTATCGCGAAAGTGTTTTTCTTTATTTTTTAAGAGAGTGTGGAAGGATTAGAACCTTTTAAAAAAATGTCATGGTTTCTGCATTCCCACTGGGGAGATTTACCCTCCCTATGTATCCTCGTGACTGCTATCTCTAAGGCCACCTGTACACGATTCAAATCTTGGCCTGTTCAGCAGGAACTGGCTGAGCTTAAAACCGTTAATGGGCAATTGGTGTTGGACACCAGGCATTAGGACTTCTCCGTGCTCCACCAAGCAAAAAGTTGCCCCGTATTTGTTAGATTGCACTAAAATCCTACATTGGTACCTACATTTTACCCTGTATTATTGTGCGGCTGCTGTAACCCACTGGTCGCATATCTGTCACTTGGCAACTGGGTCCTAGGGCCCCTTCCCCCTTTTTATCTTCACTTTGAATTTTACACAGTCAAACAGGTTCACCACCGCAGTTGTCCCCCTTGGTCGCCGTGGGAGATCCTCCTACGGGCGGCTGCGACTTCCAGGCGATTGGGTGTTCTCTCCATAGATTTCTCCTGACGAAGCGACTCAGTCGCAAAACTAGTTGAGACCTTGTTCTGTGTGACCTCCATTTTCACTGTGACTCTCCCCTCGGGGACTACTGTAGCCCGGTGACCTGTCTAGTTGGTCCAGAAATATATGTTTTCTTTTGTATTATTGTCCTGATGTTTTTTATGATTATGTGTTTTTGATACTATGTTAATAAATTGATATATATCTTTTAACTACTTTTTCTACTTCCTGAATTTACTTTTCTCTATAGTACCGATATAGCCCTCTTGCCCCCCATTTCTTTGGTCCTTTGGGTTCTTGGGGTCCCCTTAGTCCCAAATTCTATTCTAATTGACTTTTAGGATGATGGTACTACTATTCCTTTATTGTTTATACTAAGAGGCTCAAACTTCAATCACGTTAATGGGCAAGCCGAATGTACCAAGTTGGTTGATCGATCAACTTGGGTAAACCCAGCCTGCCGGATTTCCTTCCAATTATCGCAAGCGTGGGCGGGCGGGGGAAGCCGTCTTTCCCGGTAGAAGACAATTGCTTTTTCCCCTGTCAGCACTGTCTGTGTTGATGGGGGAATCATGCAAATTTCACAGGTTGCAGGATAAAAGTTTGCACCATGTATGGCCGGCCTTAGACAGAAAGTGATGGAAAATATAAAATGGGACATATGTTGTGGTGACATTTATCCCAAATGTAAACTCTGCTCACTTTGTAACAATGTACTCTCCCTTCATGTAGTTATTGCAGGACGGGCAGTGATGTTTCCCGGGACACAGACAGCGGAAAAATAAGCTGACAAGGGTTTTAGCCTTTCTCTGCTCTATTTAAACCCCCAAAAAATATTTTCGAATAACAGAAACATGTGTAATGTGGAAAAACACCAAAACGACTTTAGTGCAGGAGTCAGGCCCCGTACACACGACCGAGGAACTCGACGTGCCAAACACATCGAGTTCCTCGGCCAGTTCAGCCCTGAAGCCGCCGAGGAGCTTGGCGGGCCGAGAGCTCCCATAGAACAACGAGGAAATAGAGAAAATGTTCTCTATTTCCTCGTCGGCTTCCTCGGCGAAATTGTACACACGGCCGGGTTTCTCGGCAGAATTCAGCCAGAAACTCGGTCAGAAGCTGAATTCTGCCGAGGAAACTGGTCGTGTGTACGGGGCCTCAGAGTTAGCCCTGAATAGCTGTTTTTAGATTTGATCAAGTGGCTCAGAAGCTACAGAAATGCTTGTTCAGCCATTAACACATGACCCATGATGCAGTTCCACTTCCGTTTTACAAGTCAGAACAACATTGCACGTAGGACGGACCGTTTTGTGACATGCTGTAAACAGCTGATTGGGAAGGGCTGCTGCCGTTACCGAGATATCCATCTTTAAAATTAGGACGTATATATACAGTGCATGGTCTGTAAGTGGTTAAGAGGGAAGACCTCAAATGGTCTCCATAAGATGAGGGCTTTCAACATTCAGAGAGAAGGTGGTAATCCCCATTTAAGACACAGATTGCCTATTTTCTATAGCATGTTATTGTTCATTTGTATTCTTTTTTTTTTTAGGAATTTTGTACAAAGGAGATGGAGAAAATATATTTATATCTCAGCAGCCCCCTGTGATCTCTACGCTAATGGGAAATGGCCAGCAGCGAAACCCCACCTGTTCCTCTTGTAATGGACCTGTTCATAATAACAAACTCTTTGCTCCTGTTGCCATGGCAACTGGACCTGATGGTAGCATCTACGTTGGAGATTTCAATTTTGTGAGAAGAATATATCCATCCGGAAACATCATCAGCATTTTAGAGCTCAGGTACGGTTATAAAATGTCACAAGCATTTTAAGCTTGACTATAAATAGCTTGAATAGGTTTGTGGGAATTAGAGAAAATATGACATATAATTCTAGAGATCTTCATGTAATTTTCATAATTCTCTCTGATTGTCTTGTATTATTTCCATAGGGAAATACTTTCTGTTGTAAACAACCAAATTGTAATGCAGTTACGATTTAACATGTATCTAAACCCAAAAGCAAAAAAAATAATCATACTGCAGCTTAATCCTTAATTGTGATGAGTGTATTGGTTTTCTTTTTAGGCTTTTATTTCTTTATTTTCACTTGGTGATCTTAGCTAGACCAAGCTGTTGAGCAAAAGTGACAATTCTGAGGTTGGAGCAGACTGTTTACCTGACAAGGGTGATTATAATAATCAGCCTTCAATCGTTTATGTAAAACCCTTACCCCAAAAAATCTGTTGCTGTAACTGCTTAGAAAATGTTAAAGGGGTTGTAAAGTTAAATGTTTTTTCACCTTAATGCATCCTATGTATTAAGGTGAAAAAACATCCGACAGTAACGCCCCCCAAACAAACCCCCCCCCCCGAACCCCTGTTTTACTTACCTGACCCCTCGAAAGTCCCGCGCTCGTCCCCGCCATCCTCCTCGGTTCTCAGCCTGGCCATTGATTGGCTACACTGGATGGATTGAAAGCAGCACAGCCATTGGCTGGCACTGCTGTCAATCACATACAATGACACGTCGGGGGCAGGCCGAATGATACAGTCAGTGGCTATGGCCGCCGCTGTATCACGGGAGCGCGCCCGCAAGAGCTTTCCACCATGCTCGCTCGCTCGCATTAAGGTGGAAAGCTCTTGTGGGGGGAGCCGAGACAGCCGCCGAGGGACCCCAGAAGACGTGGAGCGGGGTCACTGTGTGCAAAACGAGACGCACATTGGAGGTAAGTATAACATGTTTGTTTTTTTTTTTAAATATTACATTTTACTTTAGTGATCCTTTAATATATTGCAGCTTATCAATCATCTTGCATTTTTGTAGCCTTTGTGCCTTTTTTCACCTGTTGATCCGACCAGAAAAATTGTATTTTTCCGTTAACAGGCTAAGCTGTCCAGTCAAATGAGCAGTTTAAGGGTTGAGACAAACCATTTATCACTGACATGGGGTGTTTACAATGATCAGCTTTTATTCATTTGTGTAATTTTATCCCAAAAAAAAATCTTGCTGTAACTGCTAAAAAGCATTTACTAGAGCTCAGTTTTAATTATTTTTTTTAAGTCCATTAAAATCTTCTAGTACATGAAACACTAGCATCTCCACGGATTGACAATGCTGCTGTCCAAAAGTGGCTATGCAAATATTTTTTAACAAGTTTATATTAGGTTTTACCTGCTTTCCAATTTGTCACAGAACACAGCTCATGCATCTTATAATAAACATTAATGCTGGGGAGTATACTGAAGCTGTAACTTCTCAGCAGGTATAGATCTTTGCTGTGAGACCTATTATCAGTGCTTGTTGGCAGAGAACAACTGGAACTCCAGGAGAGCTGAAAATTAATAGGCAGATAGCACTCATGACCTTTTTATAATAAGGCAGTCATAATTATATTTCCAATTCACCAGTCAGGTATGTTGAATGAAATTCCCCCTTTTCTGTCTGATGTCAAAATATGGCAGATGCAGCCCACCTCTCTGTAACACACACCACTTATGGTAAACAGGCCTTAAAAAAGAGTTAGGATTTTATTTTTCGTATGCACATTCACTCCTTTATTTGCATTTTTCTATAAGTAATCTGCCCATCAGGGCTGGACTGGGAATAAAAAACAGCCCTGGAAATAATTTCATACCAGTCCCATAACATTATTATACCAACCCAACAGCTGAACGTCACAGAGGATGTGCTGACATGGTACAGGAGGTGGTCATAGGCTGTGCGGGTATGGTACAGGAGGTGGTCAAAGGCTGTGCGGACATGGTACAGGAGGTGGTCATTGGCTGTGCAGACATGATACATGAGGGGGTCATAGGCTGTGCGGAAATGGTACAGGAGGGGGTCATAGGCTGTGCGGACATGGTACAGGAGGGGGTCATAGGCTGTGCAGACATGGTACAGGAGGTGGTCATAGGCTGCGTGGACATGATGCAGGAGAGGCTTATAGGCTGTGCGGACATGGTACAGGAGATGGTCATAGGCTGTGTGGGTATGGTACAGGAGATGGTCAAGGGCTGTGTGGACATGTTACAGGAGGTGGTCATAGGCTGTGCGGACATGATAGAGGAGGTGGTCATAGGCTGTGCGGATATGGTACAGGAGGGGGTCATAGGCTGTGCGGACATGATACAGGAGGTGGTCATAGGCTGTGCGGGTATGGTACAGGAGGGGGTCATAGGCTGTGCGGACATGGTACAGGAGGTGGTCATAGGCTGAACGGACATGATAGAGGAGGTGGTCATAGGCTGTGCGGACATGATACAGGAGGTGGTCATAGGCTGTGCGGATATGGTACAGGAGGGGGTCATGGGCTGTGCGGACATGATACAGGAGGTGATCATAGGCTGTGCGGACATGATACAGGAGGTGGTCATAGGCTGTGTGGATATGGTACAGGAGGGGGTCATAGGCTGTGCGGACATGGTACAGGAGGTGGTCATAGGCTGTGCGGACATGGTACAGGAAGGGGGTCATAGGTCAAATGTATCTAAAGTTACGAATTATCCGAAATAATGAATGCTGCATCTAAACAAATGGAACGGAATGAATTAATAATAAATAATAGTAATAAAAAGTAGATTGTTACATTCCATTTTTTTAGATACGGCATTTGTTATTTTGGATAATTCGTAACTTTGTATTTGTTACGCTCACTAACAGCCAAATTTGAAGAGAAATTCCAATACCTATATTTTAATAGTTTAGTAATAATTAAGTTATTATTAGTTAGTTATTACTTCAGATTTTCGAATTTTGGGGTTTTCAAATTTTCAGATTTTCGTTCATATTTTCATATTTTCATTCTTATTTTCCAATGAATCAAAATTCTGAATTCTCTGATTTTCGCAATTTTGGATCTTCGAATTTTGAATTTACGAAAATTTTAAATTTACGAAAATTTTGAATTTACGAAAATTTTGAATTTTCTAAATTTTCAATTTCCGAAATTCTGAATTTCTGAAACAAATTGCACATGTCTACTTGCTGTTCTCATCGCTCTTATACAAGCATAAACCTGTATGAAATAGTATTTTGGAAATGTTGTCCTGTACCAGTAATAAAGATATTGTTTCTGGATACCTAGACATCCCATGCTGATCATTTAGAGGGACTTCATTTCTGAAAGATCTTTGCTTTGTAATTATATACCAAAATATTTTACACACTAGGTACCCTTTGTATCCTATTTATACTTCTCAATGCTGGTCGGGAAGTTTTATTATGTTCCTCTTCAACAAATGTATTTACAAAGCATTTATCTATGAAATCTGGGCCACACACTAGCTTCAGAGCACTGCAAAGAACCTTACCACCCCAGGGCTTGTATGTAGGCTACAAGGCAGAGGGTGTCAGAGGGTGTCAGCTTCCCGAGGCTTTTCACCCAGGCATGTTAACTTTGTCAATAGAAGTTCTATACCAGCATAGACAGAAAATAACCGCACTTATGCAGCAAATTTGCATTATTGTTCAGAAGCCCAAATTACACAACTGATGCATGAAAATAATTCTAGAACGTGACTTAATATTTCCAATTTTCCATTATTGGTTTATTAGGATACAGTGCCTAATGTTACATGCTCATCATTTAGAGAACTCCATTAGATGTGTGCCTCTGGTGGTATAGAACTTGTATAAATACTCTTCTTCTTCAACCAGAACAAACAGCAACAATTAAGTTTCACACAGACCCGAGATTGTTTTTTATGTTTTATGAATAAACAAATGCATTTGAACTGGTACTAAGCAATGCAATCATTTGTTAATGAAGAGACACTGTTATGGCTGCTGTAACACTAATTTAAAATGATTTGCAGTACACCTTCAAAACAAGATGTTTAATCCAGAAAGTATATCCTGGGGCTAAGTGTCAAAATAAGTAAAATTAGCAGCTGTAACACTGTACGCAGCAGAATAGAAAGTAATCAGTGCTCTGTCAACAGAATGCCTTTGTATCAGTGGTGCTAATGAAACACCAATGAAAACTCTATGGAATGCAGCCTGATTAGTGCACATACTGCATCAAGGCTCTGTATTAGTTTGCAGCTAACAATTATCACTAATCTGTAGCTACTGACAAGGAAATAGTTTGGTTAGAAATTAAAGACCACTGAGGCTAATATCGATCTGTTGCAAGGGGGAACTTTCCTCACTTATCCAGGTACTTTCTTCCTAAAGGAGCACATAGATTATTTTTGAAGCTGTGCATTGGGTTTTGAAGATCCGCTCTAGTCAAAACAATTAATTCTATTTGGAATAGAGCAGGAAATGGAGGGCATTGGTTCCTAGACATGTGCACACTGAAATATTTTGTTTCGGAATTTCGTTTTTGTCTGAAAAATAAATGTATTTAGTTACTCCCAAAATTAGTTTTTATTTATTTCAATTAAATAAATTAAGGTCGAATCTGTCGTTGAAGGCTTATGGTGTCTGTCGAATGTTCAAATAAGATTCGACGGAGCAGCGAAACTGTACGACGCTGCAATCGTACATTTTGAATGATCCGCCTACAAGCTATAGTAGAATTCTAATGCCCTGTACACACGATCGGTCCAGCCGATGAAAACAGTCTAATGGACCGTTTTCAACGGTTAACCAATGAAGCTGACTGATGGTCAGTCGTGCCTACACACCATCGGTTAAAAAAACAATTGTGTCAGAACGCGGTGATGTAAAACACAACGACATGCTGAAAAAAACGAAGTTCAATGCTTCCAAGCATGCGTCGACTTGATTCTGAGCATGCGTGGATTTTTAACCGATAGACGTGCCTACAAATGATCATTTTTTTTCTATCAGTTAGGTATCCATCGGTTAAATTTAAAACAAGATTGCTTTTTTTTTTTAACCTATAGATAAATAACTGATCGGGCCCACACACGATCGGTTTGGTCCGATGAACACAGACCAATCTCATCGGTTTGACCGATCGTGTGTACGCGGCATAATGTTGTATGACTAGAAATAATTATATTTATTAATTATTATTCCTAGTCAACCAACATTAGAATTTTTCTATAGCCTATGGGCCGAGCATTTGATAGGAAATGTATGATTGCAGCATCGTACAGTTTAGCTGCTCCGTTGAATCTTCTTAGGACTTTCGACAGACACCATAAGCCTTCAATGACAGATTTGACGTTTGTATGTTTTTCAATGCTTTGTCGAATCTTCGTCGTTCATGTTGAATTGTCAAGTTAGTTCTAGCTATTTTACTGCTCCTCCTCTTTGGTTACAATCAGCCAATAACATTCATCATCATTATTTTTATTTTACTTCCCCCACCCAATTCCAGCAGCGATCTTTTCTCTCTATAATGTCGAATATTTTCTCTCTATGTAGAATAATCTTGGACTAATAGAGTTAAGGTTAGGCACATTCGACCGCAGGTTCGATAGACGCAGATTGTTATGGTCAGCGTCATGTTGAATCTCCTATCTATATCGAACTGTTGTTGCAACGAAAACGAAAATAAAGCATTTGTTTATGTTGGATCTTTCAGTTTTCGTATACTGCGCACTCATTTTCGTTTGTTTAAACGATAATGAAAACACCTGAAATTCGGACGAAAATGCATTCGGACGAAAACAAATGCACATGTCTATTGGTTCCTCTACATGCCGCTCCTGCCACCTCCCTATAGTTGTCCTGTGTGCTTCCCTGGCCACTTGCTGCCAGGTTTCTCTCTCCCACCTCTCGCCAGCTGCTGCGGGGATCTATCAGGATGGAGAACAGGGAAGAGGCCGGTAAATGTGCAATTTACCGGCCCCTTCTTTATCTTAATGAATAGAGTCAGTGACCGGTACTGATCACTGACTCTGTTTTTTTTTGTTATTGTTCATTCATAGCTATGGCATAGTAAAAAAAACAATGCTTATAAACGCAGTCTTACCTGTGGGCCTCAATGCTTATGACCATAGTGAGTAGAAAGATTCTGATGTTCTTAATTTAGCTCCTTTACTGGACAGGATGCAGTGAATGACTTGCATAGCGCTACAGATGCAAACTGAAATGCCTCAAGGCGCTTTTTGCAGCCAGTGTCTTGCTGGCTGGTGTGGTCATTGGGCCAATTTTGACAAATCCAATTAACCTACCGGCATGTCTTTGGAGTAAATGTACTGTTTCCTGCCTCTCTGCTGTACAGAGCATACAGAGCCACAGAGCCATACAGGGCAGTGATGGTTTGGAAAACGAAACTGGGGTTTTAGACACACAGTAATCACACCTCCTTGAAGTTAGTGACCACAGAGAGAAAGCTCCCAGCACTGTGGTTATCAGGAAACAGACAACCAGGAAGTGTGGAGATTAGAGAAGAATTACAGCAACTTGAGAGCAAAAACGAACAATTAGGACATGAAAACAGCACTGCATTAAGGTAAAGGAAGCTATTAAGATAAAAAAAAAATCCTTTACAAACCCTTTAAAGAGGCACTAGGGTTGATTAACTAAAGGCAAATAGGCCGTTCACTCTGCAAGTCAACAGTAAATTAGGTAAAACTTTGCTAATGTGAATAACCCACACATACTGTATGTAGCATTACCCCCATTGGAGCTGCTGGATTTTTGGGCGGCGTGTTACCTCGTGGCTCCTCCGAATTTTCTAGGGGTGAGTGATGTGTATGTGCATAAACAGAAGTAAAGGAATGTCCACGACAGGTGCTCTTTTGCTATGCTCCTTATTACTCATCCGGGTAAAAACAATAAACTTGCGGTGAGGAAAGTAAAGTTGAAAGCAGATTCAGGCGTAATGATAGGAAACAGTCCTGCTTCCAAACGTAACACTTCTCTTCACCACTCTCGCCGGAGTGGGTTCAGTGCACCCGGACAGGCCTCACTCACTAACCTGGCAGCCGGAGTGTCACTCGGAAAATTATAGGAATAAGTCTCTGCCACAGACCATCCTTGGTGAACTTGAACTTGGGAGAAAGTCTCTGCCACAGACCCCTCTCAAAGAGCCTCAGAAGATACCTCTGCCACAGGTCCCCTCTGGGTAGAATTCTTGGAGGTATGCCTCCTTAGTTGAGTTACGTCTGGCTCTCCTTCAACTCGTCGCCCAGGTACCGACTGACAGGTGATCAGTCCCGCAGTGTCTGGCTACCTGTAATCCCCGGTGGTTTCGTCCAAGCCCTATTGGACCACCAGCCTCTCAATGGCGCTCCTCAGACCGACTCCACCGAACAGCACACAGCTTGGGATCTTCAAAAGAGGGAACTCAGTCGCTCACTGGATCCCCATCGCAGGTTCAGATGCTCCGGGCCAACATGGTCCCGGAATCAGGAACACCGAATGGCACGCACGCCCTGGCCAGGTAGGCCATAGCGCCGGGGTGCCGTGATGTGGCCACCCTAAAAGTGGGTACTACACTGGACGAAGAAGACCCAGAACCAATGGCGTCTGTCCCATAAATACCCCTCCCAGCATGCACAGCGAGGACAAACCCTCCCGATTGGCTGCTGGGAAGAGCAACCGAACCTTGACTCCACTGCTGCCACCTGTAGTACCAGGGTTGGAAGAACACCCAAATACTGCAGAATGAACCACAGCACAGCCAAGCTGAGACAGAGGCCCTATTCTCACACCTATTAATCAGGATCAGAGTCTAAACTATACTCTGATCTATACTTAAACTTGACTAGCACCAGTACTATAAAGTACATAGGCGCTACATGTATATAATATAAAACTAAAAAGCACACTAAACGTGCATACTAAACGTGCTTAGTAAACATAAATTTGAACATTTATAGCACATAACACATGTATAAATTAAAAAAAAATGTTATTGATAATCTACTATATGTGATAGTCTGTGACCAATTATAAAGGGCATTCAAACCTATTAACCATAAACATAAACATAATCTCTGTTAAGAAGAAGTATAACCAAAGCTATTTGGGCTATATTTCTCCTGTAGGTCACAGCAATGCAGTTCTGTCTGCACTTCTGCGACCTGTTTTCAGCTGACAACGGGCTAAATTCCGCTGTCGGGTGATGTTATTCAGCCCGGCTAAGCTGGGCAAAGATCCCGGCTCTAAGGTGAGTATTAACCACTTAACGACCGCCGCATGTACATATACATCCACAGAATGGCACGTACAGGCAGATGGGCGTACCCGTACGTCCCAGCTTAGACGTGGGTCGGGGGTCTGATCGGGACCCCCCCAGTACATGCGGCGGTCGGAAATCGTCTAGGAGCGATCCGGGATGAGGGGGTGGCTATTCGTTTTCCACCCCCTCGCGGTCGCTCCCCGGAGCGGAAGAACGGGGAGAGCCGTATGTAAACACGGCTTCCCCATGCTTCACTGTGGCAGCTGCATCAAACGTGTCATCCCTTTTATAGGGAGACACAATCGATGACATCAGACCTACAGCCACACCCCCCTACAGTTGTAAACACACACTAGGTGAAACATAACTCCTTCAGCGCCCCCTGTGGTTAACTCCCAAACGGCAACTGTCATTTTCACAATAAACAATGCAATTTAAATGCATTTTTTGCTGTGAAAATTACAATGGTCCCAAAAATTTGTCAAAATTGTCTGAAGTGTCCGCCATAATGTCGCAGTCATGAAAAAAATTGCTGATCGCCGCCATTAGTAGTAAAAAATATTTTTTTATAAAAATGCAATAAAACTATCCCCTATTTTGTAAATGCTATAAATTTTGCGCAAACCAACCGATAAACGCCTATTGCGTTTTTTTTTTCCAAAAATATGTAGAAGAATACGTATCGGCCTAAACTGAGGAAAAAAAATGTTTTTTTATATATTTTCGGGGGATATTTATTATAGAAAAAAGTAAAAAATATTGCATTTTTTTCAAAACTGTCGCTCTATTTTTGTTTATAGCGCAAAAAATAAAAACCGCAGAGGTGATCAAATACCACCAAAAGAAAGCTCTATTTGTGGGAAAAAATAGGACGTCAATTTTGTTTGGGAGTCACATCGCACGACCGCGCAATTGCCTGTTAAAGCGACGCAGTGCCGAATCGCAAAACCTGGCCTGGGCCTTTAGCTGCATTTTAGTCCGGGGCTTAAGTGGTTAAGGGGTTGGATGGAGCATTTGCAAAGACACTTGATGGCAGGATTTTGCCTGATTTTAATTCTTCAAATAAAAAAGCATTTGGTCAATTAGTAGCAACCAATTACATCATTCAGTCAATCAATATACAGTTTGCAGATTCTTCTTCAATACATGCACGGTCTAGTAAACATAACATTTAGAACTAAAGTCTGATCTCTGAAGTCTTGGTTGTTGTGGCTTACCACATTATGCTATTTGCCTTCCCGAGTATGGCTGACAATATTCTGTCCAGAAGTTATATATTATGTGTTGAAAAGTGCATTTTGTATAACGTGAGTGAATAGAATCCCTCTGTGTAAAAGCCTTTTCCCATGGATAATCACATATCTTCAAAGCCCAGGAGGAATAGCCTTAAAAATAAGAAAACTGGAAAATTTGGTTGCGTAAGCCTGAAATTGTTCTAGTAAATGCCAGTAGACCAACATGTTGAAAATGTAAAATGCAAGGAATAAGTTAAAGTAGCAGTTCAGCCTAAAACTAACTATCTTTAAATCTACTCACAGCCACATTCTAATGCCGCGTACACACGATTGGAATTTCCGACAAAAAATGTTCCATGGGAGCTTGTTGTCGGAAATTCCGACCATGTGTAGGCTCCATCGAACATTTGCTGTCGGAATTTCCGACAACAAAAATTTGAGAGCTGGATTTTAAATTTTCCGACAAGTTTTGTTGTCGGAAATTCCGATCGTGTGTGCACAATGTCGACGCACAAAATTTCATGCATGCTCGGAATCAAGCAGAAGAGCTGCACTGCCTATTGAACTTCATTTTTCTTGGCTCGTCGTACGTCTTTTACATCAACGCGTTGTTGACGTTTGGTAATTTCTGACAACATTTGTGTGACCGTGTGTATGCAAGACAAGTTTGAGTCAACATCCGTCAGAAAAAATCCACGGTTTTGTTGTCGGAATGTTCGATCGTCTGTACGCGGCATTAGACTAACCTATCTAACCCTGTAAAGCAAAAATCACTATACATACCTTTTCTGAAGCCGATCCGGTCCGTTCTCCAGTGGAGGATGCTATGTGCAGTAGACAGCCACCAACGGCTGGGATATCCTGGACAGTGACGTCGCCCATAGAGTTACTATGGGGCTTCCATTGTTGGTTGTCTCTTCTGCACCCACTTCTACAGAGAAGCCATTGCTGACAGCTCAACATGGGACCAGACCAGAGTGGCTTCAGAAAAGATATGCATAGCGATTTCCTCTCTACAGGGCTAGTTAGTCTTAGAATGTTGCTGAGAGTAGATTTAGAGATAGTTTGTTTTAAGCCAAACTTCTACTTTAAACTCTAACCTCTCAACCAGGAAACAATATGATATTCTAATAAAATGTTTGGGATTCTGTGCTGAGGATACGGGCTACAGTAGGTTGCAGCCTCCCCTAATGGGCTCCCCACATGGGGGCTCTAGAAACAAAATACAATAAAATATGGGTATGTGGCGCTACCTATGGACCGAGGAGTAATTTGTCAGATCACTCTTTATGTGAGTAAGGGCACAGTGCGTGCCAGATGCTATTTTGAATAGTGAGATGTACTAACCTAAAGACAAAACTCAGGTGAGTATTATTCAGTAAACATACAAGTGTCAGTATGTAAAATAGCATCAATAAGTAAAGTGAGAAATTCCTTAATAAGGTACTAATATACTTGGGATTAATTGCAAATCCTTGTGTAAGCAATAACTCCCTACCAGGGAGTAGAAAAGTGAACCCTTAAAAATACATGAATCTTGTACACATAAGCGATGAGGAAATTAAAATGTAAACAAGGTAACGTATTTATCTGTGTATAATGCGTGCCAGCGTATAACGCGCACCCCAATTTTAAGAGGGAATTTTCAGGAAAAACAAATTGTTTTAGCCCAAATAGTAAATGCAGTTAAATTTAAAAGTAAAATAAGCAGCAATGTACAGCAAGCAACACAGAGAGCAGCTCATATGTTCAAGGAGATACACAGTACCTTAGGGCTTCTAGCTGTCAGCACTCGATGGCGGAAGGGAGGGAGCTGGAACTCTCAGACGCAGGCAGCGCTGACTGGGACTGTAGCGCGTCTTGGGGCTTCTATACCCAAATGTTCAGCAGTCTGTGGTGAAAGGGAGGGTGAAGAAACCCTTAAATGCGGGCAGGGTGGCAGCGCTGGCCGAAACTGTAGCGAGTACCTATGGCAGACCTCAGAGGGGAAGGAGGGGGACGAGCGCCCGTCGGAAATCACCGCCGGAAATCACAGAGCTGTCATCTCCACTCAGCTCTCACTCGGCTGTCACGTCACACACGCACAGTCCCGCCTCCGCCATCGGCATTGGACCATCTCCTGTGACAGACAGAACACTGGTCCAATGCTGGTGGCGGAGGCGGGACTGTGCGTGTGTGACGTGACAGCCGAGTGAGAGCCGAGAGGAGATGACGGCTCGGTGATTTCCTGCAGGCGCTCATCCCCCTCCTTCCCCTCGAGGTATGCTATCGGCGTATAGCGCGCACCCGTGATTTTCCCCCTATTTTCAGGGGAAAAAAGTGTGCGGTATACGCCGATAAATACGGTATATATATATATATATATATATGAAACAAATAAATCAAAAAATTGTAATAAAGAAAAAGTTCTTGTGTAAACTTTAGGCTAAACAGTCCAGGCAGGTAATTTTTCTCCTTCATTGATATGCACTGATGAGGCGGCAATGATGGGCACTGATGGGCTGCACAGATGGACACTGATAGGCACAAATAAGACAGCACTGATGGGGACAGATAAGGCGGTACTAATGGGCACAGATAAGGTGGCACTGATGGGGGGCACTGATGGTTGGAACTGATAGATGGCACTGATGGGCACTGATAGGTGGCAGTGATAGGTGGCACTGATGGGCACTGGTAGGTGACACTGATGGGCACTGGTAGTTGACACTGATGGGCAACACTGGTAGGTGACACTTATTGGTGACACTGATGGGTGGTACTGTGGGCACTGATGGGTGGCACTGTGGGCACTGGTAGGTGGCACTGGTAGGTGGCACTGTTGTGTACTCTTAGGTGGCACTGATAGGTGGTACAGGTGGCAGAGATGAGAAAGCGGCTGCTCTCCTTGATCAGAACCGATGTCCCGATGACAGCCACCGGTGATCGAGCGTGAGGAGAAAAAATAGCTGATTACCGGCTCTGTTTACATCACATGATCAGCTGTCATTGGCTGACAGCTGATCACGTAGTAAGGGGTCGAGATGGTAAGGGGTAAGGGGTCTCACTGAAGCGCACAGGCCACTGGAGAACGGGAGGACGTCCATGGACGCCCTCCCGGCAAATTAGGTCCGCGCTGTAGCCGTCTTTCAGCTATAGCGTGGATGGGAGGTGGGAAGTCATAATATAACCACAAACAAGCACATTATGACAGACTTACCTACAAATGGAGCCCTTCAGCACTGTTCTGTCACATTTCCCCTTTGTCCATCTTTGCTAGGTCTTCCTTCTAGGTTCACCAACTTCGGCCACTTGAAAGGCTAGGCTGCGGTGACATCACTCCCATGCATGTGCGCAGCAGTCACAATACCATGACGCTGTCTGTCGGCAAATTTGAAATAAAATGACTTTACAACCACTTTAAATCAAACAGAAGCCAATGAACATTTACTAAACATTGACAGCTTCAAATTGACTGTTGTGTTAAAAAAAAACAATGAAACAGCTGGCTGTGCATATCACCAATAACAACTATTCTATGTGTACTGACTCCCGTGTGGAGCTGAAGATAATTATATGGATATATTGGTAATTATAGGGTACTCTGCTATGTATCTGAATCTAAACATTTTTTTTTTAGAATTCACTGTCACTGGTTATAAAATAATGTGGATAATTTCCCAATATCTGCTACTACTTTAACAAGGTTCAATTAGCACATAAAACTATCTAGGCAATCAATATTCACAAGATTGGCTTCCCTGTTACTGTTTTACAAGTAACCGGATACAAGACAGCCTCCAATAGTAACATTTGGAACATAGTGTTGGAATCCCGTACATAACTGACTTATTTTTTTACATGTGTCCAAGCACTGCATAATTATTGCAAAACACGGCTCTGGGCATGCCAGACTTATGCTGAATCATTGGCACAAGGCAAAATAACAACATATTTTAGCTAAATACCATTTCTGATGTTGATATATTAAGAAGAGATATTAATAGACAACATCAACATGTTTAAAGCTGAACTACACTGCATTTGAGTACCACAAACTAAAAACACGTTTTAATTCAATTTTAATAATCAAAGCCAACTCACCCAACCATCCATGTCTTCATGCTTTATTCTGCTAGGAAATACTACACGTAACCTGACCGCGGTATCATGGCTCAGCAACCATGATTACCATGGTCAGCAAAGACAGGAAGACACAGGAACAGGCAGGATCAACCAGGCATATTACAACATAGAAAGGGGCAAATTACATGGCACAAGCACTGTGCTATAGAACATGCCCTAAAGAAACAGGACCTTTTACAACCACTTTAACATTCTTGACAGAAACTAAAATAAAATTAAAATACATATGGAAAATTGTTTAAACAAAAAAAAATATATAGTCTAGTCTAAGAAAATAGTTTTAGCCCCAATTTGCTCATTTGCATGTGTGGGCGGTGCACAGTTTTCTTTCCCAATCATTACCCACTTGGATGCATGTCATTATCAGGAGGCCATGTTTTCATTGCCTATCCTGGAAGTTGTTACGGTTCCTGAACAAATGGATTATTCCGATTTAATTAACACATATAGCTGGATTCAGATAGCTTTACGCCGGCGTATCAGTAGATACGCCGTTGTAACTCTGAATCTACGCCGTCCTAAATTTAAGCGTATTCTGGAAACCAGATACGCCTAAATTAGGCTAAGATACAAGCTGTGTAAGTCTCCTACACCGTCGTATCTTAGGGTGCATATTTACGCTGGCCGCTAGGTGGCGCTTCCGTTGAGTTCAGCGTAGAATATGTAAATGACTAGATGCGCCGATTCAGAAACGTACGTGCGCCCGGCGCATTTTTTACGTTATTTACGGCGTGCGGCTTTTTCCGGCGTAAAGTTAGTCGAACAAATAGCTGGCCTAGTCAATGTTAAGTATGGCCGTCGTTCCCGCGTCGAAATTTGAAAATTTTACGTCGTTTGCATAAGTCGTTCGTGAATGGGGCTGGACGTAATTTATGTTCACGTCAAAACCAATACGTCCTTGCAGCGTACTTTGGAGCAATGCACACTGGCACATGTCCACGGACGGCGCATGCGTCATTCGTAAAAAAACGTCAATCACGTCGGGTCACACGTAATTTACATAAAACACGCCCCCCTCATCCTCATTTGAATTAGGCACGCTTACGTCGGCCCATTCACGCTACGCCGCCGTAACTTAGGAGGCAAGTGCTTTGTGAATACAGCACTTGCCTCTCTGACTTACGGTGGCGTAGCATAAATACGATACGCTACGCCGCCTCAAAGATGCACACATCTACCTGAATCTAGCTAATACAGTATATGGCCAAACAGGGACTAATGAAGTGGGTTTATGTCCACAGCAAGGACATAGACCGTTTCTGACTATTTCAATTGTAGCTTCCTATAATGCCATCACTTTTATATTGGATATCCTCGGTGAAGAGGACAGGAAAGGGCAGAATCAGAAGATGCAGCAAAAAGGCAAATGCTTACATTAGAAAATTGGCTTTTTCCATCTAATTGCTTTTCCAAATCTGTTGTCATCAGACAATAAAGTCAGAGACGACCACAAAACAAGAAAACATCAATACCAGTTTATTTAAAACTCAGATACAATATTGCATCTGTTATCTTTATATAGCACACATTCTAGGATGGGCACACACTACCTTCTCTGCTGGCATGTGATGGCATTGGCTGTCATTTACAGCTTCCTGGGCTTTCAGTTACTAAGCTTGGCCCACCTATCTCCCAGGTGTAAGTGAAAGCAGGCCAGCAATAGAGGAATTTGGTGCTCGGAGCTGACAAGGTCTGCCCCCTCCTACCTGAATGCATGCCAGCCAGCCAAGATGCCTGCATGCCTCCACAGAAATTCCCCCAGTATAATTGTTTTGCAATTAGTATTAGAATTGGTGCATTCAGGGAGAAGTGGGCAGTGTTTAACCCTTTTGCCAAAGTGTTTTTTTAAATACCCCTGCTGCTACCAAACCCTTTATGACCAGGCCATTTTTGCTATGCAGCACTGCGCTAGTTTAACTGGTTATTATAATAAAGTGGTTGTAAACTCTTACAGACCACTTTAAACTACAGGTAAGCCTGGATTAAGGCTTACCTGTAGGTGCAACAAATATCTCCTAAACCTACACAAGATATTTGCAAAAGAAAGACACCAATGTCTATGGCGCATGTGCCTTCCACAACGGCGCGCAGGCGCACTGAGCGTGCCGTTAATGGCGGCGATCATGTCGTTAGTGGTGGCACCCGCGCACATGTGCGGGAGTGACGTCATCGTGGCTCCGGCCAGTCACAGCGCCAGAGCCGTGATACGAGGAAGTGCAGAGATGCCGTTGCACCAATTAGTATTAGTGCCATTGCCGTAAATTGCCGGCAAATGCCACCGATTTGACATGCGAGTTTGACATGTCAAATCGCATGTCAAAATGCACCAGTGTGAACCAGGGCTACAGTTGGGAGGTATTGTGATTGTCTTGAATACGGTGACCCTGTTTGTCACTTTTCTTACAAACATTTTTCAGCACACTAGGTTAAATGGTTTTCTAGGCCTGTTATATGGTATTTTTGTAGCAGAATGTATTTTCTCTGCAGTAGAATGTTTGAGTATACACTTTACATTTTCTGTAAACCTAATTTCTCTTTTCTGCTTCTTCTCCTCCTGCTGCAAACCTGATTTATTACATCAGAAACAGAGATACAAGACACAGGTAAGCGAATCACCGATGGAGCCATTTATAACTTTATTGATTTGGCATAAAAAAGAGATGAAGCCTGTAATATATTACTAATCTAGTCAACATTTGAGGAAGGTGTACATAAACAATATTCAAGTCACAAAGAGATTTCCCTCTAATTCCTTTTTATTGCCTTGCTCTAAGTGTGACATTAAGTGTTCATGTTTTCCTCCATTAATCAATCATTCATATAGTGTGTCCAACTGAAATGCTTCACTAACTCATAGCAGCTTTTATTGTGAAGTGCAGCATACAGCATACAAAACCTTTGTAGGCATGACAGCTACATACAGCTTTTCTTTAGATTTTTTTTTTCTTTTTTTTCTTATTAGGGCCCTTTTACATTGATCAGTTTTTTTTTCCGTTTTCATCATAAATGTGTTGTGCTGCCTGCAAATGAAAAGTACCAGTGCATAACAAGGAAATGATTACGTATTTATCGGCGTATACCGCGCACTTTTTTGCCCTGAAAATCAGGGCAAAATTGTGGGTGCGCAGTATACGCCGATACTCGCTTTCCCTCGCCGAGTTTGAATACTGCGCCGACATATACCGAGCGCAGTACACTCGTGTATTGTCGGGCAGTCTCGGGTCCTCTCGGGCTGACGTTCTGGACGTACAGGACGTCAGCGCGAGAGTTGCCGAGCCTGCCCGACGATACACGAGTGTACTGCGCTCTGTATATGTCGGCGCAGTATTCAAACTCGGCGCAGGAAACGAGCGGGGAGGACGCCGCAGAAGGATGCCGGACCCGACGAAGAGGACACCCGAAGCCGCAGACGGACGCCGGACCCGACGAGGCCGCCGATGGATGCCGCGCAAGACACCAAAACTGTAAGTACAAAAAAACTTTTTTCCACAGGAATTCGGGGCAAGTTTAGGGGTGCGCGCTATACCCCGATAAATACGGTAATATATAAATCTAATTCATCATCTAATCCACAAAATTAAAACCTCATGGGTGTCCGCAGAACTTTTTTTAGGGAGGGGCATCATTTTAAGGTCGCCCATGCTCCGTCCCCTTTTGACAATGTCATGAAGGGGAGGGGATTAGCCATGACTCACAAGTATTTATTTTAAAGGTGAAGTGGCAGACTTTATTCTAGACATGTGCAGATTCCAGGTGTGTGCTATGTACAGGGTGCAGATTTCAGGCGTGTGCTATGTACAGGGTGCAGATTTCAGGCGTGTACAACCCATGCGCATGCCTATAGCAGACACCTTGCTGATCCCTGATTCCAGGGGGGGCGCTTGCCCCCCCTTGCCCCTACCTGCGGATGCCCATGATAAGTGTTTATGAGAACAACTTCATTACAAGTCCCACATAATTATGAAGTGCTAAGTGCAAAGTTTCACAGTGCAAATACAGCAGCCCAGAGAATCCCACAAAGGGATAGATTATTCACCACTTGTGTGCACCCACAGTCGCAAACTGCTTACCGGATCCTCAGACCTCAAAGAGAAGGAGGTCTGCTACGATTTGAGGGAGAAAACCCAAATTGATGGATGATGGCTTCCCAGTATGTCAACTCGCCAACAACAGCAATCCACCATGTAACACGCCAGCTCGTGATTATATCAATAACAAGCAAAAGGAAGAAGATCTCTCAGGTTGTAGTATTAAAACCAGCTTTTATTAAAATAAGAAATTTACTCACAAATATAAAAAGGTATAACGGCATCTCAGGAACAGTCATTTCCAATCAGCGCTTTGGCAGGCGTGGTGACGTCACTGCTGTAGTTCCTTCTGGTGCGTTTCGTCCTATGAGATGTCGTCACTGGGGCAATGGAATATATTCTTCCATTTTTGCCTTACCAAAATCAAAAGAAAAATGCATGACCATCAAATCTGATGGAACTCTTCACACAGTCAGTTGAGGGCCAGTTGTATTTTTAAAAGCCCTGCATACTGGATTGTTGGTATGGTAAAAAAAATAAAAACACCAAAAAGATACCTCCCCATTCAAATGAATGAAAAACACGGAAGGAAGCAGCAAAAATGCACCTGCAGTTGCCTGTGTGGTGCGTTTGTTGAGTCACATCTCCTTTTTTCACAGTTGCAAAACACACCCACACACAGTCAAAATGCAACAAAAACACATATGCATTTTTACCAGGTTTTTGCAATGGAGCAGTGTGAAAGCAGCCTCAAAATGCACAAACTATCCAAACCTAATGGAAACAATTTATATGGAGGAGATTTGAATGTCTACCAATCATTTTAGAAGTACAGATGTTTACATGAATTCAAAGTGGCCAGGAATGAGACTCCCCAAAAATTTGGGGGCCACGATTTTTGACATCATTGTTCACCATGATGTTATGATTAGGTGAAAGACTGCATAGTTTCTATGAGGCACAGCACTTAGTGCTATGTTCCTCACTCTATTTAAGGCCATATTATCATAAAAGTGGTTTCATTTTCCATAGAAAAGTTATAGTTTTAACAACTTTTACTTCCATCTTTAACTTAATAGTAAAGAGTTAAAAAGAGACTACAGTTTATCTTCATGCACAAAGCATTATGTAAATCAAAATGGCTACACTGACTGGAAAACATGTGTGTGCTGAGATAGCAATGTCCACTTTTCTCAAAAGAATGAGCTGATCCCCCCCAGGAAAGCCGCTCGCTATGGGGGTATTTGCATGCTCGCTCCTGAGCCAACTATGCATGGCCTTTAAGATACACAGAGTGTGGTTAGTCCCCGCCCACTGGCGTTTGAGGGGAGGAAGACTAGCGAATGTCTGTTCACTGATTTCCTCTTCCTGTTACTGACATGAAAACGGCATGTAAAGGTAAATTTATGGTCCCTGTGTAAAATAAAATTGAAATTAATGTAGCTTTTAGTCCACAATGAACTTCCACGGCACTGTTGAGTGCTCTGGTAGTTCATTGATTGTTCCTGTCAGTGTAAAACTGCATGTCAGTGGCATGTATGGGTAGACAGCTTACACTGACAGACTGCAGGAGACCTGAATGGCACCACCAGTTAGGTGAACATAACCTTTAAACCGATGACCTGTAGGGACTTTTAAAGCTTTGGAAAATGTAGTGTACGAAAGTGTGTTGCTGATTCATGGGTGTGTTCAATTTTAAAGTGATACTAAAGTCTAATTTTTTTTAATTTAAAAATAACAAACATATTATACTTACTTGCTCTGTGCAGTAGTTTTGCACAGAGCAGCCCAGATCCTCCTCTTCTCTGGTCCCTTACCAAAGCTCCAAGCCCCTCCTTCCTGCTGAGTGCCCCCACAGCAAGAAGCTGCGCCCCCTCTCTCGCCTCACTGAATGAGGAGGGAGAGTCCCGGACAGCTGAGACTCTCATGTAACATCGCTGGATGGAGATGAGCCTCAGGTAAGTATTGGAAGGCAGAGGGGGGCTGCTACACACAGAAGGTTGTGGGAAGATCTCACACCTGCAGGGAGAGGAATGCAAGACATTTCATATAAAGAGATGTCATCCAGACTGGACCTGCATTGTGTGTATTGTTTGGCCAGGATCTTGTCCCCTCCTCATCATACCACTGAAATCACCTGATTGTTCTTGTAAAAACAATATTTTTTTACTTTCTGCAATAAATCATATCTAATAAAAAAAATGAAAAAAAAATCACATTTCTTCACCAATGTAGGTCAATTCTGCTACATATTTTGGGTAAATAAAACAAAATAATAAGCTTATACTGATTGGTTTGCGCAAAAGTTATAATGTCTACAAACGATGGGAATTTTTTTTTTTCTATTAATTGCGGTGTTCAACTTTTTTCGCAGGATTGCAATATTGTGGCGGGAAGTCAGACACTAACTGACACTTTTGGGGACCAGTGACACTAGTACAGTGATCAGTGCTAAAAAAATATGCACTGTCACTGTACTAATGACACTGGCTGGGAAAGGGGTTAACATCTGGGGTGATCAAGGGGTAAACTGTGTGCCTAGCTAGTGATTTTGTGTACTATGGGAGGTGCTTTTTCTAGGGGAAGGCATAGATCCCTGTCCCTGCCTTGCTTTGACAGGGATCAGTAAGAAGATTGCCTACTGACAGAACTGCAATCTGCTTTGTTTAAATAGGCAGACCGCCGCTCTCCCTCTGTCCTGAACAATCGGCAAGTGCCAGCGGACATTGAATTCACGGTACCTGCCGATCAGCTCCCACTGTGTTTAATCACAGTGGGCCGCCAGTGGCACGCAGGTGTGCCCCCTACCTGGAAGTGTTGGATTACATACATACTAGGTACGCTATCTGGCGCAGCAGTGCCACTTTGCCTCCATATATGTAAGTTATACGGTCAGCAAGTAGGCCTGAAGATTACATAAAACCCACAACATTACATATTTTCTGAATGCAGACACCCTAGAGATTAAAATAGTAGTAGATCCAATTTTTAATGTTGCACGATATTAGCACAGACACAAAATATAAGTAAAAATACACTATAGTTCATTTTGGGGCACATAGATACAATTACCCAATTTTTTGATAAAATATAAAAGATGAGGTTGTGCCAAAAAAATTAAATGTAAATAGATACCTACATCTTAAAGTGATTGTAAATTATTATTATTTTTTTTTTTAAAGTATGTCAAACATGTTATACTTACCTGCTCTGTGAAGTGGATTTGCACATGGCAGCCTGGATCCTCCTTTTTGTCTGGCCCTCTTCATTGCTCTTGGCCCCTCCTTCCTCTTGAGTGCCCCCACAGCAAGCTTGCTGTGGGGACACCCCAAACTGAGCCACAGCTTCCTGTGCCCATTCTGACACAGAGCTGAGGTTCAGCTTCACCCCCTCTCTCTCCTGATTGACTAACTGACTTTGATTGACAGCAGTGGGTGCCCCTGGGGGTGTCTCAGCCAATCATGAGGGAGAGTCCAGGATGGCCGAGGGACTTGTGGACATTGCTGGATAGAGATGGGGCCTCCGGTAAGTATTAGGGGGGCTGAGGGGGGGCTGCTGCACACAGAAGGCTTTTCCTATTCATTAACAGCTTGCCGACCGCCACGTCAGTGTAAACACAACATCTCCCCATTCTTCCTAGTGACAGGTCACTGATCGTCTGCTCCCTCTCATTGGGAGCAGCGATCAATGACGTGTCACTCGTAGCCATGCCCCCTAACAGTTAGAATCACTCCCTAGGATACACTTAACCCCTTCCTAGCCCCCTAATGGTTAACCCCTTCACTGCCAGTCACATTTACACAGTAATCAGTGCATTTTTATAGCAGTGATCGCTGTGTATATGTGAATGGTCCTAAAATAGCGACAAAAGTGTCCGATGTGTCCGCCATAATGTCACAGTCATGATAAAAATCACTGATCGCCGCCATTACTAGTAAAAAAAATAATAATAAAAATGCAAAACTATCCCCTATTTTGTAGACACTATGGGCCAGATTCACAAAAGGGATACGACGGGATAGACTACATGCATAGCGCAACTAAAGCCCTGTACACACGATCGGTTTGTCCGATGAAAACAGACCGATGGACTGTTTTCATCAGACAAACCAATCTTGTGTGGGTCCCATCAGTTTTTTTTCCCATTGGTGAAAAAAAAATAGAACATGTTTACATTTTTTCCTATGGATAAAAACCGATAGAAAAAAACGATCGTCTGTGTGGAAGTCCATCGGTCAAAAATCCACGCATGCTCAGAATCAAGTCGACGCATG
The DNA here is from genome assembly GCF_905171775.1 of Rana temporaria. NCBI lineage: Eukaryota > Metazoa > Chordata > Amphibia > Anura > Ranidae > Rana > Rana temporaria. The sequence continues at coordinate 94,750,795 of NC_053497.1, forward strand.
CTCGGAAGCATTAAATCTAATTTTTTTCAGCACGTCGTAGTGTTTTACGTCACCGTGTTTTTGTACGGTCAGATTTTTGACTGATGGTGTGTAGGCAAGACTGATGAAAGTCAGCTTAATCGGATATCCGACGAAAAAATCCATTGGACTAGATTCCATCAGATATCCGATCGTGTGTACGAGGCTTTAGGGGACACTACCTGGACTCTTTTCTCATAACAGATCATACAAACAATTGTAAACATGCTTGAAATATACATTAAAGTGCATTTTTTGAGGGTTACAATCAAAATGTTGGTCTTCTAGATCTGTTCGGCAAATATATATTATTTTTTGCAAGACTGAAGTTTCATTTTAACTTATGCTGTATAGAAATGCCTGCAATCTGATTGCATTTATACTTTTATTAGGATAAAATCTGAAAAAACACATCCTAGCTCTTTTGATCTTTCTTCCTATTGTCACTTGCTTCAGTTATATACAGCATGCATTGTTCGAATACATTTAATGACAGACTACTGTATATTGTTCCATTGAGAAACGTGGCCCAGGGGATGCAGAAACGTCTAAGTACACTAAACAGCTACTAAGCCCCTGACACAATTCCTGCTGCTAGCAGAGATTAAAATGTCTGCTGGCATAACAGAAACCCTAATTGCAAGCAAGCCATTTCCATGGCAACGTCAATCAGTGTCGGCCAGTTCTCATAAATCTTCATGTTCAGTACAAAACACAAGCAATAGTGGTTTCTTCCTAAACACATCCATTAAAGATTATTTAAGCAAAAATAGTGATCGGTGGCCATTGAGTGTACATCCTGAGTCTGGGGGTGATCATTTGAATGTATTTTCCTTTCTTTGAGAGTGGATATGCTTTATATAATGAACTTGTATAGCTAATTATCTCATCACAGTTCAAAAATATTCTTTAAATCAGACTTTCCGATGTTATCACCATTTTTAATTAGGTAAAGCATTTTCCTATCCCCCAAAAACTATGGTGGTTAAGGATTGGAGCCTTTCCACTAGTTGATTTCTGATTTTTTTTCACATTGTACTTTAAGTGGTTTACTATGACTTCAAGCTACATATAGCAGAACATATGCGTCCATTATTTGCATTGTTGGGTTCATATGCTGGAAAGTCTGTGGGGTTGATTTACTAAACTGGAGCGTGCAATAGCTGGTGCAGCCTTGCATAGAAACCAATCAGCCTCCTGTTTTTTATTTTTTGTCAAAGCTTAAAGTGGAGGAAAGGCATTACAATCAAAAAGCACCAATCAACCTTAATTCACTATTTTATAAGCTCTGCATTATTATTATTTTCCTTTTTTTTTTCTTTTTTTTTAATAAAGGACTTGTCACAAGCTACTGTACTGTGGTTTTTGACACTTTTTTTGTGAAATGGTAGGGGTACAATGTACCCCATTACCAATTCACATAGGGGGAGGGATCTGGGGATCCCCTTTGTTAAAGGGGGCTTCCAGATTCCGATAAGCCCCCATGCCCGCAGACCCCCACAACCACTGGGCAAGGGTTGTGGGGATGAGGCCCTTGTCCCTGTCAACATGAAGACATCCTCCCCATGTTGAGGGCACGTAGTCTGGTACGGTTTAGGAAGGGGGGCGCTCTCTCATCCCCCCTCTTTTTCTGTGGCCTGCCAGGTTGCGTGCTCGGATAAGGGTCTGGTATGGATTTTTGGGGGAATCCAACTCCATTTTTTTAATTTTGGCATGGGGTTTCCCTTAAAAGCCATACCAGACCTGAAGGTTCTGGTATGGATTTTGAAGGGGGGGGGCCCTACGCCATTAAAAAAAATGGTGCAGGTTTCCCCTTAATATCCATACCAGACCTGAAAGGCCTGGTATGAAATTTGGGGGGACCCCCATGCATTTTTTAAAAATTTTGGTTCGGGGTTCCCCTTAATATTCATACCAAAGGGCCTGGTAATAGACTGGGGGGGCCATGCTGTTTTTTTTTTATGTCTTTTATCTGCATTGCCGGGACCCGACAATTCATTATAGCCACGAGTAGTTTTAAATTTTCCTTTAGAAATGACATTTTGTGCAGGGACTGTTCTAAACACGGGAAACAAACACCACTTTACAGGCATACTATAGACACCACCCAGGTACGAAATTTAAAGGAATATTTCACTTTTATTGTTTCACTTTAAGCATTGTTAAAATCACTGCTTGATACATGTCCCCTGTGGCAAGACCCGGGTACCCCAAACACTTTTTATGACAATTACTTGCATGTTAACCTTTAAAATTAGCACTTTTGATTTTTTTATGTTCGTGTCCCATAGACTTTAACAGTGTTCGTGTGTTTGAACAAAGTTTTTGCCTGTTCGCATGTTCTGCTGCGAACCGAACAGGGGGTGTTCGGCTCACCTCTAGTCAGCGGGAGTTCACAAAGAATGCTAGCCAGGAAAGAAATTGATTAGAGACCCAGACAGGACAGAGGCAGAGCTGGATGGGACAGGGGCAGGCTGAGTGGAATGGGGGCAGAGCTACTCTGAGCTATGCTCTAATGTTTGCACAGAAGCTGATAACGGTTTAAGGAAGTGTCTGTGAGTAGCCACCTTCGGATGAACAGGCAAACCATTGTCGGCAAACCGTTTTTGAAAAAAACCTAAAGAGATTGCTGATTGTCTAGGTTACCTTGTTTTTCTAATCTAGACAATCAGCAATTAAGAATATGTATAATATAAACGTATCCATTTTTAAACCTACCAAGCAAGGGCAGAATTTTATTTTTTACTGGAATTCCACTTTCATTGAACAAGCTGAAGTTAGAAGCCGATTGACTACCATGCACAGCTGCATTAGATTTTGATCTCTCGAGTTTTAGTACTGTAAATCAACCCCAATGTTCCTTGAAGAGCCATTAAGATCCCCCAACTGTGAGAACCCTATTTAAACACATTGGATTGGTCTATGCTGCAGTCTAACCACCGTATGTAATAAAGTATGACATTCTAGAAATAAAGGAAATTCATTTTTTTCCCACAATAAATTGTTTTTCATGTTTTTATTTCCATTATTTGTGTGCTGGGTGATTGCTGCCTTTATTTAATGTCTTGGACTGGGAGTATGGCATATTAAAGCTTATTTTGACTGATTAAAGGATCAGTGCAACTAAATGTTTTAATTAAGTTTTTGTTAGATTCTTGAGAATTTAAAAAAATGTGACAATCTTTTTTTACTGTATCTCTCAGAGATTTATTATTGAGAGCTCTCCGCATGAATTATTGGGTCTATTTACCTACTCACCTACTCTGGTGATCATTATGAGGGGGTTCCCCTATCATTTTAGTTATATCGAAGAGAATGTTACATGAAGTGCTGGCACATGCAAGGCGGGCAGGTACAGTCAGAACTCCTAGGTTGATAGAGCTGGGGCCACACTTGTAGGGAGATCTCCCTGTTGGATACCATATCTAAGCCATATAGCCTATCAGACTATTCATATATTTAAAATATCACTTTTTGGTGGATTTTCCCTTTAACTCTTGGTATCAGGTTCAGCTTACAAGAAATTAACAAAATATTTTATCGAGATTGAGAAAACACAATTAAAATATGAAAGACACAGTGGGGGTATTTATTAAAACTGGAGAGTGCAAAATCTGGTGCAGCTTTGCACTAAAAACAATTCACAAAAATCAGCTTCAAGATTTGATTCTCAAAGCTTAATTGAACACAAGCTTATGTTAGAAGCTGGTTGGCTACAATGCACAGCTGCACAGATTCTGAGTGCTCCAGCTGTAATTAATGTCCCCCACCTTTAAATGAGATGTAGGAACAGAGACAACAAGGAAACATCTTTGAGTAATAATCATTCTCTTTTTTGTCTTTCAGTACTAGCCCTGCGCACAAGTATTATCTCACTGTAGATCCTTCTTCAGAGTCTGTCTACCTTTCTGACACGAATACCAGGAAAGTTTACAGAGTGAAATCTCTCAATGATGTTAAGGAATTGACAAAGAACTTTGAAGTCGTAGCAGGCACAGGGGACCAATGCCTCCCATTTGATCAGAGTCACTGCGGAGATGGCGAGAAAGCAAATGAAGCTTCACTCAACAGCCCAAGAGGTAAACGGACCACCTTTGCTTTTGTCACTTCATGCTGGCATATTGTTTTGGTACTAATGTTTTGGATCAGCACTCTTTAACACTACAAGTATTTACAGTGCCTTGAAAAAATATTCATACCCCTTGAAAGTTCCACATTTTATAATGTTACATCCAAAAACGTGAATGTATTTTATTGGGATTTTATGTGATAGACTAATTTAAAGTGCCTCATAATTGTGAAGTGGAAGGAAAATGATAAATGGTTTTCAACATTTTTTACAAATAAATATGTGAAAAGTGTGGCATGCACACTTTTCAGCCCCCATGAGTCAATACTTTGTAGAACCACCTTTCGCTGCAATTACAGCTGAAAGTCTTTTTTGGGGATGTGTCTAGCAGCTTTGCACATCTAAAGAGTGACATTTTTGCCCATTCGTCTTTGCAAAATTGCTCAAGCTCTTTTAGATTGGATGGAGAGTGTCTGTGAACAGCAATTTTCAAGTCTTGCCACAGATTCTCAATTGGATTTAGGTCTGGACTTTGATTGGGTCATTCTAACAAATTAATATGCTTTGATCTAAACCATTTAATTGTAGCTCTGGCTGTATGTTTAGGGTCGTTGTCCTTCTGGAGGGTGAACATTCACTCCAGTCTCAAGTCTTTTGCAGACTCTAACAGGTTTTCTTCTAATGCCGTGTACACACAATCGGATTTCTGATGGTATAATATCCAATGGAATTTTTGTCGGAATTCCGATAAAGCTGACTTTAATCAGTCTTGCATACACACTATCAGACTAAATTCCTACCGTGTCAAAACTTGGTGATCTAAAACACTACGACGAGCTGAAAAAAATGTTCAATGCTTCCGAGTATGCGCGGATTTTCCTCCGATGAAGTTCGACACAGATGATCGGAATTTAGTAAAGTTTTATTTTTTTCATCTGAAAAATGTAAAACATGTTCTATTTTCTTACACCGATGGAAAAAAGTCAAATGGGGTCCACACACGATCGGCTTATGCGATGAAAAAAGTCCAATGGACTGTGCAACTAAGCATGAATGGCATTACAGCTGTGTTTCCTTCCTCTTCAGTAGTTCATGTTGCTACAATGTGGGCACCAATGTATGCAGCAATGAGGACAACTCACCAGGGACACTGGAGAAGAAGAAGGATCCTGCTTATAACATGACTAGCTAGAGAACACCTTAAATGAAAGTGGAACTAAAGGCAAACATTGTTTTTCTTTTTGGAAAGAGCGATGGAGGATTATAACCCCTGTCAGGTTTTTTTTTGCCATATGTGTCCTATTTCAGACATTTCTCTTCACTTCCTGTCCCATAGCCAAACATGAAGTGAGAGAAAATCCCTGCAAATTAAGGGAATTCCTTGGGGACCCCCAGGTCGCAAGAACTAGTGTCCCCACTGGAAGATTTCCCCTCTATTACTTTTCTGCTGACAACACAAAATATGGGATTTTATTTTATTTTCACTTTCAATGAGAATGGTAAACAGGACAAATAAATAGAGTCAATCTACTTAACGGGAACAAAGACAATAATACAAAATGACAGCTGTTCCAATCTTTCTCCACTCTCTACAAAACTAGAAAAAAACATTGCCTTTAGTTATACTTTAAAGTCTGATTCCAGCCTAGCCAATTTAATGACTATAGCACCTGTTCCTGCTCTTTGTTATTGCAGTTGTTGAAACAAAAAAAGGACTGTGGGTGAAGGTGTGACATGTGCAAAATGTAACACAGAATAAAGGTCATTACGTCAAAGTCCTGCACTGTTTTGTTTGTTGCAGAAAAAATGCATTGAAGGTCTTTATTCTTGTGTTCTCTTCCTCTTATTCGTCCTTCATATCTCTTCAAATAATGTAACAATTTGCAAGACAGGAGACTATAGAGAAAGCACATTTTAATTAGACTTGGATAAACTTCTGAGCATAATTAAGTATTCCCAGGTTGTGGAAAGACAAAAAAGTGTTCGTCAATAAATCACGATCAAAGACACGATAATTAATATTTGTTTAGTACTCAAAATCTACTGAACACGGAGTAAAGTGGAGTTGTGAAATTAATAACTTTTCACACAATTTATTTAATAAAACATATTTGGTTAATTATGAAAAAATACAGATAGTAGATCCAGTGTGAAATATATTGTTCAATAATGATGCAATCATTGGGCTAGATTAACTTATATAAGACACTGGCGGGTGTAGAACTTTAATTAAACTCTAAAAAGTTGTGCCTGTGATTGACATTTTCCTTGGAAGAAATGCTAAATCATATCATTTTTGCCCTGGGCAGGATCTTGTTTTGTTGCTGATGGGTAAACGTCAAACCAGGAGTTCTGTAGGTGAATATTTAGCATTTCTGTTACCAGTATAAACATAACTAGGCCTCAAAATCAATAAGGACCCTGCATATACAGCACTGTATTTGATATGCCTCAGCCAACAACATATCCTAGATTCATTAGGTAGAATTTGTGTTGAAAGCTAAAGCTATTTAGACATGCTTTATAGAGATGAAATTTTAAATATTATGCTGTGTGTTGCCTTGTATTAGTGCTAGTAAATGGATCTTTAAGATTACCTTAGATTTCGTGCCCTTCAATGCCCATTCATGCCATGTTTAGTCAAGTTAGTATTAAGAAGCTGCTTTTTCTACACAGACTATAACCTAGATCCATGTAAACTAATGTTGTATGTGTCCAGTAACTCCTCTAATTTATGATTGGCAACTCTTAAGAGCTGTAGCCAGGAAAGGATAATTCTACATCACTTTAATGTGTCATAGTGGCACTATGTTCCTCCTCTGGAGATCGTTTACCATCAGAGGTGGCTTAGGCATAACTTAGACAAGAGGCCCGACTCATGCCCGTAATAGAAAAAATAATTAAAGCGATAAAATTTAACTATATAAGTTGCGTATATTAAGAGCTTTAAAGTGCTGGTGTCAGTGCTGGCATGCTGTCAGTGCACTCTCTCTCAGCACTGGCCTCAGTGTTCTCTCAGTGCACAATCCTCACAATTTAGTAATTTATCACTATTCTGCACGCATTCATGTAAATATTTTTTTTTATCCATATACATACAGCTTTAGAAACTCCAACAGACCTGCTTTTATATTAATAATATTTATTACGTTAGAGCAATAAAATCATCTGATAGCCCCATACACACATTAGGTATAGTTCCATGTAACCAAACCAACAGCATACAAAGAAATTAGGGGAGGAAAGAAAAAACTTCACCCTAGAAAAGTGGTTACTTCCTGGGACTATTTGGGTAGATATCCAGACTAAGTGAAAAGGTTATAGGCCCAGATTCTCAAAGACTTATGACGGCGTATCTCCAGATATGCCGTCGTAAGTCCGAATGAGCGCCGTCGTATGTATGCGCCTGATTCATAGAATCAGTTACGCATACATTCTGCCAAGATACGAGCGGCGTTAGTCTCCTAAGCCGTCGTATCTTGGGTGCATATTTACGCTGGCCGCTAGGTGGCGCTTGATTTCTGCATTGAATATGCAAATGAGCTAAATACGCTGATTCACGAACGTACGTGCGCCCGTCGCATTTAGTTACGCCGTTTACATAAGACATACGACGGCGTAAAGATAAAGCAGGTCTCTAGGTGGCGCAGCCCATGCAAAGTATGGACGTCGGAACAAGTGTATCTTTTTACGTCGTTTGCGTAAGTCGTACGCGAATAGGGCTGTGCGTAAGTTACGTTCACGTCGTAGGCGGTGTTCGACGTATCTTAGGCATTCTATCTGATGCATGCGCACTGGGATACGTCCATGGACGGCGCATGCGCCGTTCGTTTAAAACGTCATTTACGTGGGGTCATGCTTTATTTACATAAAACACGCCCTCCTCTTCACAATTTAAATTAGGCTCGCTTACGCCGGCACATTTACGATACGCCGCCGTAACTTAGGACACAAGTGCTTTGTGAATACAGCACTTGCCTCTCTAAGTTGTGGCGGCGTATCGTAAATACGATACGCTACGCCCGCCCACACTTCCGCCGCCCTACGTGAATCTAGGCCTATAAAGTTTATTCAAGCAATTTTCAAAAGCTAGTTATGAGATGGGGAAATTAGAAAAAGCAGCCCAAAGTGTGGCACCATTCGAATGGAACTTCCACTTTATAGTGGCGTACGTCACCGCGCTTTGCGCAAGCATTTTTTTCACGAACGTGTTTATGCAAGGCAGGCTTGAGAGGAATCACGAGAAATCACGTCGAGAAAAACATTGTTTTTTCATGACATGAAAAAAAACATCGTTTTTTTTCATGACATGAAAAACGGTCGTGTGTACGCGGCATAAGACTTGTGTATTAGCAAATTCTAGATAAACCATGTCCACTGAACTTCCACCATCCAATTTGTCTGTCGCCTACTTCCTCATAGAAGGATAATAGGTGTATCTGACAGTATTTTATAAATCCATGCTGGTTGTCATGATACCTTTACACAGATAAACCTTTGTATTGGATCCGATTCCCTAACCCTTCCCTCAAATACTTTACATGCTAATCTTTTTAGGCTGACTGGTCTGTAGTTTCCTATTATATATCTTGACCCTTTTTGTAAATTGGTACCATATTTGCTGTACGCTAATCAGTCAGTACCATTCCAGTCAATAAGGTGTCTTTCAAAATTAGAAATAGTGGCTTTGGGGATAAGGGATGCCATCACTGCTCGCTCTATGTTCCTACATTAGGTCTTGTGTACACTGGGTATTTTGGTGCAATACATGAGAAACTAGCTGTGGGGAATTACTGGAGAGGCAAGTGCATTTGAGTACCTTAAAGGTTAAGTTCACATGTGTTTAGAGTGTAACATGTAACATGTTCCAACACCCCCCTTCCCTGTGACAGCAGATGTAGGTTCTTCTGCCCTGCACCCCCTGTCATATTTAAAAGCTGCATGTCTGTGAAGGGCTCTGCCCCCACAACTGTGTCATTCAGTCACAGGGATCTGTGAATGAATAAACTACAAGTCCTGCCTGCCACTGCGGCAGACAGACTTTTAGTTTCAATGTTAATGCTGATCAGCACACTTATAGTCCATTCACTTTTCTTATGGCTTTCAAAACCAAACTTGTACTGAGATAAAAAGCTGCAAGGCAAGTGTACATGAGCCTGACATTGCACCCATGATCCACGTATCACAAATGCAATTCTTTTGCAGACTATTGTGGGGGGAAAAGAATAAATGTACATTTTTTTTCCTTGCAAAAAATATGTGCATTTATTTTATTTTTCCCTAAAAGGTGAAATTGGTCTTTAACACAGGACCTGTTAACTTTGCCATGAATGAACTGTCTCAGTTTTGTATGTTTAAACCTCCCTTTAAACCTTGTATGTTTTGAACTCCCTAAACTAAATGATGATTAAGTGACAAAATGTGCATCCCGCATGTGCACAAGCATATCAATAGCAGTCACAAACACAAATTTGTGTGGGTTCATGTCCAAATAAAAATTGCTGATTATAACATTGGAACAGGAGCATTTTAGTGAATAATGTTGAAGCAAGGGGTTCACCCAAAAATATATTTTTAACATTAAATTCAGCTGAGTTGTCCTAATGACAATCGGCTGTTTTTTTGTTTTTTTTTCCCCGTACATACCGTATTTTCACCGCCGCTTCCGGGTTATGTCATCTGCGGGACTGGGCGTTCCTATCTGATTGACAGGCTTCCGACCATCGCATACAGCGCGTCACGAGTTGCCGAAAGAAGCCGAACGTCGGCGCGGCTCTATACGGCGCCTGCCCACCGACGTTCGGCTTCTTTCGGCAACTCGTAAAAAATAATACAAGAACAGGCCAAAATAAGACATGCAAACTCATTTTACTCTTTAGAGAGCCCTGTGTGACCTGGATTTAAGTAAAAATAAAAGGTAATCATAACCCTTTTTTTCAAATACAAACATAACAATTTATATACAAGCAAGACAGATAGGACAGCAAGTTTTTTTTTTAAATCAGCTTTATGAATTTAGCTTTATCAGATAGCATTCATGTTTGTTTTTTTCACAGAAAGTTGCCCAGCACATCATCCATATTTTTTTTTTTTTTAACGCAACTAAAAACAACTGCCATTTTTGGTACCAAAACAATTATCTGTTTTATCTAGCTTTTTTATTTCATTTGATTTTAATGAAACACAATTTTTTTTAACCTATTTTTGGAAGTATAATACATAATCTTAATAGTATTGATTAGTATCTTCTGGTCTTTTTGTTGCATCAAATAGCTTTTACTTCATTTTTAACAAGTGAAATCCTTTATCTGGTCATACACAAGGGCATTTCAGAACCTGAATATCCTCTTTTCACCTCACTTACATATACAGTGTTCAGTGTCTGTTAGGCAAACACTCAATATAGAGTAGCACACAAAGATAGGTTAGCTGTGCTCGGTCATCAGAAAATAATGGTGAATGAAGCTTTTCGAAATACTTAAACTCTGTCAACAGTACCAATATCCAGAGATCCTCTGTATTTTCTCTCTATATATAAAGTTTTAATTACATTTTTCATATAAATCACAATAATGATCTTCCCTTACACTTTGATTCCATAATTTCTTATCAATTACCTCATGGCTGCTTTTTTAAGCAGGATGAGGAATTTATTCTTATGTGTTACATTTTCCCTGCTATGAAAAGATATGTGTAGCAATCGACCCCCGGGTGAGGGGGGAATTGCTTTGTGATTTTTCTGCACACCTGAAGATGACACACCTCGCTCACACAGCACTTACTGACACACCTTGATATATTTCAAAGAATTTATTAGGTCAATCATAGTCTAAGACCCCTTTCACACTGGAGCGTTTTTCAGGCGCTTTAGCGTTAAAACAAGCGCCTGCATCTGCAATCCCAATGTGAAAGCCTGAGTGCTTTCACACTAAAGCGCCTGAAAAACACCCCAGTGTGAAAGGGGTCTTAAAGAAGAGAGGATTGGCAAGTATACTTATACAAACCAATAAGATAATAATGTTACTCAGAGAGATATTGTTAAACACCTGAGTAACAGTATTTAAAATAACTGAACTGTATTTACCTAGCAACAATATATAAAGACAGTCCTAACTTGGTACCAGGGGCGGATCCAGAGTCTAATCTCGGGAGGGGCAATGCCAAAATTCAAAGTGAACGTGAATGGCGTCCAGCGCCATTCACGATTCACTTACGCAAACGACGTAACTTTCAAATTTTGCGACGCGGGAACGACGGGTATACGTAACATTGGCTGCCCCTGCTAATAGCAAAAACCGCCGTACGGAAACGACGTAAATTGCGTATGTAGGGCTCGCGCAACGTTGTGAATCGGCATTAGTATGCAATTTGCATACTGTACGCTGAGCACAACGGGAATGCCACCTAGCGGCCATCGCAAGAATGCAGCCTAAGATATGCGGGCATAAGAGCCATATGCCGCGCATATCTTAGGCTGCAGTCGGCGTAACGAGGTTCCTGAATCAGGAGCATTCGTTACGCCGGGGCAAGTAAGCAATTGCGCTGTGTAACTTATGGTTACACAGGCGCAATTGCTTCTTGAATCCAGGCCACATCTTCACGTTCTGCCTAGGTGACATTGTCACTGATCGTGTTCCCTGTCATCTGGAACAACGATCAGTGACGTGTCACGACAAGCCACGCCCCCTAACAATCACAAGCACTCCTTAGGACACACTTAACCCCTTCAGCGCCCTCAACAGGTTAACCCCTTTACTGCCAGTGTAATTTTTACAGTTATCAGTGCATTTTTAGCACTGATCGCTGTAAAAATGACAATGGTCCCAAAATGGTGTCATAAGTGTCCGATGTGTCCGCCATAATGTCGCAGTCATGATAAAAATTGCTGATTGCCTCCATTACTAGTAAAAAAAAAATATTAATAAAAATGCCATAAAACTATCCCCTATTTTGTAGACGCTATACTTTTGCGCAAACCAATAAACGCCTATTGCAGGTTTTTTTTACAAAAATATGTAGAATACATATCGACCTAAACTGAGAACATTTTTTTTTTATATATATTTTTTGGGGATATTTATTATAGCAAAAAGTTAAAAATATCGAATTTTTTCAAAATTGTCGCTTTATTTTTGTTTTGTAGCGCAAACAATTTTAAAACCGCAGAGGTGATCAAATACCACCAAAAGAAAGCTCTATTTCTGGGAAAAAATACATCTATTTTGTTTGGAAGCCACGTCGCACGACCGCGCAATTGTCAGTTAAAGCGACGCAGTGCCGAATCGCAAAAAGTGGCCCGGTCCCGGCCCAGACAAATGGTTAAAGAGGTGGAGCTCTGTTGACTTCCATCATCCAATCACCTGCAGAAATGCTGTTTTTCTTTTTTTTCTTGCACATAAATAGATTTTCTTTGCAAAGGGAAATTGCGCCACATTTACTAAGCTCTGTGGCAAAGTTCAACTTCCTTGCAAACAAGCAAGCAGTCTATTTGCCTTTAGTAAATCAACTCTCAAGAATGCTCACAGCAATCTCATTCCCTGCTCATTTTGTGTTATCATTTTGTGATAATGAAGGCAAATGCATATGGTGGGTAGGATTGTGCACAAAGAAGTTCCACATTCTAAAAAATGGTGCACTGCTCATAATTAAACCACTTCGGTGTGCAGTGCAGTTACACGTGTGCAATTCAGTGCATTTTTGGCTCAAGTGGTTTGTAGGCCATGTTAAAACATTTAAATGTATGACAATGCATGGAAACACAAAAACATGGAAATGCATACAAATGCACTTAAAATGGTATAATGTATGGGAAAAAAAGTCCAATGTGCACCTTTTTTGCCATTTTTATTTTATTTTTTTACCATTATCATGTTTTAGAAGAATCTAAATGTGCCAGTCTACTTAGTAAACTTTAGAAGAACTTTGCATCAATTAACTTGATTCACTTTGACTTTGAACTTCATTTTGCATTCCGGGTGTGACAGACAACAGGCACTAATTGAATGCATATAATTCTGCACCATGGGCTACTCAGTTTTGCTCAGTGGGATATTTGATTATTACTTAGATCCTTAAAACTTGTTCTTAACCCTTTATTTAATGCTACATTCATATTTTGGATGTTAATTAGAATTCACAATCTGGCTCTAAGGAACCATTGGTTTCTTTCCAAATGTTATTCCCTTCCAAATCCCAATTTTACAAATAAATAAATTTAAAAAGTCTGAATTGCAACATTTTATTTGTGATTAAAAGTCTCCCAGTGGTTAGGGGAAACTGCTGTTTCATCAGATTCTCCTCTTAACCATAATCATTTAAATGTTGAACAGGTGGCAGAAGGCAGATGTAAACCCTTAAGGAGAATTAATGCAGACACCATCTATATAAATGAAGTAAAAGCAAGTGACAACTAAGTCCCTTTAACACTGTGTGCCTCATTTGAGGAAAAAGTTCTGCAATAAAATCTACCGCAAAAGAGTGTTAGGAGTTTTGCATTAGACAAAGAATTGTATATAGGCCGGTAGCTTATGCTTTCCACACATGAGACATTGGTTATCACAGCCACAGTAAGAAAACATGCCAATTAATTTTTAAATATAACCTTTCTATTTTGATAATTTTTTTATTTTAGGGCTTGTGATGCTCATGTGCTTTTCTATGCTGTACAGAGACCTCTGGGTCTGTGTATCTCTATACTACAGGCATACCCCATTTTTAAGTACACAATGTCTTAAAGTCTTAGGGCCAGATTCACAGTGGAGATACGACGGCGTATCTGCTGATACGCCGTCGTATCTCTGTTTCTATCTATGCGACTGATTCATAGAATCAGTTACGCATAGATATCCCTAAGATCCGACAGGTGTCATTGTTTTACACTGTCGGATCTTAGGATGCAGTACCGCGGCCGCCGCTGGGGGGAGTTTGCGTCGTAAACCAGCGTCGGGTATGCAAATTTGGAGTTACGGCGGATCCACAACGGTCGTTTTTGGTGCCCTAACTTTAGTCAGCAAGCGTATTGCTGTTTAAAGTATGGCCGTCGTTCCCGCAATTCGAAATTCAAAATTTAACATTGTTTGCGTAAGCCGTCCGGGAATACGGAATTACGCTACGCGCGTCGCCGTTCGAAAAAATTACGTCACGGCGCGCAATGCACGACGGGAGTTCGGAAACGGAGCATGTGCGGTAGGTCTGGCGCGGGAGCGCGCCTAATTTAAATGGCACACGCCCATTTAAATTGGCCCACCTTGCGCCGGAGGCCGCCGGCGTAGGTTTTCATTGCAAGTGCTTGGTGAATCAGGCACTTGCAATGAAAAATTGCGGCGGTGTAACGTATCTACGATATGTTACGCCGCCGTTCTTCTATGTGAATCTGGCCCTTATTTACTAAAGTTGGAAAGTGAAAAATCAGGCTCACTTCTTCATAGAAACCAATGAGCTTCTAACGACGGCTTGTTCAATTAAGCTTTCGTAATAAAACCTGGAAGCTGATTGATTTTTATGCAAAAGTGAGCCTGATTTTGCACTTTCCAGCTTTTGTAAATAAACCCCATTGTGTACTTAAAAGTGGGGTATGCCTGTATGTAGGTATATCATGGCTGATGGAAGGGGTCTGAAGAGTTCTGTACATAGCTTCCAGAAAACATCACAGCACTCTGCGTTAGCCTTAGTTCTTCTCTCCAGAGCCTGCAGCCTTGATGCAAACAGCGGACTGGCTCCTGAGAGGATATATGCAATTACTAAAATGCCTTGATGGATGTATATCGGTCTGGAGGAAGGAACATTCATAGGCAGACTTCATTTGCATGCGGACAGCCTTGGGTAATTCCCATTTGTGGTGCTAAGTCTCCATGATTAAAATAAATTAAATCCAACGAATGGCACAGTAGGGCTGGGAAGAAAGGAGCTAGATGTTGTTGGACATCATTCAGTGAGGAAATGAGGCAGACTCTGTCTGACTTGCTGCAACTTTTAATGCACCATGAGAGAAGCTCAGACTGTACTGTCAAATCAGAGGGTAAGCGACGTCAGTTCACTGAAGGATCCTGTACAACTGTGCAAGACTGAAGGTGAAGCTGGAGTTCATTTTGAATCGGGAATAACATGCATCACTAGTCTGACTGTGTATTGTGTGATTTTAGCCAATAGACCACTTACCTGGCTGGATCAGGTAGGTAGGTAGGTGTCACTCTCTCACTCCTTCCTGAGTAGCAAGCACTGCTCTGAGGCTTCATAGCTACTTTAAAGGGGTTGTAAAGGTAAAAAAAAAAAAATGTCCTAAATAGCTTCCTTTACCTTGGTGCAGTCCTCCTTCACTTACCTCATCATTCGATTTTGCTTTTAAATGTCCTTATTTCTTCTGAGAAATCCTCATTTCCTGTTCTTCTGTCTGTAACTCCACACAGTAATGCAAGGCTTTCTCCTTGGTGTGGAGAAAATGTGTAAAAAAATAAATAAATAATAACCACGCTTGGACCAAAATGTAAAACATTTTTAAAACTTTTTTTAAGAAATATGGATGACCAGCAGCCGACAAGAAATCCATTTAATCATGAATTACAACTTGATATAATAGTATACGAGCAGCGCTCAGGCTAAAAAGTCCACGATATATACAACAATATATACATAATGGTGCTTAAACAATGAAGTCCATTTGGATGATATAAGTGACAGGAAAACCAAACACCAGCTTCAGTGTGGAAAGAAGCACTCAGCAACACCGTGGAAATCCAAAACAATATAATGCTGGTAATTGGAGTGCACTGGTTAATGCCGGCGCCTTTATTGTTTCTGGGTTTTGGGACGCATTTCTATATCCGGCAGGCACTTCGGGCTTCTTAGAGTGTGCTGCCATCCTACTGCCACACCTCTAATGATGTCAATTGTGACGAAACTCGTTAGGAGGGACCCGTGACGTATATCATCAGCACATGGGACGCCACAGCCATCTTGTGGGTTTGAAACTAGCAATTTGTACTGCGATTACATGTGTACATGTTTTTCAATGTATTATTCTAGGGAAGTGTTTCTTTTCAAACTTCCATGAGGCTGAGGGGGGTGCATATATGCAGATGCTCTTGCTAAAGGATTAATAGATGAAGCATTTGATGATGTGATTAAAGTTGCCATCTTTCTCTACATGGGAACGATCTGGAAATTTTGAGCTTCCATCATTATAGCCTTTGTGACCTTTCTATAAACTAGAGGGTCCATACCATCTGGTAAACTGATTAGATTGTTCAAGGTGGTGCAAGTGCTTTATTCCACACTTAGGCCCCTTTCACATTGAGGAGTTTTTCAGGCGGTACAGCGCTAAAAATAGCGCTGCTATACCGCCTGAAAAACTCCTGCCCAGCTACCTCAATGTGAAAGCCGGAGGGCTTTCACACTGAGGCGATGCGCTGGCGGGAGACAAAAAAATCTCCTGTCAGCAGCATCTTTGGAGCGGTGAGAGGAGCAGCGTGTATACCGCTCCTTCACCGCTCCTTCCCATTGAAAACAATGGGAAACCGCGGCAATACCGCCTATCGAGGCGCATTGCGGGCGGTATTAACCCTTTATCGGCCGCTAGCGGGGATTAATAATGCACCGCTAGCGGCCGATTCCCGCGGCAATCTCGGCGGTATAGCGCCGCTATTTTTAGCGGCGATATACCGACACCGCGGCTACAAGTTCAATGTGAAAGGGGCCTAAAGCTGGTGTTGGGCTCTTCTGTCATTTAAGTCATCCAACTGGACTTCATTGTTTAAAAAACATTATGTATATATTGTTGTATGTTGGTGTATATTATTTGTTGTTTGCACCCGTAGTAGGGCCCAGAAACAATAGTGCACATTTTACTTTTACTTATCCTACCTAAAACACACTTACACTGACTGACACTGATACTAATTTTACATTTTTTTTTTTAAATCCTACCTAATAGCATTGACCTTTGACCCAAGCCTTGAATCTGACAAAGATCAAACCCTTATTTTTTTCTTTATATCGATCTTTATTTATTTTTATTTTTGTTTGCAGTTTTTTTCTCCTTGCTAAAAGAGAAAGGTATAATGTATTAAACCTTATGAGGTATAATGTATCTCAAGAGGAGAGAAAAAGACAGGGGTTGGCTGTACAGTGACTAATGACTGTGATAGTCAATCAGAAGCGATCACAGCAATCAGGTGATCTAGAACAGGGCCTCCTGGTTCCCGATCATTAATACCAGACCTGGAGCTCTTAATGAGAGCTGGTCTCTGTGCTAGGAGTGTGCTGTGCAGCACAAACACAGGGACGCATATATGCGCCTTCACGGATAAAGACCCACCCCTATGAAGCTGCATATATGTGCACAGTCGGCGAGAAGAAGTTAGGAATGCATGAGCGGTGGCTGCCCTTGCTGATCTTCCTGTGCTAAGTGCCTGGACGTTTCTGAATTCTTCACTTTCTGAATCACTGGACTGAAACAAGTATGCAACAAGTGAAGTCAAAAGTCTGCTTACTTTTTGGAGGTCAATAATTCAGAAAGCACTGCCAGAGGGTAAACATGATAGCAAGGCAGCTACAATTTTAAGAAATTCACATTTGCGGACTACATATTTCTGTCAGCAGAGGTTTACTTTAATAGCTATTACTGAATATTTTGGTGGACATATGTCTCATTGCTGTCTATATCTATTTCAATATTCCTAAGCAACATTAATACCAAAATGAAGGTCTACGTGGAAGTCTAATAAACAGTTCACAGAAATCCAAATTTGTTCTGATTCACAGATCACAGATTGGATTGTAAAAGATTTGCTCCTCGCTGATATCTGTGGCACGCTCCTCTGAACAGGTTAAAAAGCCAGCTTTCATTTTGCCCATCTTTCGACCATGGAGGTGGATCAAATTATTGGATGGTACAGATAAGCTGCAATAAATGACATTCTTAGTAATTGGGTGTTTCCACTCTTCTTTATTTTATTTGTAATCTCTGAGAATGCATCTCCCAGAAGACTGAGCACAGGCCACAATAGAGAGATTTTCAATTTAGATTTGTGTTGAGAGCTTTAGTTCAGCTTGGTTCCAAAAGGCTGGTAAGAATCCCTTGGTTTTATTTGAACACAGGAATGTCAGCTCAAACATATCTACCCTGCAAATGTTTAAAAGCACCACCTCTCCAGCATGACAAGCATGTCTGCTTCGTTCAGCGGTGTTTATCTGTTGCTGTATTATTCAGCATCCAGGGGACCATCTATCAAAGCAGACAAGAAATATTCCATATCAACTACTCTCCAGTTTTACAGCAAAAATTACCCAAAATATAAAAAATAAGAGCTAAAACAAAGTGTGTAGTGGCAGCTGACTAGTCCAGTAGTAAAAGTACAATTCAATGGTTTGCTGCAATAATATATAACTTGCACATAAATGGTGAAACAATCAGAAACATGTCATTGGAGTTATTAGATTTTGCCAGGTAAAGCTTGGCAGTTTGATTTTCTTAAAGTTAAAACTGAGAAGTATGTTTGCTGATGCACTCTTACCGAATCTGTCTGGGATTTCTCTACATAAAACTGTAAAGTGGTAATTGGGCTCTGTAATTCTTTACTAATATTAAAGTAGATGGGAAGAGCTACACATATCCAACCATTAGATCACACCTTTCCCATTGCTCTAAGGCCTTGTACACACGATAGGTTAACCAGAGGACAACGGTCTGAAGGACCGTTGTCCTAGGTTAACCTATGAAGCTGACTGATGGTCCGTCGTGCGTACACACCATCAGTTAAAAAAACGATTGTGTCAGAACACGGTGACGTAAAACACAACAACGTGCTGAAAAAAACGAAGTTCAATGCTTCCAAGCATGCGTCGACTTGATTCTGAGCATGCATAGGTTTTTAACTGATGCTTTTGCATACTAACGAAATTTGACCTATCGGTTACCAATCCATAGGTTACATTTTAAAGCAAGTTCTCATTTTTTTAACCTAAGGTTAAATAACCTATGGGGCCTACACACGATCGGTTTGGACTGATGAAAACGGTCCTTCAGACCGTTGTCCTTTGGTTAACCTATCGTGTGTATGAGGCCTTACAGTCTCTGCACACATTTTTTAGGAAACAACATGTAAATACCTCTATTATTAGTCTTTATATGTGGCCACAAATCCTCCAGCTCAATCCTCTTTCTTCAAAGCTGGTGGCCATTGACTTATTTCTCAGTTGGTCAGCACTGGCATGATAACATCACTGCTAAAAAAGGGATTAGAAGACATGGATTGGAAGACTGACAGTATGGTATTGTTGTTAGGCTGGATTCACACCTTTGCATTTTTAATGCTTTTTGCATCTTGCAGATTTGTACTAGAGAACATGTTCCATAGGAAACTATGTTACATGGACTGTAGTGCAAATCTGCAATATGCAAAAAAGCACTAAAACTGCATAGGTGTAAATCCAGTCTTAGTATTTGATTTGCATAATAGAGTGCCCCAGATTTCTCGGCTCCCATTGCACTCAGCATTTCTAAAAGTATGGGCCAAAACATCCAAATTAAACCTTAATTCACCCATGTTTTTGTCAATGTGCTTTGCCTTAAAGTGATTGTAAGCCTTGTTCTTTATTTTTATTTAAAATAACAAACATATCATTCTTACCTCCACTGTGCAGCTCGTTTTGCAGAGTGGACCCAATCGTCCTGTTCTGGGGTCCTTTAGCGGCTCTTGTCGCTCCTCCTCACATCAGATAACCCCTAAGAGAAGCGTTCTCCTGGGGGGTTGCCGATTCCAGCATTTGGCATCCATAGACACGAATGCCGGACTCAGCCCGCCCCCGGAGCCCGCATCATTGTATTTGATTGACAGCAGCGGGAGCCAATAGCTGCACTGCTATCAATCTATCCAATAAAAAGTTGAGACCCCATGCAGAGTAAAACGGGGGGCTGGTCACTGCCACAGGATGCATTAAGGTAAAAAAACAGGAAGGTTTACAACCCCTTTAAGCCTCGTACACACGATCAGATCAGTGAAGAGGTTACTCACCATACGAACATTTTCGTATGACAGAATACAACTTCAAAAGTGATGTAATGTGTTGGCTACTTTTGTATGTATTATTTTGTTTCTGAGAATGCGTAGTCTTCCGCTTACGATTTTTTTTTTGTACCAAAAATGTACTAATTAACCTCCCTGGCGGTAATCCCGAGTCTGGTTCGGGGTGGAAATCCAGTACCATTAGCGGTATACCCGAGCCAGACTCTGGATCACATCGCAGTATCCAGGCGGAGTTTACTTACCTTGTCCCCTGGATCCTGCGATGTCTTCCCACTGTGTGAGCGAGCTGTCTACTTGCTCAATTCACACAGTGCCTGTGAGCCGCCAAGCTCCGTTCCTTCCAACGTTACGACGCACTGGGGGCGGAGATCAGCGCCAAATAAAAAAAAATAAAAACACAGTACGCATACAGTATACTGTAATCTTACAGATTACAGTAATGTATAAAATAAATACACACACCCTTTGGCCCTAGTGGTCTACCCAGTGACCTGCATGCACTTTTATATAATAAAGACTGTTCTTTCTGTCTGGAGATTGTCCATAGCAACCAAAACGTGTCCCTTTACGTCAAAAGTGTTTTTAGACCAGCTAGAAAACAGCGATAATTATTTAGAATCACTTGCAGAATTGAGCGATAGTGATTTGTGGGGAAATTCGTCATCAAACACTGAAAGTAATAATTTTTATTATATTATTATTTGTTATTTATTATATTATAATTTATGATTCTGTGTTTCAAACTTTATCATACCCGGGATGTCTACTAGACTCTTGTTTGGACAGATTTAAGTGAGTTATTCCTAAGAATTACAGGCCTACATTATAAAACGTCAAATTTCCAAACAAAACAATTGTACCGCCCTCAGCACCAAAAATCTGAAAGAATCATACCGCCAGGGAGATTAAATGAAAATCAGACTTTAAGTTCACATATGACAAAAATGTTATAGTCTGCACATCCAGCTTTTGTTTGAAGAAAAGTCTGAATTGGCTGTCGAAAAAAGCACCATATTAACGATCCGAAAATCGACAGATCGATCATCTAACAAAAATGTTCGCCTGATTTTCGTATCGTGTGTACGGGCCTTTAGTCTGCTTTGTGTCATTTGAAATACTGTAGTTATTTTTTATTAAAACATTTTAACTGTATCTTAGTGGGAGAAAATGTAATGGGCATTGTGGACAGTTTAGCTTCTGTGGTGAAGGAATATGAGGATGACAAAGCAAGTTCATCGTTTATTTCTCTTGTAAAGTAAAAATACTTCAGGTGGTAGTTCATGCAAATGAAATAAGCACTTGCTGTCATTCATCAAATCCTTAGAGATATAATTAAAGTCCTTTTTGGTAGGTCACTCTTAAGCAATGCACAGATATAGAATGCCCATTGACATTATTTTCTAATCAGAAGGGGGATTTTTGGCTTAAAGTAGTTGTTTTATTCCAGAATGATCTGGCAGCTTTTCAAAAGCAATTAGAACTTGTAGTGAGTTTTCTCTAACTTTGCCAAGTTCATCTTTGCCATAACCTACTACCTGTCATTATTCATATGAATGTAGAATTCTGGTTTATGAAATTGTAAATTAAACTTCAGGCAAACAGTTATATACCCAGATAGTAAGCAATTGAGCTGCAAGTTTGAAAATGACTTTCTAAGCTATTGCTAGACTTGCCAGGCTTCACAAGTGTGTTGCACAATTGCATCAAGTCCCCATTGCGTGACTCCAGATCAACTTTCTTTGCAAATGTAGCGGCCTGCTACTTTTTAGCCAGCGCTGCTTTAAATTTAGAGGGTAGTCTGAGGCCCCGTACACACGACCGAGAAACTCGACGTGCCAAACACATCGAGTTCCTCGTCGAGTTCAGTGTGGAAGCTGCGGGCCGACTTTTCCCATTGACTAACGAGAAAATAGAGAACATGTTCTCTTTTCGGCCCGACAAGTTCCTCGTCGGCTTCCTCGCTGAAAAGTGTACACACGACCGAGTTTCTCGCCAGAATCCAGCTCCGACCGAGTTTCTGGCTGAATTCTGCCGAGAAACTCGGTCGTGTGTACGGGGCCTGAGAGTTAGTTGACTCAGACCGTATGATTTTTCCAAATTTTGGCCTCTGTTCCTGGCTGGGGGTGCATGTTTAAGTGTTCCTGGCTCTGGGACCACATTGGTCCAGGGTTGTGATCTACTAAGTAGACCCGGTAGTCAGACTGGGTCTACGCTTGCAGAGTGGTCCTGTGCTATGCGTCCTGGAGGGAGGAAGCCACTTGATGAAGAACCTATCTTGAAGAGCACCGAGCAAGGCTGGTATCTCAGGAGAGGCCTTGAACTTTATCGAAGGACGCACCATTACTGAAAGGCTAAATGATGGTCGCCTGTCAGTTCTAAGTTTCTAATGCCGCGTTAAAAATAGGCATTAAAAATTTAGAACATGCTCTAAATGTTTGCGTAGTTTTTAACGTCATAAAAAATGGTCATGTGTAGGCTTTAACGACGTGAAAAAAAACGTGCATGTTCAGAAGTAAGTTATGAGACAGGAGCGATCGTTCTGATAAAACCAGCGTTCGTAATAGAGATAGCACATTTGTCACGCTGTAACAGACTGAAAAGCACGAAGACTGAAAAGCGCAAATCGTCTCTCACCAAACTTTTACTAACACAAAATCGGCAAAAGCAGCCCCAAGGGTGGCGCCATCCGAATGGAACTTCCCCTTTATAGTGCCGTTGTACGTGTTGTACGTCACCGCGCTTTGCTAGAGCATTTTTTTTTACGATCGTGTGTAGGCAAGGCCGGCTAAACAATAATCGGGTTGAAAAAAACTTTGGCGGTCGTGTGTGCGCGGCATTAGAAGTTAATCGGGAGAGATCCGGGTGCTCAATCCTGTGTTGAAAGGATTTTGGACCGAACATACCTCCATCTGTGGGAAGGTCTGTGGCAGAGACTTTACCAATTTCCGTGCGCCATCTCGGCTGCTAGGCTAGTGAGGGAGGCCTGTCCGGGTGCGCAATGCCCACTCTGGCTAGAGTGGCGACGAGGGCTGTGTTGCTGGAGCAGGAGTGTTTCCGGACAGAAGTTGTACACCTGAACCTATTGCCTGTTGACTTTCCACCTCTTCAACTACTTATGTTATTCTTTTACTAAGTTCAGCAAATAAATCAAAGAAAAATAAGTTTAAAGTGTGGACATTGAACTTTTTATCAACTCTCATCTGATACCCTAGACGGCGAGGAAATAGAGGTAACATACCATCCAAAACAATCCAGCAGCTCCTCCGGGGGTAGTGATACACAAACATTCTGCAAGTCTGGTTCAGTTATATTGTGCAATAGTCATCTCACCACAGGGGTCACTGTGACTTGCAGAGCTCTTTCTGTAGACTCACCACTGCAACTTTGCTCTTACTAGAGATTTGCCACCCACATTTGCTACAAATTGGAAAAATGTCAACTAGAACTTGTGCTTCAAGTGCTCTGCAAGTGTACAACTTGCCAGTGAAAATGTGCAGCAAGTTAACAAGGTTTTCAATTCAACACTCCCACACATTTGTGGCAATATCGTTGCTATCTGGGATCTGAACCACAAATATGTGGCAGTGTTGAATTGTAAATCTTGTTAACTTGTTGCACATATTCACTGCCAAGTTGTACACTTGCAGAGCACTTGATGCACAAGTTCTAGTAGACACTTTTCCAATTTGTAGCAAATGTGGGTGGCAAGTCTCTGGCAAGAGCAAAGTTGCAGTGGTGAGTCTACAGCAAGAGCTCTGCAGGTCTACAGCATGACAATTCAGCAACAGTGACCCCTGTGATGGGATGACTATTGCACAATATAACTGAACCAGAACTTGTAGCAGACTTGCAGAATGTTTGCAAAAAAAGTTTATCTGGAGTCATACAATGCAAACTTGTTGCGATTGTGCAACAAACTTGTGAAGCCTGTCAATAGATTAGCAAGTATTTTTTAAGCTTGCAGCTCAATTGCTTGCTATCTGGGTACACTGATTAAATACATACATGTATACAATTTTACTTGTCAAAGTTTTCTGACTCTACTCAGCCAATCATTTCCACTATTGCGACCCCAAAGTCACACGATTTAGAGTTCGACTTTGGAGTGCAACTTTGATGTGACTTTGAGTGCAGCTTTGATCCAACTTCACAGTCTCTGGATCAAAGGTTGCATTAAAGTAGTGCAGGAACCTTTTCAAAGTCGCTGCAACTTTAAGTCGCATAGATGGGAACGGTTGCCATTAAAATTAATGGGCTTTGACTTGTCATGTGACTTTATGTGTCGAAAGTCGCTTGACAAGTTTCACTAGTGGAAATTGAGCCTTAGGCACCCCTGCTGGACAGCACAGGTATTTTTTTTTTTATATACTGTACATAAAATAATTATCTGGTTCAGCTTGGACAATGTCCACAGCTCAAAAATAAATTCCTAGATATTGTGACTCCTCTTCAGTAAGGACAAACTGAGGTGTAGTGGTTAGCACTTTCAACTAGCAGCAAAAGGGTCGCTGGTTCAAATCCCGACCACGACGCCATCTGCCTGTTCTCCCTGTGTCTGCGTGGGTTTCCGCTGGGTACTCTGGTTTCCTCCCACACTCCAATGACATGCTGGTAGGTTAATTGGATTCTGTTCAACTGTGTGTCCCAAGCGCGTCGAGATCCTATGGGGTAAATGACCGCACCAGCCAGGAAGACACTGGCTGCAAAAAGCTCCTAAAGGCGATTCAGTTTGCATGTGTAGCGCTAAACAAGTTATTCATTCATTCATTCATTCATTAAAGATGACTTCTAAATGTATGTTGTATGGTTTCTATTTCACACTCCTCTACCACATTCCCATTGGCTATACTCTGACTTATCCGATTAGCACCAGTCCCTCTTTAAGCTCATACAGTAGGTGAAGGGAGGAGTGGAGAAGCTGGGCCAGCACACAGGTTATTTAGACACTCCCAGAAATAGAGAGGGCTGTACTAAAGAATTGACTATATCTGGAGTAGTCAAATTTTCTAGCAATTTCAAAAACACTTTGCAAGTAAATAAAAAACAGGGAATGGCAAAACATTGCAATTAAGCATTTAAAATATTTCGTTTTTCTGTGCTTTTACTTTTTTTTTTTACCTTTTTTTTTAGGTTGGTGACAGTATCTCTTTAAAAACAATAGGTATTGATTGCTTTGCCATAGTATAAAAGTGCATTGCTGTGTATGCTGGGACAGGCTTTTCTGCAAAGTTTTTATATATATATATATCTAACTTTATCTAATGTGTTGTAATGTTGAAACCTACTCACTTTTTCCATGTCGTTTTAGAGGAAAACATTAAGAAATGCTTGTGTGTAACATTTTACTTACCTCTTGATGTCAGCTTTCCTGCTGTTCTTTTTTTCATTGAAATGGTCTAGACGTAAGCATAAGGGTGGATTAATAAATGCAAGCAATGTGACATATTTGAGAGGTGCTTATGATAATCAGTCCTGTACTGACTAACACCAGAAGAGTTATAATGCTTGCTTTCAAGTGTCAGAAGCACTTGTCTTCTTGGCCAGACCTTTCTCAGCATGATAGATATTCTTAGTGTGATCAGTTGCCGATTGTTTCCATCACTATGGAGAAGGGAACAAACCTTTCACTAAGCATGTGCTGCATCTATTTGAAAGCTATGCTTGGTACATTAGTATTTTTGAACATTGGCGTTTTTGTTTTTGGAGAATGAATTTAAGCGCCAGAAATGTCATCACGCAAGATGACATTTTTTGCTTTTCTTAAAGTTGTTTCACCTAATACTAATAGAACGTGTATGTTACCCATAGGCATGCGAACAGGGTCTGTTGGGTGTGCCTGGGTACACCCTAATCCCTATGTGCCACACAGATTCCCCTTGATGCCCAGCCCCCCCCTTATTTTAGGATGGAGAGCAGGGAAGGGGCCAGTAAATACGACATTTACCAGCTCCTTCCTTTTCTGAATGGTCACTATGAGTGATCGGTACCTCTCAATCACTGTGTTCATACATAAGTAAAAGCGGAAATTTCAGCGATTTTTTTTTTTTAAAGCCAGCTGCTACAAATACTGCAGCTGCTGACTTTTAAAATATGGACACTTACTTGTCCAGCATGCCCGCAATGTCGGCAACCGAGGGACAAGCAATCGCTCGTCCCTCGGTGCACCTGCCTCCATCCTCGGTGAGGGAATCGGCAAGAGAAGCGTGATGCTACGAGTGCTATGCATATTTTTACTTTAACCATTAAAAAATCTTTGTTGTTGCTATGTTAATATAATATGTTTCATTTCAGACAATGAAATATATCTCACATTGTCAAATCTCTTCTGCTCGTCCTGAGGAAGCCCAACGGCGAAACGCGTAGACGATGTATAGAGAATTTGTCCATATATTTTATATGGTTTTATTGTCCTTATTGTTTTCTGTTATATTTCTAATTTTGTAATAAAATTTATATTTTTTATATATTCCCATCTTGCCTCTAAAATCCGACCATCAATTACCGTTCCCTCGAGTAATTGCTCTCCTTTTTTGACAGCATCAGTCTCCTCTCTCTGACAGGTCGTGGACCTCTGTGTTTACACACACCCACGGTCCTGCTCAGTTACTGGGCAATCGTGCATCGTGTTCCCAGTAACGCGGCAGCGCGCACCCGCCCCCTAGTGGCTTTAAAAGATGAGGACATCATATGACGTCCTGTCAGAACAATTGAGCTACTGTGCCGCCGTCAATTGACGGCGGCCGGTAGATGAGTGGTTAAAGAGGAACTGCAGTCTGCTCACATAATCTGTAATAAAAACATCTTTGCCATTCTGAAGCTTTCCTCCGACCACTTAGCATATTATTTTATACATACAGTGTAACCTTGGTTTGAGAGTAACTTGGTTTGAGAGCGTTTTGCAAGACAAGCAACATTTTTAAATACATTTTGACTTGATATACAAGCAGTGTCATGTCACAACTGAGTATAAAAGAGAAGAGTGTAGCAATATGGTTATATTTATTGAAGGTACAACATTTAGCAACATATTGCTACACTTAGAGGCGCAATATATTTACTCTTTTATACTCTGTAGCTCCTGCTGGATTTTGCTTCTAATTTTCTTGTGAAGTCTTCCATTTGTGGAAGGACATTTTATGGTTACACAACCTATTACATTGCTAGAATCTTTTTATATGGACTGAAGGACCTATGAATAAATGGTTGTGGAATGAATCATCTGAGTTCACCTGATTTGTTTACTTGCTTTGATATACAAGTGTTTTGGATTACAAGCATGTTTCTGGAAAAAAAATATGCTCACAATCCAAGGTTTTACTGTACTGTCATTCTGTACTTGCCATATATGCTGCAGAAATCTCCCTTCACTAAGTCTGGCTGCAACCATTTTAACTGTGGGCAGCCGAAGCTGCTGCCTGTTCACTTCCTGGATTTACACAGAGGCACACCTCCAGCTCATTAGCTCTCATTGGCGCTCGTATGACTCACCCCCGTCCCTTCCTGTCAAAGTCTCACGAGAGTGAGAGAGAGCTCTGCATGATGTCATAAGCCTAGGCTTTTTACCAGACAAGAAACAGGAAGTGGGCTGTATAAGGTATTTACTGGCAGAAAAAAAAATATGTTTTACTATCCAAAGTTAAAACAACATGGTCAGAGGATTTAAGAAATGGAAAGATGAAAAAATGACTGAAGTTCCACTTTAAATATATATTTTTTTCAACGTGTGTGTTTTAAATCTTAATCTCTATTATTTTCATGTACTTTTTCAATCTGAAGTACATGGTTGATCCTGCCAGTCACTTTTCCTTGTTGCGCTAAACTGTCCACACAAAGCACTAAAGCTGGTCTGTGCTTGTGTGGTCACTTTTTATTCCTTTGTGTGCAATTCAGAGGCCAACACACAGCATGTTTGTATTGGGTAGTTTGTTCAGCCATCACACCCCTCCCCCAACCAATCACAGCCTGCCTCTGGCACACACTGCCTCCCAATCAATGCCTGACCCTTGAACACTCCCCCTGCTCAAACACAGCTTGTATATTGCCTCAGGCTGGACAGACGTTGGAATACATGACAGAACTTTTTAACCTTGTATAAAATATAAGAAAATATCAGTTCTGAAACTAAGCAGTTATAGTACCTGCATGGTCATAATTGTATTAGAAGTGTTTATAACATAAAACATTTAACACATTTGAAAGGGCAATTAGCATTTACTGAGAGTAGACGCCTTTCTAACACCCTCAGTAAATGCTTAAAACACCATTTTTATGGTGTCTTGAAGGAGATTTAAAAAATAAAATATTCAGCTATTGCTGTGTTAGCAGACATCTGATTCCAGCGCCCAGCGCCTCTTCTCTTTTAGATCACATGACTATCGGCATCATCCAACTCACTTCCTGGAAACCCAGGCTGTCAATGGCCCACACCTTAGAGCTCAGTTTTAAAAATGTATGTAACACAACTGAAGAGAATCACACATTTTGGACACAGTTTTTCTGTTCATTACATTTTGGCTAAGGTAGTGTTTGCTTGGCTGAAACAGATTCCCCCCCAATCCCCACCCCCAAAAAAAGACAATGTATCAGAGTGAGAATAATGCCTTGTACACACGATCTGAATTTCTGATGAAAAAAGTCAGACCAAATTTTTTTATCAGATATTCTGACCGTGTGTGGGCCCCATCAGACTTTTTTCTGTCAGAGTTTGGAAATTCCGATTGTCTGTGTGGAACTCCGACGGAGAAAAAAACACGCATGCTCAAAATCAAGTCGACGCATGCTCGGAAGCATTGAACTTAATTTTTCTCGGCTCGTCGTAGTGTTTTACGTCACCGCGTTTTGGACGGTCGGAATTTGGTCTGACAGTGTGTATGCAAGACAGCTTGAATGGAATTCCGATGGAAAATTCCATCAGATTTTATCTCATCAAAAATTCCGATTGTGTGTACAGGGCATTAGGCCTCATGTACACTGCTGCTGGTAAACGGACGTTTAGGAGCAGTTGGGCATTTTTTTCAACTGTTTCTGAACTATTTTCTATGTTATCTTATCAGTACATGTACACTGGGTCGTTTACAGTCGTTTCTAGGCAGTTGAGTTTAGAGGAATTTTATGGAACCCCCATTCAGAAGCTGTGTTTAGAGGCATTTCAAGCGCCAAAGGCAGCTAAACGTGACAACTCATGTTTAGCAGCGCTTCGTTTACAGACGTTTTTCATTTTAACAAAAAAAAAACAAACGCGGCTAAAATCAGCTAAACGTGGCATGTAAACGTGGCTAAACAGACGTTTTTAGAAGCCGGATTCTAGTTGTCAAGTTAAATCGTTCAGGAGAGGTTGAAGTCTAATGCCCTGTACACACGATCGGTTCGTCTGATGAAAACGGACCGTGTGTGAGCCCCATCGTTTTTTTCCCATCGGTGAAAAAAAATAGAACCTGCTTTAAATTTTTCTTATAGTTAAAAAAACGATAGAAAAAAACGATCATCTGTGGGGAAATCCATCGGTCAAAAATCCATGCATGCTCAGAATCAAGTCGACGCATGCTCGGAAGCATTGAACTTAATTTTCTCAGCACATCGTTGTGTTTTACGTCACCGCGTTGGACACGATCGGATCTTTAACCGATGGTGTGTAGGCAAGACTGATGAAAGTCAGCTTCATCGGATATCTGATGAAAAATCCATCGGTCCGTTTTCATCAGACGAACCGATCGTGTGTACAGGGCATAAGGCATCTTGCATTTTCACAAAGAGTTTCTAGAAATGTTCTTCAAAGGGTCACAAGAAGGTAATTTTTTTGGTGTTTTGGATACAATGGTGAGGGAGTTAGTTAGTTTTTTTGTTTTTCTATGTCCCCACTGAGGCGATTCACCCCTCTATTTTTCCTGGTGACCATTCTCACTGTTCCCCTTACAGCTACCTAAAATTTAGAATTCTGTTCACTTTAACGTGATGTGCTATAAATTCCTGTTGCATCTCTAGAACAGAAAGTGAGACATAAACTCCTCAGCGGGACACACTAGGAACGTAACCGGAGTCAGGATGTCTATGCTCTCTGGGGAAAGTGCTCCATGCAAACTGGTGAACTATAAATAAAATGTTGTACTATAATAGTTAGTGGGCAAAGTGGCTGGACAAACCGTAGACGGCATCCACTGTCGATGGGGGTCATTAATTATAATAATTATAATATGGGCGTATGGGCGTTTTTGTACATAAGGGATGTGTGGGGCCTCTCCCCCTTTCCTTATTATATATATATATATATATATATATATACAGTATATATATATTATTATTATTATTTTTGGTTATGTTTTGACATTTGAGTGGACAGATGTGAAAGGCCTAGATTTAGGCCCAGATAGGATGTGTGTGTGTATATATATATATATATATATATATATATATATATATATATATATATATATATATATATATATATATATATTAGGGCTGTGGAAATTAACTTAATTCATCGATTAATCTTTAATTTTTTTGATCGATCAAAAAATATTTATTGATTGGTACTCACCTCTCCGCTGGCTTCCGGGCCTTCAAGGAGTTCCGTCGGAGATCCGGTGATATCACAGACACCGGCGGGGCTTGCCGTGTCCATCTGAAGGGCTCCTTTGCTGTGCCTTTATTTCTGCATGCCGGCGGGACCTTACTATCTGCCACACGCAAGGGCTGTTACACTTCCCTCTATCAACCTGGGATTCTACAACCATCCACTGGGAGTTTTGATAGTTCTCTTCACGGGACATCTACATGCCGACGGACTGATGTTAACCTCTCCTCATCTGGATTCAGCAGTGGTATCGCCGTACACATTTTTATACCAGTATCATACTTAGTTACATGTTTTTATGACTGCTTTTGCTACCGTTTGGTATTACTCGCACCATTTTTACAGTTTATGTAGCTACATCGATTTTATCTCCAGTGCAATATTTATTTTGTTACCTACTTGAAGACTATAAAAGTTTTAATTCTATTTCCATCGAGCACTGCCTTTGTGTGTTTTTTTGTATCCTGCTATCCATTTTTCCAGTGGTTGGTAACTGCACTGGGAATCAGCCTGCAAAAAGATCAGCTAAAAGTAGTTGGATCTGTATGTGCGTTATAATTAATCGAAATTAGTCAATTAATCGATTAAAATATAAAAAATGATTAATCGAAACCCCAAAATTGTTATCAGTAACAGCCCTAATATATATATACATTTATATGTGTGTGTGTATATGTGTATGTGTGTATATATATATATATATATATATATATATATATATATATATATATATATATATATATAAATCATTTTTATTTATTTTTTCCTTATTATATTCTCTCAAGTTGTTGCTATATTATATTGTTATTTAGATTTTTTTTATTTGAATGAATACCGTATTTATCGGCGTATACCGTGCACTTTTTTCCCCTTAAAATCAGGGGAAAATCGGGGGTGCACGATATACGCCGATCCCCGCTTCCCGCAATGTGTTTGAACGCCACCGCCGACACATACCGAGCGCAGTACACTCGGGTACACTCGGCCAGGCTCGGCTCCCCTCGCGGTCACGCCCTGTGCCGCCTCCTAGCCTTTATGCGAAAGGAACCAAGCGTGGCCGAGCATGCCCGAGTGTACTGCGCTCGGTATATGTCGGCGGCGGCGTTCAAACATCGCGGGAAGCAGGGATTGACTCAGAAACAGCGCGGGAGAAGCCGGGAGGACACCACCAGGGCCACAGACAGACGCCGGACCGGACAAGGCCACCGATGGACGCCAGGCAAGACACGGACGAGGGGCATTCAAACTGTAAGTATTTTATTTTTTTCCTGAAATTTCCCTTCCAGGTTGGGGGTGCGCGCTATACGCCGGGGCGCGCTATATGAAGATAAATACGGTAGCTACTATGCAGGGTGATAGGATTTTTATCTTGTATTCATATATTTTAGGTTCAATGTGTATGATGTTTTTTTGTGTTTTGTCTTGTTTGTTTGTCTGTTGAGGAAAATAAATAAAAAGATTTATTAAAAAAAAAAAAACACAACAACAATAGTTATTACATTTCAAAAAATCAATGTTAGCGTTTGTATCCTTTGTATCAGAGAGTAGTGTGTTCTTTTTGGTGAATCTTCACCTTTAGTAACACACCCTCAGTGCTTGTCTCCACTTCACCCTCTGTTCAGATCCTCACCTTCTGAAAGCAATATGCCATGAGGACAAAGCTTGTGCTTTGGCAGACACATTCATTATTAACTTTACTAAGTGGAAAAGTTTGTTTTTCAATAATAGAGAACATTTTGTAACCTAATTGAAGCTGAGAAACAAACAAGGTTTAATGAATTAGAAGCAAGGTAATATATGACTTTTTTAGCTTGCACATCAAGTAGGTGCTGCTCCTGAGAACGTAGCAACCCCTCTTAGCAAATTATATTATTGAACGTTTCGAAAGAGATTTTTTTGTTTTTGTGGCAGACATACAGTATATTGTATGCATTTTAAGGGGTGAGTGCACCTTCAACCCCCATATCTAGATTCTGCACCATGACAAAAATGTTAAAAAACACTTATTTCAGGAACTGAAATTTAAATTGCCCAGACAAAGCACATAGGGCCAGATTCACAAAAGAGATACGACGGCGTATCTCCTGATACGCCGTCGTATCTCTGTTTTAGGGCCGTTCATAGAATCAGTTACTGTACGCATAGCTAGCCCTAAGATCCGACAGGTGTAATTGAATTACACCGTCGGATCCTAGGATGCAATACTTCGGCCGCCGCTGGGGGGAGTTTGCGTCGTAAACCAGCGTCGGGTATGCAAATTAGCAGTTATGGCGATCCACAAAGGTTTTTCCCGTCGTTACGTTGGCGCAAGTCTTAGTTTCCCGTCGCAAAGTTAGGGGTACTTTAACATGGTGTAAAATTACTCCACCATGTTAAAGTATGCCCGTCTTTCCCGCGTCGCTTTTGAATTTTTTTGTTTTCCCGGCGTAAGTACGTTACGCACGTCGCGATTCTCAACACGTCGGCGCGTCGTAATTTCGCGCAAAGCACGTCGGGAAATTTGCAAACGGAGCATGCGCAGTACGTCCGGCGCGGGAGCGCGCCTAATTTAAATGGTACCCGCCCCATTTGAATTGGGCCGCCTTGCGCCGGACGTGTTTACGATACACCGACGCAGGTTTACAGGTAAGTGCTTTGTGGATCGGGCACTTAGACTGAAAATCTGCAGCGGTGTAACGTAAACGGGTTAAGTTACGCTGCGCCGCAGGTACGAGAATCTGGCCCATGTTTTTTATCTTCAGCTGCTCCCAACAGCCAGTGAATCCACAATCATGCACATGGCCGACCATAGGGAATAATTACTGTCTATCTCTGTAGCTCAGAACATTTATAGACCTTATTATGTATGGAATTCATGGGTTAAAGTTTAACATATCCTCTAGTTTATTTTTTATTAACTATTTTTGAGCTTTGCTATTCTGCCCAGGTTCACTCTGGGCTGCGGGAGTGAAGCTGTGTGAGTTTAGATGAACTTGCACGATTTCACTCCCGCTTGTCAGTCCTGATTTCGGACGCGATTACAGAGACATCTGTGCAGGTTTCAGAAACTACTTTTTGAAATCGGTGCAGCACCGCATATGTGGCGTCGTACCAATTAGAACAGTGCAATTGCCGGCAAATGCAGCCGATTAGATATGTCAAATCGCACCAGTGTGAACCAGGGCTTAATAATACATAGCTAATATTTAAAAAATGTGGTGAGCATAGGTCCGATTCATTACTTTTTGGTCTTAAGGCGTTTTTTCCTTCTGTTCACTTTCACCATTGCTAAGTAATACTCAAACACGTTGGGGTTCATTAACAAAACGAGTAGAGCATGTTCACTTTGCAAAGTTTGTGAATAAGGTGAAGCTGTGCTGTCAATAATCTTTTTTTTTTTTATTGGCACACAGTTGGGTATTCTTTGCAAATACATTTTTTACTTAGTTTCATTTTGCAAAGTTAACTTGTTCCGCTTATTTAACTGCTAATAAGTAGGCTGGGTGGACCTATATACTGTATGTTAGATCGATTTGTATTTAAAAAATGTATTATAGTGAAAAGTTTTTAAGAAACAGTTCAGCAATATTTTTTATATTTTCCTATCGTGAACACTTAACTGAACAGTTCCAAGGCAGTATAAGCAATATTTCAAGACCTTGTATACGCATGATGGATCAGCAGTTTTGTAGACAAAGGCAAGGCTGAAGTTCTATGTAACGATGCCATAATATTGTAAACTATTCTTACTGACCACTATGCCTTGTGACAGTAAATTCAATACATTGATGAGAGATTGTGATTTTCATCATCTCTAGGTATAACTGTTGATGCACGTGGGTTTATTTATTTTGTCGATGGTACCATGATCCGGAAGATTGATGATAGAGGCATCATTTCAACAGTTATAGGACTTAATGGTTTAACCTCGACTCAGCCATTAAGCTGTGACTCGGGAATGGACATCAGCCGGGTAAGAAATGTAATCTTCTGCTATACAATTGTAGTAATTGTATGTAATGTGACTGTTGGCTGCTGAGAAGGTATTACACAGTCAGACCACTCTAAATAGACGTTTTATTCTTTAGTATATGTTTATTAAACCACCTTGTACTGTCTCTCAGGGACTCTGGTGATTTCATTTTTGCACTTGAGTTCACTGCTCTGCATAGCTATTATAGGCATTATTAGGAGGGATCACTCTTCCTTTTGAACATTTACTTTAAATTATGGGAATGCAACATAAAAGAGTAAGAACTCACCAAGATGGGCAGGCCCCCCCAAACCTCATAAGTGAGTAGACCAGAAGCTGTGACAAGAAAAATAAGCATCCAATAAGTGAAAAAGCCTTAAGAATAAATATAAATTTTGGGTGGACTGACCAATTGAACAACTATATATACTTTAATGGTTAACGGTGGATATGGTTTAACTTTACAGTAATAGATCGGGATTAAATCCGTGGAGCAATTAGCGCAAATAATAACTAATGAATAAATGGAAAAGAAAAATAAACTGCGCTAATAATCGGTGAATGATAAATGATAAAATTGTGACAAATGAGTATGTGTAACATACAAAAATCTAATAAATAGTGAAAACACAATCCACAGTGAATACAAGAAAACACTTGATGAATGTCCTTTAGACACAAGAAACCCCTGTCAGCTGAACACAAAAGGGCTACCGGGATTCCAGAAAGTGTGAAGCCCCATACACACTATCAGTTTTCCTGCTGGTTTTCTCTTCAGGTTTACCAAAACCATCTAATATGAGGTCAAACCTTAAAGCCCCATACACACTATCAGTTTTCCTGCTGGTTTTCTCTTCAGGTTTACCAAAACCATGTAGTACAAGGACCTGCCTGATTGCATTCAAATTGAAACGCCTAAGGTTTGACCTCATATTAGATGGTTTTGGTAAACCTGAAGAGAAAACCATCAGGAAAACTGATAGTGTGTATGGGGCTTAAGCGTTTCAATTTGAATGCAATCAGGCAGGCCCTTGTACTACATGGTTTTGGTAAACCTGAAGAGAAAACCAGCAGGAAAACTGATAGTGTGTATGGGGCTTGACAGATAAATGTTCATAGGTCATGTTCAAGTGTTTTCTTTTATTCACTGTGGATTGTGTTTTCACTATTTATTAGATTTTTGTATGTTACACATACTCATTTGTCACAATTTTATCATTTATCATTCACCGATCATTAGCGCGGTTTATTTTTCTTTTCCATACATTGTTACTTTGTTTATATGACACAGTTTTAACCGCAGCTTTATTTGTTTGTACTATTTTGCATTTTCACATGCACTTTTGATTCATTTTATGTTTATGCAGATTAGCGCAATTTATACCACTTTTTTCTAACTAATGAATAAAGACTATACAAAGTTGAAAAATGTAATAAAAAAATTCATACAAAAATTCATAAGCAAAATTCTTACACAAAATGTGTTGCTGGCTGTGACACTAAACAATGATTCCACTTTCAAGTACACCTGCAGTGCAAAGTGTATTTTTCTTTAGTAAATAACCCCCATAGTGATTAATAATGTCCATTAAATATTAAGATTCATTAAACACCACAGTTTCTGCTGCAATACTTCAAACTTCTGTGCTCTCCCGTCACCAGGCGCAATGCAAGCTCACCACCTAGGGATAAATAGCATGCTTGTTACAATAATCATCACCGCTATGTGGTCTCCAGAACCCACTCCCCGATCCCTCTGGGCAGTAAAGAGAGGCTGCTTTCTTACTCTTTTCCTTTTACATTATTTTATAGAAAGGTGTTGAGGTGCACTTTCTGTATTTAATAGATTGGGATTGACAACAGCAGATTTCCTCTTAAGTTTGTTGATATTTCTGATTACATTTTAAGAGTAAAAATTGGCTGAGAAAATAGACTTAGGCCCCATACACACGAGAGGATTTATCCGCAGATACGGTCCAGCGGACCGTATCCGCGGATAAATCCTCTCGAGGATTTCAGCAGATTTCTATGCGATGGCGTGTACACACCATCGCATTGAAATCCGCGCTGAAATCCTCTGGCGATGACGTGTCACACCGTCGCCGCGATTATGACGCGGCGGCGGGCGCGACGCTGTCATATAAGGAATTCCACGCATGCGTCAAATCATTACGACGCGTGCGGGGAATCCCTTTGGACGGATGGATCCGGTAAGTCTGTACAGACGAGCGGATCCATCCGTTGGAATGGATTCCAGCAGATGGATTTGTTGTGCATGTCAGCAAATATCCGATCTGCTGGAATCCATCCCAGAGGAGATTTCTCCGCGGAAACAGATCCGCTGGCGTGTACACACCATAGGATCTATCCGCAGAAACCCATTTGCTGGGATTTATCTGCGGATGGATTCTATCGTGTGTATGGGGCCTTAGATGTAGACTGCATTTATATACTTAATTATATTTCTTAAGTTGTAGGGAAAATACCTCTCTCGGCATCAATCAGAGACTGTACTGGCATATAATGTTATTTAGTTTTCTCTCCTAAGACTTTGATTTTTTTTTGTGTTAAAAGTACCTACCAGAGGATAGACACTTTCTACATTATCTGTTAAAAAAAACTAAAACTTTATGATGTGTGAGAGTGTTAATCAATTACTGTTGCTTTTTTCTAGCACCTGCAGTAAGGCAGAAACAGAGAGTGTGATTTACTTGTTGTATCTTAGCTAGCTTTCTTTGTCACTGTAGGGAGCAGTCCAATGTCTATTAATACCAGAGAAGAAAGATATTATAAGTTAGTCTCTTTTATCTTTAGAATGTAGAATGTTCCCTGTAGCAGCCAATTAGATTCAAGCTTTTATTTATGGTTTCCTTCTAGTGCATGTCGTGACCTGATTGGTGGCTGTGGGACAAAAAGAATAGTTTTTTTACATTTGACAAAAGATGAGTTAAGTCCATAGTTTTACTGTAGTAAAATTTGAAAGGTAAGAGAGGGGGCTGAGAGGTAGGAAGGAGGGGGTGAGGGGGAGAGAGGAGAGCTGAGACCAGGCAGCATATGACGGAGGGGCATTCCCTGACCACGGTGGTCAATTTAATTTTCATTTTTTTTGGGGGGGGGGGGTTAACAAATGCTTTAAGGTGAAAACAGAAAATTAGGCCTGAAAATAAATAGAAAAAAGTTCAGCTGTAGTGCACAAGATCATTCCACTGCTTTTTTGTAATAAATCTGGTTATCAGGGATCCCCTTTTTCTTACATTCCATTTGCCCCCCTGGCTTGATTCTCAACTAGATGAGAATGAGGGTTCACAAGGAATAAATATGTGAAGGAATGAGCTTGTCAAGCCCAGATAAACTACAGTGCTCAGAAGTGTTCTGATAAACCAAGCATTACGTAGATGGTAATTGTAATGAATCTACCAAATGAATGGATCATCCAAAATGGATAGGAAACTGAAAGTACCAAATCAGATATAAGGGAAGACAATTTTGGAAAATAATTGGCAAATAACAATATAAATGATATGTACAAACAGTATTGAAAGGTTTGTGAAGAGAGTACATACCACGTCTGTAAACAGTAAAACTACAGTTAACCACTTACCCCCCGGACCATATTGCTGCCCAAAGACCAGAGTACTTTTTGCGATTCGGGACTGCGTCGCTTTAACAGACAATTGCGCGGTCGTGCGACGTGGCTCCCAAACAAAATTGGCGTCCTTTTTTTCCCACAAATAGAGCTTTCTTTTGGTGGTATTTGATCACCTCTGCGGTTTTTATTTTTTGCGCTATAAACAAAAATAGAACGACAATTTTGAAAAAAATGAATATTTTTTACTTTTTGCTGTAATAAATATCCCCCAAAAATATATAAAAAAACATTTTTTTTCCTCAGTTTAGGCCGATACGTATTCTTCTACATATTTTTCGTAAAAAAAAATCGCAATAAGCGTTTATTGATTGGTTTGCGCAAAAGTTATAGCGTTTACAAAATAGGGGGTATTTTTATGGCATTTTTATTAATATTTTTTTTACTAGTAATGGCGGCGATCAGCGATTTTTTTTTTGGTATTGCGACATTATGGCGGACACTTCGGACATTTTTGACACATTTTTGGGACCATTGGCATTTTTATAGCGATCAGTGCTATAAAAATGCATTAGATTACTATAAAAATGCCACTGGCAGTGAAGGGGTTAACACTAGGGGGCGGGGAAGGGGTTAAGTATGCCTGGGTGTGTTCTTACTGTGGGGGGGGGGGTGGCCTCACTAGGGGAAACACTGATCCTCGGTTCATACAGTGTATGAACCGAAGAAAAGCATTTCCCCTGCTGACAGGAACGAGAGCTGTGTGTTTACACACACAGCTCCCGTTCCCCGCTCTGTACCGAGCGATCGCGTGTGCCCGGCGGCGATCGCGCCCGCCGGGCACACGCACGGGAGTCGGGGGCGAGCGGGGGGCGCGTGCGCGCGCCTCCGGCGGCGCGCGTGCGCCCCTAGTGGCGGCTAAAGGGTAGGACGTCATAATACGTGATCTCGCCTAGGAGAGCCACCTTGTGGACGTATTATGACGGTGCGGCGACGGCAAGTAGTTAATGGGAGGCGTCCCACCGACAGCTGTTATATAGGCAAGGCCAGGGCCACCCGGTGACATAACCGAGTGACCCCGCCCCTTCTGACATTGTGTACCATCAGAGGGAGGTGCGGTCATCCTGTTATGTCAGCTGGTGGCCCTGCCCTTGCCTTTAAAACAGATTTCACAGCCAAGAGGCAACAGTTGTCTGAGTTTTTTCTTTTTTTTTTTCAAATCTTTCTTGATTGAAGATGGATGGACTTTTTTTTTTCTTTTTTTTTTCAAGGGTCTGGAATGGATTTTGAGGGGGGGGGAATGCTGCTTTTTATTTTGACATGGAGTTTCCCTTAATATCCATACCAGACCCAAAAGGGAGACGGCAAAACAGCTGTGATCAAGTTTAAATTAAATTTTTTTTTTTTAGAAATGTCATTTTGCTGTGGGAATGTGAAACACATCAGGCAGATGTGCCACTTTACAGGCAGAGTGAGGGGCAGACACAATATTTAAAAGAATATTTAATTTTTATTGTTTCATTTTTTTTTAACCATAACCCAAGCACAAAAAACTTTACAGAGCTCTCACATTTTTGCAGGGTCCCAGTAATTGTCTCTAAACTCAAGCAGTTTTTTTTCACTATCACAATGCCCTCACAGTATCAAAATGCCCCAGACAGTATCACAGTTTCCCCTAAAATATCAGTGTTCCCG
The DNA here is from genome assembly GCF_905171775.1 of Rana temporaria. Taxonomy (NCBI): domain Eukaryota; kingdom Metazoa; phylum Chordata; class Amphibia; order Anura; family Ranidae; genus Rana; species Rana temporaria. The sequence continues at coordinate 94,790,707 of NC_053497.1, forward strand.
CAGCATCACAGTGCTTTCAAAGTATTACAATACCCCAGCAGTACCACAGTACCCTCACAGTTTAAAGCCGCGTACACACAACCATTTTTCATGTCATGGAAAAAAACGTTGTTTTTCTCGACGTGATTCTTGTCAAGCCTGCCTTGCATACACACAATCGCGAAAAAAAATGCTCGAGCAAACCACAGTGACGTACAAGCAGTTTTCACTTCAGCACTTCTCTCCAGCACTCCCACTTGCTGAGGTCCCCACAATGCCTGATGGGTTGCACTGAATATCCATGGTGTCTGCCTCATCCAACTGTCATTTAGGCACTCAGGTCAGTAATCTGTAGAGATTTACAGCCTCATATTCATTTCCTTTGCTTTAATAGCCTTTCTTCCCCTTTCCTATTTTTCTTTCCTTTTTTTTAGCAGTGTAACTGTAATTAAAGTAACCCCTAGCTCTTTTTAGCAATTTGATTGAATAAGATTCTGCAAAATGTGAGCCATAACAGACTGCTAATCTATCTCCAATACCAACAATGCAGCAACATCCTCCCATCAATGGTGTCTATTAAACGTAGCATATTTTGTAATACGGTCGTGAAAAAAGCTAAGCTAGCCACTGCATCAAAGAACAAATTATTCTACTGTTAGCATTTAGAAAAAACGTTAGCTCATAATTTTCATTTTTACTGTGTTGGTATTCATTACGTAATTACTGAATTCTAATCTTCACTAACCCAAATCCTTTAATTTAGGTTGGCAACTTTTTTTTTATCCTTGGGTTGATGTTTGTCAGACCTGAGCATGCCTTTTTAGAGAATGTGTTTTCAAACCTAGAATAATTCCACAGGTAGCCAGCCCCATTTGTGGAGAGATATGCTGTGCGCTTGAAAATATACAAAGGCTTTACAAATCGCATTTTATCTTTACAAAGCTAAGAATATCTGGCAGCATTCACTGAACATGAAATATACGTGTTTAAAAACTGTGGCCGATTTGCCTTTAATCCATAAAAATTGCCCATATATGTATACAGAATTTTGAAAGGCAAAGCTTCAAAGCCATTTTTTTTGTATACCAGCTGGATAAACTGAAGGGGATGCTGGGGAATATAATACAGACAACAGCAGTTAAATTCAAATTCCAGGAAATTAGACTGTTAATGCTGCATAGCGGAGAATTAGAGATATAGCAAACTCAGCATGTAATATAATGACAACATGAATGTGTATTTTATTCGAATGAGATGTATTTTATAGATCGACTTAATAATAATTCAAAACACAATTACAAAAATCTGAATCTTCTAAACAATGGGAAATACATTGTTAGTTCCAAACAATACAATACATTTTACCATCTACTGTATTTTACCCAACAGATGAAAAGATTACAGCATGCTACATGCACCCTGATATAAATTTGCACATATATAAATTTGTATATACATATATATATATACATATACACAGTATATATACACCCCTCACATTTTTGTAAATATTATATATCTTTTCATGTGACATCACTGAAGAAATTACACTTTGCTACAATGTAAGGTAGTGAGTGTACAGCTTATATAACAGTGTAAATTTTCTGTCCCCTTATAGTGGAGGTCCACACGAAAATGGAACCTTTGCTTTTCGGGAACCCTCCCCCTCTCCGGTGTCACATTTTGCACCTTTCAGGGGGGTGCAGATACCTGTCTAATACAGGTATTTGCACCCAGTTTTGGGCATAGACCCCTGCGGGGGTCAAGCCACTCCCCCCCCCCTACGCTGTCTTCTGGAAACACACAGGTCCCGTAAGACAGCGGGGACCAGTAAGGACGCGCAGCGCGACTCACGCATGCGCAGTAGGGAACCGGGAAGTGAAGCCGCAACGCTTCACTTCCTGATTTCCTCACCGAGGATGGCGGCGGGGGCAGCCTCAAGCTGAAAGATTGATCGGCTTCAGCTCCTGACATCACCGGCACCCTGGACAGGTAAATTTATATTTATTAAAAGTCAGGAGCTGCAGTATTTGTAGCTGCTGGTTTTTAAAACATTTTTTTAGGCGAGCCTCCGCTTTAAAATAACTCAACACACAGCCATTAATGTATAAACCGCTGGCAACAATAGTGAGTACACCCCTAAGTGAATGTCCAAATCGGGCCCAAAGTGTCAATATTTTCTGTGGCCACCACTATTTTCCAGCACTGCCTTAATCCTCTTGGGCATGGGGTTCACCAAAGCTTCACAGGTTGCCACTGGAGTCCTCTTCCTCTCCTCCATGATGACATCACAGAGCTGGTGGATGTTAGAGACCTTGCGCTCCTCCACCACCAATTTGAGGATGCCTCACAGATGCTTAATAGGGTTTAGGCCTGGAGACCTTCATCTTCTTTAGTAAGGCAATGGTCATCTTGAAGGTGTGTTTGGGGTTGTTATCATGTTGTAATACTGCCCTGCGTCTCAGTCTCCGAAGGGAGGGGGATCATTGCTCTACATTAGCTCCCCAGTGCCAGCAGCACTCACACAGCTCCAGACCATGACACTCCCACCACCATGCTTGACTGTAGGCAAGACACACTTGCCTTTGTACTTCTCACCTGGTTGCTGCCACACACGCTTGACACCATCTGAACCAAATACGTTTATCTTGGTCTCATCACACCACAGGACATGTTTCCAGAAATCTATGCCCTTAGTCTGCTTGTCTTCAGCAAACAGTTTGTTGGCTGTATTGTGCATCATCTTTAGAAGAGACTTTCTTCTGGAATGACAGCCAAGTAGACCAATTACATGTGGTGTGTGGCGTATGGTGTGTGGCGTATGGTGTGAGCACCGACAGGCTGACCTCTAACCCCTTCAACCTCTGCATCTATTTCCCAAAGACAACCTCTAGATATGATGCTGAGCATGTGCACTCAACTTCTTTGGTCGACATGACACCAGGGGGGGAAAATGGCTAATTGGGCCCCATTTGGACATTTTTACTTAGAGTTGTACTCACTTTTGTTGCCAGCGGTTTAGACATTAATGGCTGTGTGTTGAGTTATTTTTAGGAGACAACAAATGTACACTGTTATACAAGCTGTACGCTCACTACTTTACATTGTAGCAAAGTGTCATTTCTTCAGTGTTGTCACATGGAAAGATAGAAAAAAATATTTACAACAATGTGAGGGGTGTACTTACTTTTGTGAGATACTGTGGGGGTTATTTACTAAAGGCAAATCCACTTTGCACTACAAGTGCACTTGGAAGTGCAGTCACTGTAGATATGAGGGGGTCATGCAAGGAAAAAAAACAGCATTTTTGCAAATGATTGGATGATAAACATCAGCAGAGCTTCCCTTCATTTCGATATTCCCCTCAGATCTACAGTGACTGCATTTCCAAGTGCACTTGTAGTGCAAAGTGGATTTGCCTTTAGTATTTAACCCCAGAATATATATATATATATATATATATATATATATATATATATATATATATAGTCATGGCCGAAATTGTTGGCACAACAGAAATTTTTCCAGAAAATCAAGTATTTCTCACAGAAAAGTATTGCAGTAATGCATGTTTTGCTATACACATGTGTATTCCCTTTGTGTGTATTTCAACAAAACAAAAAAAGGAGGAAAAAAAGAAAATTGGACATATTGTCACACAAAACTCCAAAAATGGGCTGGTCAAAATTCTTGGCCCCCCTAACTTAATATTTGGTTGCACATCCTTTGGAAAAAATAACTAAAATCAGTCGCTTCCTATAACCATCAATAAGCTTCTTACACCTCTCACCTGGAATTTTGGACCACTCTTCCTTTGCAAACTGCTCCAGGTCTCTCTTATTGGAAGGGCACCTTTAGATCTGGACTCATTGCTGGCCACTTTAGAACTCTCCACCGCTTTGTTGCCATCCATTTCTGGGTGCTTTTTGACACATGTTTGGGGTCATTGTCATGCTGGAAGACCCAAGATCTCGGACGCAAACCTAGCTTTCTGACACTGGGCTCTATAGTGCGACCCAAAATCCTTTGGTAATCCTCAGATTTGATGATGCCTTGCACACATTCAAGGTACCCAGTGCCAGAGGCAGCCAAACAACCCAAAAACGTCATTGAAACTCCACCGTATTTCACTGTAGGTACTGTGTTCTTTTCTTTGTAGGCCTAATTCCATTTTCGGTAAACAGTAGAATGATGTGCTTTACCAAAAAGCTCTATTTTGGTCTCATCTGTCCACAAGACATTTTCCCAGAAGGATTTTGGCTTACTCAAGTAAATTTTGGCAAACTGTAGTCTTGCTTTTTTATGTCTCTGTGTCAGCAGTGGGGTCCTCCTGGGTCTCCTGCCATAGCGTTTCATTTTATTTAAAGCGGGAGTTCACCCGAAAACATTTTTTTAACATTAGATTGATGCTCATTTTGTCAAGGGGAATCGGGTGTTAGATAGATCTTCTCCACCGCTTCCGGGTATGGTCTTCGGGACTGGACGTTCCTATTTGATTGACAGGCTTCCGACAGGCTTCCGACGGTCGCATACATCGCGTCACGAGTAGTGGCTCTATACGGCGCCTGCGCACCGACGTTCGGCTACTTTCGGAAAATCGTGACGCGATGTATGCGACTGTTGGAAGCCTGTCGGAAGCCTGTCAATCAAATAGGAACGCCCAGTCCCGCAGCCCATACCCGGAAGCAGCGGAGAAGATCTATCTCTAAAACGGTAAGTACTGCTTCGATTTAAAAAAAAACACCCGATTCCCCTTGACAAAACGAGCCTCAATCTAATGTTAAAAATTAACTTTTTGGGTGAACCTCCGCTTTAAATGTCAACGGATAGTTCGCTCTGACAATGATACACCCTGAGCCTGCAGGACAGCTTGAATTTCTTTGGAACTTGTTTGGAGCTGCTTATCCACCATCCGGATTATCCTGCGTTGCAACCTTTCATAAATTTTTCTCTTTCCTCCACACCTAGAGAGATTAGCTACAGTGCCATGGGTTGCAAACTTCTTGATAATGTTGCGCACTGTGGACAAAGGCAAATCTAGATCTCTGGAGATGGACTTGTAACCTTGAGATTGCTGATATTTTTCCACAATTTTGGTACTTAAGTCCTCAGACCGTTCTCTTCTCCTCTTTCTGTTGTCCTGGCTTAGTGTGGCACACACAGACACACAATGCAAAGACTAAGGCCCGGATTCACGTAGATGCGCGTATCTTTGTGCGGGCGTAATGTATCCTATTTACGTTTCGCCTCCGCAACTTTGACAGGCAAGTGCCGTATTCTCAAACCAAAGTTGCGGCGGCGTAGCGTAAATAGGCCGGCGTAAGCACGCCTAATTTAAATGTGGTAGATGTGGGCGTGTGTTATGTAAATTTAATGTAACCCCACGTAAATGACACCTTTTACGAACGGCGCATGCGCCGTCCGTGAAAGTATCCCAGTGTGCATGCTCCAAATTAACCCGCAAGAAGCAAATGCTTTCGACATGAACGTAAATGACGCCCAGCCCTATTCGCGAACGACTTACGCAAACAACGTAACATTTTCAAAATTCGACGCGGGAACGACGTCCATACTTAACATTGGTACGCCTCATATAGCAGGGGTAACTTTACGCCAGGAAAAGCCTAACGTAAACGGAGTATCTGTACTGCGTCGGCCGGGCGTACGTTTGTGAATTGGCGTATCTAGCTGATTTACATATTTCTAGGCGTAAATCAGCGTACACGCTCCTAGCGGCCAGCGTAAATATTCAGTTAAGATACGACGGCGTAAGAGACTTACGCTGGTCGTATCTCAGTGAAATTTTGGCGTATCTGATTCTTCGAACCAGGCGCCAAGATACGATGGCTCGGACTCAGAGTTACGACGGCGAATCTGGAGATACGCTGGCGTAACTCGTACGAGAATCCAGGCCTAAGTGAACTTCTCTCCTTTTTATCTGCTTTCAGGTGTGATTTTTATATTGCCCACACCTGTTACTTGCCCCAGGTGAGTTTAAAGGAGCATCACATCTTGAAACAATCTTATTTATCCACAATTTTGAAAGGGTGCCAAGAATATTGACCAGCCCATTTTTGGAGTTTTGTGTGACATTATGTCCAATTTGCTTTTCTTCCTCCCTTTTTTTGTTTTGTTCCAATACACACAAAGGGAATAAACATGTGTATGGCAAAACATGTTACTGCAATACTTTTCTGTGAGAAATACTTGATTTTCTGGAAAGATTTCTGGGGTGCCAACAATTTCGGCCTTGTCTGTGTGTGTGTATATATATATATATATATATATATATATATATATATATATACACACATACATATACACAGAGGGCCAGATTCTCGTGCATCCTGCGGCGGCGGCGCGTAAGCTATTTACACTACGCCGTCACAACTTAAGGAGGAAGTGCCGTATTCCCCAAACACTTGCTCCGTAATTTGAGGCGGCGTAGTGTAAATGGCCCGGCGTATGGCCGCGTAATTCAAAGGGGGCGGCTAGTATTCAAATTAAGCGCGCCCCCGCGCCGATTGAACTGCGCATGCGCCGGGCTGAAAAATAGCCCAGTGCGCATGCTCCAGCTCACGACGGAAAACGTCAATGACGCCGACGTGAGCGTCATTGACGTAAAGTCGTATTCAAGAACGACTTAGGAAAACGACGTAACCGACGGAAAAAGCCGACGCGGACCCGACGCCATACTTAACATGGCATACGGTGGACTGGCGTAAGGTTACCCTTCATATAGCAGGGGTAACCTTATGCTTACGGAAACGACGTACGCGACGAGTATGCGACGCAAATTCCTTCGGGACTCGGCGTATCAGGCTCATTTGCATAGTCAAATGAGACCTGAACGTAAACGCCACCTAGCGGTCAGCGTTGTATTTCATTTAGGATCCGACTGTGTAAGTGACTTACACCAGTCGGATCCTAGCCTAATTCCGGCGTATCTTGTTTTGTGAATACAAAACAATAATACACCGGCGAGAATTTCGAATTACGCCGGTGTATCAGTAGATACACCGGCGTAACTCTTTTGAGAATCTGGCCCAGAGTTATTGTCTTGGTGACAACATTGTTAACAAGAGAAAAACCTATGTAACATCTTCAGTAGGGACACAGGCCATGCTGAATAGCTTATTAGGGTTCTAGCTATTCCCACGCTAAAAAAAATAGTTGTTTTTATTGCTGCCTGTGTTGGACTGCTCAATACATTTCTTTATGTCGTCTTGTTATGAAGTTGTCTCTGGAGCAAAATGTGGGGAGAACCTCCCCTAGAGAGCCACATGAAAATATGCTAAAGGTCATAACCCTTCTTTACTCAGCTTTGTCTCTAAATTGTACAATAGCTGTCATAAGTAGGAATGAGCTTCGGGTTTGGGTAGACCATGAGTTTGACCCAAACCCAAGTCTTTCACAGTTCAGAAAATGGCAAACTAATGCATATGTTTGATGCTATTGCAACCATTTACCAATAATGCATTTCCTGGCCTCCAAACTGTTGAAGCATTAGAAGGAACAGTCATGGTGGTTTCTTTGTGTTCCAGGCCCACCTATACAAGTCAGGGTTCCCAGTGGCCTGTTGTCAGTCTCTTTTGAGGGAACCAGGAATTGTCAGGAAGGGATCACATGTTTGCATCGAAAAACAATTGCTGCTATGCTACAATAAAATGCTGCACAATAGTGCTATATTTACAATGATTCATATACACAGTTATTGTAGGTTTGAGACTTGAAGTAAATAGGAAGAGATCACAGAGTGGTTGCAGAGAGAGATAGTTGCTCCTATACTATACTGTACAGTGCTATACCCAGTGCTGCAGTGTTCCACATTACAGTGAATTGTAATGTGGTAGAAAGAAAAGTGTGTAACCCCCCCCCCCCCCATTGCCCCAACCCCATTGCCCCATGTTCACTGTGATCTATTGTGCTACATTCCAGCTCATTGATACATTGTGCTCTCCGGTATTCACAATGTCAGGCAGACCTAAATGAAGAGGTAGAGTATCTGCACACACCACGAGTAGGTTACATTGCAGCCCAATCAAGCTGCTTACATACTCTCCGGCTACTGTATTATACGTGTAACTATTGTCTCTAACATATGGAACTCTAATTTTTATTTCTGATGAAAGCTGTCTCATCTTTGGAATGTGCAGTTGTGGATTTGAAGTATTTTTGTGTGTACAATACAATGTGGTGCTGCAGTAAAATCTCAAGTTATACTATGAAACTGTATTTGCACTTTTTGCAGTTAGTACAAAGTTGGGGGAATTTGCTTTTTATTTTTTCATGAGTAAACTTTCCTTTTAGATATGTTGTAGCTGCTTCTTCTACCAGTCTATTCATGCCTATTACAGCTGAATAAATATTTAGGCGTGGCAAAACTATCTAAAAAAAAAGTCGGGTGCTGCTGTATTTAAGCCAACCTAAATGTAAAAGTAAACAACAATAATAAATTACACATCCAGAATATGTGATGCATAAATATGGCTGCTCCTTAAGGAGGAGTTCCACCCAAAAGTGGAACTTCCACTTTAAGCACTCCTCGCCCCCTGACATGCCACATTGTAATGTAATTACATGTAATTTTTTTGGGGGGGTGAGTGTGTGTCCTCTATTTAGTGGGACTTCCTGTCCCACTTCCTCCTTCCAGGTCCTCGGCCGCCTAGGCGACTCCTCCTTATGCCCTAGGCACCCCCTCCCTGCCAGTGATCTTATGGGACCCAACATAGGTCCCAGAAGATTGCTGGCCAATGGCAGAGCGCAGCGCGACTTGTGCATGCACAGTGCACGCCCCGCCGTGAATCCGTAAGCTGTCGCGGTCGGGTGCCCACAGTAGATCTGACGCGCCAAGGAGAGGAGAAGATCAGGGCTGTGTGCGGCCGCATTGCTGGACCGTGGGGCAGATTTTGGTTTATTAAGAGTCAGCAGCTATGCTTTTTGTAGCTGCTGACTTTTAATAAACTCAAAAACGGGTGGAACTCCGCTTTAACACCACATAAACCTTAAAGCCATCTCCCAAGCATGTCATAGAAAGGAATGGTGCTTTTCCCTTTTTACCCTCTATGTTACTGTACATAAAATTGAGACTACTCTGCCCAATGTATGATATTAAACAATTTTTTGTCTTATTTTTCTTTGCATTGGTACATTAGACAAGGAATAGTTTTCAAGATTTGCTTCCTTCTATAACCTCAAATGCAGTTCAAATTAAAGTTGGCAATTTTTGGATTTTATGATGGGTTCAACAAATCAAACCCAGCCCTAGTCATCCTTACTCATGAGCAAATGTTGCTCTTACACTGGTCCCTACCTATTTGGAATTTCTCCACCCTTTGAGCATTATTTTCAATAAAAATAACAAACATGCCTATACTTGCCTGCTCTGTGCAATTGTTTTGCACAGAGCAGTCCCGATCCTCTTTTTCTGGGGTGCCCCTCCAGCACTCCAGGCCCCTGGGGGCACCCATGTGGGCTCGCTCCCAAGTACCCCTGCTGAGTCCATTGACACAAACAGTGAGACTTGGCCCTGCCCCCGGCTCCCATGTCACTGGATTTGATTGACAGCAGCGGGAGCCAATGCCTCCTGCTTCTATTAATCTCTCCAATAAGGGGGAGAGACATTGGCTCGAGTTTCTGCGGTCATGCACATTGCTGGATCAAATTTGGGCTCAGGTAAGAAAAAGGGGGGGGTCTGGGGGAGCTGCAGCACAGAAGGTTTTACACCTTAATGCATAGAATGCATTAAGGTGAAAAACTTGAGGCTTTACAACCACTTCAATTATTTCCTCAGATTGACTTTCAGTTACAATATTGCTGGATCATCGAGTAAAAGAAGCAGCCGGCAACTCCATAACATCAAGCATATTTATTGTGAAGCCTTCTCAGTGAATACAGTCAGCAGCAATATTGCTGGATCAGTTTAGATCTTGCTGCAGTATGCCTGTCTGCCAGTCATCTGTCAACACATGGCCAGCTTAAGGGCTGAAACCTTGGAGTGTTATGCAGTATGATTTAAAACTAAGATCTTGGCAAAAACTGAACAACACTAAAACTATGCATGAATCTACACTTACCTTTGATGACATGGGAATCCACTACCCATTATTTCTCGATCAATTTGACGTATTACTCGGGTGTAGGGCACAGTACTGACATGTAGAAAAATATCTGTAATGTGCCCATTAGCAAAACACAAAGTCGTTCCAGACAGAGCTTCCTTAGCAAAACAGAAGGATCCATGTTAAAAGGAGTTGAGGTGAAGAGGAGTCTTTTAATAACTAAAGTTATGTATGTGTAATTTTTTTTTTACACTATTCTCTACACCTAGGGGCCCATTTTATAAAACGTGGGCTCAGTTTTATTTAAAACATTGTGCTGTAAGGAAAAAAAACATGGGTGGGAAAATATTGTCCAAATTACAAACACACTGCTAAATTTTCTCAAAGTCTAATGCCGCGTACAGACGGTCGTTTTATGTGATGAAAAAAAACGACGTTTTTCAAACTTCATTTTCAAAAACGATGTAGCATACACACCATCGTTTTTTCCAAAAGCTCTAGCAAAGCGCGTTTACGTTCAGCATGTACGATGGCACTCTGTTCCATTCAAACTCGCGTCCTAACTTGCTTCTGAGCATGCGCGGGTTTAAAAACGTCGTTTTAGCCTACACACGTCATTTTTTATGACACAATAAACGACAATTTATTTTTTGTCGTTTTTCACAAGACATAAAACGACGTTTTCCCCACACACGGTCATTTTAATTGTCGTTTTTAAAAACGTCGTTTTTTTTTCATCACATAAAGTGATGGTGTGTACGCGGCATAAAACTTTCATGTTTTATTTTGAGTGTCATATTTCAGCTTCACCTAGAAAGTGCTTGAAAAAGAAGTGGATTGAATTGACAAGTGGATCTTTAAATTGCATTGCAGAAAATAGCTTAACTGCAGCTCTTTTGCTCAGTAGGGTTCTTATCAAAATATATTTTAATAGAAACAAGGCTCAATCAAACAAACATAAAGAAATAGAGGGAACTTGTAAATTGTTTATGAGTTCTGGACACTGTACAATAAGCTGGTATTCAACAAGAAGCACCGGAGGGCAGTTTCATTTCAAGAAAGGAAAGAGCAGACAGAATGTTCTATTCATATTTAGAATAACACGTTTCTGATATTATTGGATTTTATTCATCTGCATGTACTAGACAGCTGCACAAATGTGGACATGATTATTAGGTTTTAGTCTTACTTGTGACTGATTGGCTTGTCTAAAAATATATCCATTTTAGTCATCTTTTATTGTTAGTATTTCCCATTGATGTGGGACAAATGTTTGGCATTCAACTCTTTATATGCAAAGGATATCAGTATGCAATGTTAAATCGCTCAAAATGTACAAAATATTAAGCCTTCAAATTAAAAGATGCAACATAATTTAAATCGCAATCTTTGTCCCAAATCTATCTATCTATCTATCTATCTATCTATCTATCTATCTATCTATCTATCTATCTATCTATCTTTCTTTACAGTACATCACAGGATACAGAGCCAGTAATTACTACATGGGTTATATGCCACCTTTAGGTGATTGACACTGGCATAATCAAGACAGAAAGTCCCCCTCTATATAACCCCTCCCACTAGGGCGACCACATTTACAAACTACCATTCAGGGAGACAATTCCCCCCCCCCCCCCCGAAAAGATGATTTTTGACATTTTTTTTGCCATCAGGGAAGAGGCGGAGTTGGAGGTGGAGCTTAGGCACGAGGAGGAATCCTCCACCGGCTCGTTTGGAATGCTGGGGCTCCACTCTCCTCCTCGTCTTGACGTCACTGGTTGTTAGATGCTAGTCGGGCCATGCCTAGCAACCAGTTGTTTTGGCAGTGAGCCAGGCAGCGTCTGGGGGGAAATTAAGCGGTCTCAACAGAACTAGCACAGCGGGCAGTGAGGGACAGCAGCAATGCGGCGGCAATTTTTGGGGGGCATCAGATCGGCCAAGGGGGCAATTCCGGGACACTGTATTGTCCCGGAATAAATGTGTCCGGGACCAGGGACAAAGATGTCAATTACAGGATAATCCCAGGCAATCCGGGACACGTGGGCACCCTACCTCCCACATGGGGAGTGCCTCCGTTTTTTCGGCAGTGTCTAAGGTTTTGGTCACAGTTAACTTTATGCTCCTTAGAAGGGCCCTTGTCAGGGCCAGGGAGCTATACAATCATATCCATTCACAAAGCCAAAAAACAAAGGCAAAAGTGGATGGTATCTGAGCCTTGATACCGAAGAACAAGGTTTTGCCTGCAATGCTTCTCTTTGGAGAGCTGGGCCCTGGGATCCAGCACCTTGGTCATGCTGCGGCTTCTTCCCTGAATAAAAGTTTTACTTGTCCAGTTGACAATATCAGGTGTTTAGGATGGGTCATCTCCATGGTTTCTCTAGGCTACAAGCTAAAGTTCCCGGTATAGAGAACATCATTTTCGTTCAGGCACTGGACCTGTTGCTGTCTCAAGAGACCCCCTTAGGAGAACAGGGAATGGATTTTTACTTAATCCTCTTTTCAGTGCCGGAACCAAACAGTGATGTCAGACCCATTTTCAGATCTCAAGGGTCTGAACCAATTTCTGGACAGCTTCTCCTTTTGCACGGGGAGGAGAGTTCCTAGTTTCAATAGACATCAAGGACGCATATCTTTATGTGCCAATTCCCTGCTCAACAGAAATTCCTGCGATTTACGGTAGAACAGCAACACTTTCAGTTGTGGCCTTGCCCTTCGGGTTGGCCACCGCATCGCAAGTGTTTCCAAAAGGTCCTGGCTCCACTTTAACAAGACTAAAAGGCCAGGGTATAGCAGTAACGGCATACCTAGATTACCTAATACTGATCGATCAGGACTGGATCTGAGTGTAGCCTGTATTTTAAGCTTCTGATTTGTATAATTAACCTAGCAAAGTCATTCTTGCAGCCAGTAAAGGTTAGAATACTTGGACCTGGTAGTGGACACAGCCCACAAGAGGGTGTTTATTACCCCAGGAAAAGTTCTGAGCAATAAGAGATCTGGTTCACGCGATCAGGACAAAGGGAGTGTCTCCCGTCCGTCTCTGTATGAGATGGTTAGGGAATATGGTAGCTTAATTCAAAGCAGTTCCCTATGCTCAGTTCTATTCAGGACTGTTGCAAAACGCTACCCTGTCTGCCTGGAGTAGGAGAAACCAGGATTTGGATTGTCCAATGCGTTTGACTCCAAGCGTACGCCAAAGTCTCAACTGGTGGTCACTAATCAAAAGTTTGCAGAAGGGGAAAAACCCTTGTACTGATCACTTGGAAGATGGGTCTTCTGCGTCCAGGTTCAACACAAAACTAGAAAAGTTTTGTTTTCAGTAGTCCAGTACAAGGGACCCACTTGTTTGCGGGACAGCCTTTGAATCAGTTTTTCTGATTTATGCTCTTTCTCCAGTCCAGTCCAGTCTTCTGATCCTGCTGCACAGGATCAGAAGGGAACATAACAGGTGATCCTGGTTGCCCTGGCATGGCCCAGGAGGTCCTGGTATGCAGAAATCATAAAAGATGGCAGTGACAGATCCTTGGCCTCTATCATTATGCCAGGATCTGCTGTCACAAGGGCCAGTATACCATCCTGCCTTACAAACGCTGAATTGGACGGTTTAGCTGTTGAGGCCCTCGCTCTAAAGGATTGGTGACTTTCATACTCAGTGGTAACCACCCTGATTAATGCAAGGAAGCCGGCCTCTAGGGCTATCTTCTATAGGGTTGGGAAGGCCTATGTTTCCTGCTGTGGAAACAAGGGTTGGCATCCTTGCAAAAATAGCATAAGCAGGTTTTTAGACTGCCTAGAGTCGGGAGTTGAGATAAGCTAGCCTTTATTAAGGGTCAAGTCTCAGCTTTGTCGTTTTTTTCTGAAACCTCATGCTTCTCACTCCCTATCGCAGGCCTTTATGTAAGCCGTAACGCACATGAATCCACCAATTAAGTCACCTCTGTGCCCATGGGATCTGTTTTTGTCAGTGCTTCAGGGGCCTTCTTTTGAGCCAATGTGTGATGCCCCGTTGGCCATGGTCACAAGGAAACTAGTATTTTTGGGTCGCGTTACTTCCTCAAAAAGGCTTTTTGACAGCTTATCTTGTAAAGAACCATTCTGGTGATTCATAGGGACATGTAGTGTTACATCCCTGGCCGTCTTTTCTGCATAGAGTGGTATACAGTTCCCATTTGAGCCAGGATATTTTTCTGCTTTAGTTTTTTATTCCAGAGCCAAATTCGGCAGTGGAAAAGTCATTACTGTTAGCTACTGGAAGCAACTGCTCAGATACGGGAAACCGACGTGTTGTTCGGGTTTCCAGGGTGCCCTAGAAGGGGATAGGCAGCATCCAAATCATCCATCTCTGGATGGGTTCATCAGACCATTACTCAAGCATATGATTCAATGGAAAAGTCCCACCTTTCCGTCCTAAGAGCGCACTCCACCAGAACAGTTAGTGCTTCTTAGGCAGTGCATCACCAAGCCTCTATAGCTCAGGTGTACGGGGCTGCAACTTGGTCATCTGTTCATGCATTGACAAAATGTTACTAGGTGGATGTGAATAAACAGGAGGATGCCGCCTTTGGGCACAGTGTTTGCAGGCGGCAGTATAGGTCCTTTTGTCTGACAGTGGTCTGCTTTATTTATTGGTCTCCCTCCCCTTAGATGGCATTGCTTTGGGACATCCCATGTAGTAATTACTGGCTCTGTGTCCCGTGATGTACTGTAAAGAAAATTGGATTTTTATAACAGCTTACCTGTAAAATCCTTTTCTTGAAGGTACATCACAGGACACAGAGGTCCCTCCCCTCTTTGGGATTATTATATAATGCTGTGCTACAAAACTGAGGCACTCCCCGTGTGGGAGGGGTTATATAGAGGGGGACTTCCTGTCTTGATTAAGCCAGTGTCCATCACCTGAAGGTGTCCTATAACCCATGTAGTTATTTCTGGCTCTGTGTCCCGTGATGTACCTTCAAGGTAAGACACTAACACCACATGGACTGTCAATGGGTCTGTGGCAGTGGATACTTTTTTTAAATGGTTTCCCTTGCAATAGGCAGCATTTTAGCCTTCAATTAATTTATTGGACATATGTAATATAGATTGTTTTACACATATTTTTTTTATAATTGATTTATTTTATTTCATTCAATTGTAATGTTTGATGTTAATAGTCAGTAGGCACACAGCTACAGAACAGTCACATATGTTCAGGATAATTTTCTTTATATAAACATTTTATTTCTTTAATTTATAGCATTCAGAAGTATGACATCATTTTAGCAAGTTGCAAAAACATTTTGCCTACCCTAGAATTCAGTGGATTAGGCAAAGAATTGTGTAATGCTGGGTGATATTTTTTTAGTTTGTGTACTACCTTTAAGATTCACTACTTAAACTTAAAACATTTACCTACTATCTAAGAAACTGAATTTGTTTTAGTTCAAAGTGCAGTGCTATGCGATACCAGAGTCTGTCTTCTTCAGATACCATATTTCACATAATGACCCTCTTCAAATATGTATACAGGTCAGACATCAAAGATTTTCTGTTTAGTGGAGTAGGATCAGTAGAAGCCTCTTCAATCACTGAAATTATTGTACCCCATTTTCCAAATTAAAAAAGCCTTGTCTCATTCATCATTGAGTACAGCAACAACTCTATATCCATAATTCACCACTGTCTGTAACTCTTGTAAAGCTTGAATGGGTTGGGCCAGCTGTAATCTTTGTAAAACATACATAGGTCGGATAGCTATGGTTAGCTGTTACTGGGTTGGGGTCAGTAGAGGCCTTTGATGTTCCTGCAACAGCTGTACACCCCTTTCACATATCCTCCTGGAGTAATAATAGAAGATAGCCCTGGTACCATTTACCTTTGCTGCAGTACAGACCTGCATCCACAGTTTATTACAGTCTGTATTTTTTCTATAGTGACCTACTGTATATTGTGATTTTAAAATGTAAATGTCCAAAATCAATACCAGAGTGGGACAGGGGAGAGGATGAGCATGTTCCCTTCATCAACCACGCCAGGCCACATGCCCTCAGCATGGGAAGGGGGAACTTTTCCCCATGTTGATGAGGACAAGATCCTTTTCCTCACAACCCTGGCCCAGTGGTTGTCAGGGTTTATCAGAACCTGGAAGCCCCATTTAAAAATAAGAGGGCCGCAGATACTGACCCCCATGTGAAAAAGTAAGGGGTGCATAGTAGCTATGCTCAAACAGAATAAAGCAGCCGAGAGCTGCCATTTTCTGGCAATTTAAACAGTGTCACTCACAGGCAGGTTAAAGCAGAATAAAATCCACCAATTTAATTGTGCCCCAAATCAGTTACAGTCAAGGCATTCCATAAATTATAACTGTTACAGTTAATAGTGTGCTTACACCAATCAGCTATGACCACCCATCTAATATACCGTATTTTTTGAGGTATTGCGCGCTCCGGCGTATAGCGCGCACCCCTAATGTTGACCCTAAAATCCTGTAAAAAAACATTTTATTACATTTTACTACTTACAGTTTTGGTGTATTGCCCGGCGTCCATCGGCGGCCTCGTCCGGTCCGGCGTCCGTCTGCGGCCTCGGTGGTGTCCTCCCGACTTCTCCGTGTCGAATCCCCGCTTCCCGCACTCAGTTTGAAGCCTCCGCCGACATATACCGAGCGCAGTAAACTCGGGTATATTCGGCCACGCTCAGGTTCTCACGCATAAACATCACAGAGCGTGACTACGAGCGAAGCCGAGCCTGGCCGAATGTACCCGAGTGTACTGCGCTCGGTATATGTCGGCGCAGGCATTCAAACTAAGCGCGGGAAGCGGGTATCGGCGTATATCGCGCACCCATGATTTCGCCCTGATTTTCAGGGCAAAAAAGTGTGCGGTATACGCCGATAAATACGGTAATAAAACGTTTTTTTAAATAACAAACACAATATACTTACCTGCTCTGTGCTATGAAATGACAGAGTGGTCCTGATCCTCCTCTTCTTTGGTCCCCCACTAGCATTCCCAGCTCCTCCTTTTCTTAATGTTCCACCCATAGGAAGCTGCTCGGCCCGTCCTCCGCTCCCTAATCCCAAGATTTGACTGACGACAGCAGGAGCCAAATGCTCCTACTTCCTCATCAAAGCCTATAAGTGAGAGCAGCTACAGATGGGTACAATGCTGGATCAAGCAAGGCAAGTAAAAGGGGGGGGGGGGGCAATGCTGTTACCTAAACTTTTTTACCTTAATAGAGGGAATTCATTAAGGTAAAAAATATTTAGGCTTTAGAACCACTTTAACTTTTACAGTAAAATTAGCTACAGTAGTTCTTCTTTGGATTGGACTACACCGGCCAGTCTTCGCTCCCCACATGCATCAGTTAGCCTTGGCTGCCATGCCCCCTTCATTAGTTTCCTTCCTTGGACCACTCTTGGTAGGCCCTGACCACTGCATACTGGGAACATTCAGCCTGTCATAGGTGGTCAAATAGGTGTGAAGCCATAAGCAAGGGAAGGAAGAATACAACGCAGACCTCTTTATTAACCACTTTACAACCGTACTATAGCCAAATGATGGCTGCAGCTCAGCCAGCTAATTCTGACAGCCTCTGGTGATCATGCTTGCTGTGGGGAGCGGCCAGCGTGCTCTGTGATGACAGTGTCCAAAGGTCACTGCTCATCATAGATTGCAGTAAAGAGCCAATCAGCGGCTATTTACCACGTGATCAGCTGTATCCAATTACAGTTGATCACAGATGTAAATAGAATCCATCAGTGTCCTGATTATCAGTGCAGTCCCAACAGTGCCCACCAGTGCTGTAGGAACAAGGGGATCCCACACAGCTATGGTATGATGAAACATTTATGGTAGAGATTGATTTCTGGTGCTGAAAAATAGAGTCTTCCCCTCATCTGCATAAGAGAAACTGTTCCAGTAGAACCAAGCAGCAGTGTGTGCTTTCCATTTGTTTAGGGAGGAAGAAATGAAGTCCTCCTTGTGTCAGATTTCATCAATTCTATGTGCCGACAGTTTAATAGTGGGATTGAGTTTTTCCAGTGGGTTTGAATTCAGGAATTGGCTACATTTATTAGGTGGCACAGAATTGATTTTATTATAGGTTTTAAGAGGGACTGAGGAGTGATGCAGGGATACAGCAGTGTCTTCACCAGTAAATTAGCCATACCAAGTGGCAAGGTGCATGGTATCTAAGGAGGTCTGGAAGGGCTTGTCCTCCTTTTACTTTAGAAATGCTGAACAGGTCCATTTAAATCTAAAGCTAATTTGAAGAGTTTTGACCCGGAAAGACAGATTTTTGAAAAATGTATTTTATGGATGAAAGGGCCCACATATTTCGAATTTATGAAGAAGGATAGGGAGCGAGGCGAGTGGATGTGTCAGGGAAAAGAAAAGGTCATCTGCATAGGCTGCAATCTTGAAGTGGCAATTTCCTACTTTCAGACTGGTGATGTTCAGGATGGCTATTAATGTCCGTCAGCAAGCATTCGTGTCTGGTCTTTTTGGTTATCTGAAAGTAGTTAGATAAGATACCGTTGATCTTAACTGAGGCCAATGGGCTAGAGTCGATTGCAGATCTCTAGGACATGAAGCTATCTCCCAGACCTATGTGCTGAAGTCTCGATAACATGAATTGCCAGTTCATTCTGTCAAATGCATTCCAGAATCTATGGCTAGAAAGAGACATGGAGTTGATGAAATGCATACAAATGTATCTGGTGTGAACAGGCCCTTAATGTTTAGTTACTGTGAAGGCATTTTTAAATGATGCTTTATGCTATTGTCTGTCTAGTCTACTCTAAGTAACAGTGTTGATTATTTGCACTTATGCAAAGAATAGTAATCAGTACAATTTTTTTTCATTGCAAATGAGTAACCTGTACTGGACTGGTACATTCTTTAGGGCACTTATTTGCTAACTGGCACCAGGAACAATTGAATTTGGTTGCTAGAGACAGCACAACCCAATTTTTTTTTTCAGTACCCTTTTGATATATCTGTTGAACTTTGTACGTTTCTACAAATGCATGAAACATGCTTTTTGCACGCAAACTAACAAACAATTACAAAAACAGACAGTCTATTGAATCGGCTGAAACAATCATCCAGAATCACCCCAGGGCAGAAGACCAAGTGAAATTGTGTGTATGTGTAAAAGGGCAATTTGCCTGCTTGAAATGATCTTTTCAAAGGAAAGCATTTGACTGTGAAAAAAGAACAAAAGATGTGAAATTTGTGCTAAAAAACCTTATGAAGAAAATCTGTGAGTGAGCGTGATCTGTTGTCAGCCAGTATTTGTTACCTTATTTATCCAGAAAGCATCGGAAATAATGAGTAGTGGATGATTTGAAAACCGAAGACATTAAAGTCTATGGCCCGGATTCACAAAGCACTTACGCCGACGTATCTCGATATACGCCGCGTAAGTGTAACTATGCGCCGTCGTATCTGTGCGCCGTGCCCGCAAAACTAGATACGCCTGAAAATAGGCTTCATCCGACCGACGTAACTTTCCTATGCCGGCGTATCGTGGGCACATATTTACGCTGGCCGCCTCATTGCAAATATGCAAATGAGGGAGATACGTCGATTTACTAATGTAGTTGCGCCCGGCGCATAATATACGCGGTTTGCGTAAGGCTTACGTCCAGCGTATAGTTATTCCCCATCTATGAGGCGCAACTCATGCAAAGGTATGGACCAGGGAACAGCCGTTGTATTTTACGTTGTTTACATAGTAGTACGTGAATAGGGCTGGATGTAGGTTACGTTCACGTCATAGGCAGTGATTTAACGTATCTTAGGGAGTAGTTTCACGGGACGGCGCATGCGCCGTTCATTTTAAGTACTTGTCTGTCACTCGGCACATCATTAGCATGGGGTCACGCCTCATTAGCATGGCTCACGCCCACTTCCACCTACGCTGGCTTACGCCGAGTGCTTTGTGAATCCAGTGCTTGCATCTGTGCGCTGCGTCGGCGTAGCGTATATTAGATACGCTACGCCCCGGATAAATATGCGCCGATGTCTGTGAATCCGGGTCTATGTTTTTATAAAAAAGGTTTTAAAAAAAATAGGCACAAAGGACATTTTTTACAGTCAATGTGATCTGTCCATTGTGATGGCTGCAGAATTTGTTGAAATCTTTCATCGTCCGATTAATCCCTATCCCCACAGCTGTAATCTTCCTGTGTGGCAGGGGTTGATAAAGCTGAGGAATCTGTCTTATGCACTCATTAGGAGCGCCAACTATCCTGGTCCTTTCCACCCCTTCTCCCCATTCTTAGAATTTATACTAAAGCTTCAATGAATGAAACTTGATATATGAATGGAGGAACTGGCAGGTCAGCCTCTTCTTTTCATAGATCATGTATCATTCACAAAAGCTACAGTACAGCATATACTGCTACCACTACTCCCAGATATACATCTCCATTCTGCAAATGTCAGTATTGTCATATTATCCGTCTGTGATTGTTCAGGAGTGTCTTAAAGTGGTTGAGAGTTTCACCATTGTCAAAGTGAAAGGATAATATTTTCGGATTACCTTAAAGCGGATCTCCCATGCAATAACGTTTTTTTTTTTTTAGTCTATTTACATAGCTAAGTGCAGGGCTTAAAGAAACTTACTTCTCTCCGCTCTAACGTCCGCTCCGCTCTCTTTCTGTGCTGAAAAATAACTTATATTCCTTCCGTTTCCATTTTGAGTGTTGGCAATACATACGGGCAGGGACTTCCTGGTTGCGGTGACGCTGTGTTCCCAGCATCCACCGCTCACGCAGTGCGGACCATGGGCGTCAGCGTCTGTGTTGCCATAGCAATGGCAGGCGTTGTGATTTACTATGTAAACACAGCCTCAGCTACACAGCCACAGCCTCAGCGCGTCACGAAATAGCGCGAGATTTGATATGACGGCTGCGCAGTGAAGACAGGGAGCTATGGAGAGAAGCTCCCACAGTCCACAGCATCGAACGGGAAGTGACGCAATGCCCGTCAAATTCCTGCAACGACACAGACCGGAAGCCTCAGCAATGTACAGGTACTGTACATATTTACAAAATGAAAACATCCGTATTTAGCATTGTTGATAGTGCAAGTGTAAATGCGGCAATGTTGTAATTAGGGTGGAGCTCTGCTTTAATTTATTTTGTTAGGTTTGTCTAAAGCCAAAATTGCCCCATCCAGGAAAAATCTTTCTTACTATCACCCCCACCCCCTTTCACCCTCCTCTAACCCATCCTGCCAGGCTTGGTGGTTTGCTTTGAAGCCAGGTATACTGACCTAAGTTCCCCCATCCAATCCAGCATTGCAATGTCCCACTGAGACCACCACTTCAAATCAGCCTTCTCTTGAATCCTGAGCAGACCCAAACACTGGCTAATAAATAAGAACCATACATGTCATGCAGGCAGTGATGTGGATACCCAAAGAGGGCAGCAAGAAAGCAGACAAGCAAAAGCTGGAGTGTCACATGATTGTGGCCAAAGTAATAAAGGGATAGGGTTTTTTTATTTAGTATAGTAATTAGTTAGAGGCCGGTGGGTGGGAAAGGTGGAAGGGGGGATGATTGTATCCCAGAATGGGATTTTAAAGCTGGCCATACATGAATGTACTTGGATACATAGAGTTATATGGGCAGAGAGGTAGTCCAGAAGTTGATGTACCGATAAACATCTTTACAACCGCTCTGCTGGATTTTCCCCTTTCAATCAGTTCCATAGGCTATATCCGACAGTGCTAATCAGTGTATTCTGATGGTGGGGAAGTCTCCCTGCTCTCAAAATACAATGGCTCAGTGGGTAGGATTTCCCCATTTACACTGAGTGTGTGGATGGGGTAACAGAGTATTTTTATTTTTTTTTATTCAACTCACTTGTTAGATTAAAACAAAACTACTCATCTATGGGCTTCCTTAGTATATGTACAGGTTGCACTCAGCACTAAACTGTTCACTCTTTGAATGAAACTGCCTACAAGAGCCATCTGAAGAAAACAGGAGGGATTTGGAATAAATCACAACTCTGGTTTATTCCGTTTTAAATTTTTATGCTTTTCCTCCTCCTCCCTTCATCCTGTCTCATATATGTTTTTTTATTAACCCCACTTCATGACCAGGGCATTTTTTACGATACAGCACTGCGTTACTTTAACTGACAATTGCACGGTTGTGCGATGCTGTACCCAAATAAAATGTATGTCCCTTTTCCCACGAATAGAGCTTTGGGTGATATTTGATCACACCTGCGTATTTTGCCATAAACAAAAAAATACCAACAAGTCTGAAAAAAATATATATTTTTTACTTTTTGCTACAAAACATATCCAATATAAAAAATTGAAAAAATCTAATTAATCCATCAATTTAGTTCAATATGTACTCTGCTACATATTTTTTGTAAAAAAAAAATCCAATAAGCTTATATATATTGATTGTTTTGTGCAAAAGTTATAGCGTCTACAAACTATGGGAATTTTTTTTTCTTACTAGTAATGGCAGCAATCATCGGGACTGCGATATTGCGGCGGGCAGTCGGACACAAACTGACACTTTTTGGGGACCAGTGACACTAATACAGTGATCCTTGTTGAAAATATGCACTGTCACTTTACTGATGACACTGGCTGGGAAGGGGTTAAACATCAAGGGTGATTGATCAAAGGGCTAACTGTGTGCCCAACTATTATGTTTGTGTACTGTGGGAGGTGTTTTTATTAGAGGAAGGCATGGATCCACAGGAATCAGGAAAATCTGAGAATTCATGCTTTCCCTACTGCCAGTTTGGCGATCTGCCTCTGTGCTGGGTGCTGGCGGACATTGAGTTTGTGGTACCTGCAGATCTTCTCATGCAGTGTATAAGCACATCGGGAGTGGGTCGCTGGCGACGTTCATTTGCGCCCAGACCCGGAAGTGTCGGATCACATACTAGGTACACGATCCGGTGCAGCAGTGACACCTTGCCACCATATAAGTAAGCTATATAGGTGGCAAGTGGTTAATATGCTACATAGTCATACGCAGTATTTCATACTTACTGGGCCAAAAAGCTAAAACTATAGATTTCTCCTAATTTCTTGTCCTAGAGTAAAATTAGAAGTAAAGGGGTGTTTTTCCTAAATTGTAAATATCACCATAGACAGTTGTCACCAGAGCAGCTGTCTTCATTTGGAGTTTTTTTTTTTTTTCTTCTACTACTCTACTGTAATGTTGAACCCAATTTTAGATTTTCTCTTTCGATCACCAAGACAAAAAGTGACAGTTAATCGTTCAAAACAAAAACAATAATATAAACCTGACAGAAGTTATAACTGCTCCACACTATACCCAATCCTACAAAATATTTTTGAATGGAGCTCTACTGTAAACAGCCTATGCAGATTCTGACATGGATTTTAAATTGCTATAATGTCACTGTGTAGGTCATATTAACATTCTGCTGTCCCCACAAAAGTGGTTTTAAATAAAAAATATTTTGTGCTGTATATGTTTAGATTGGTTTATAGTTCTGAATTAAATATGAAATATGCAATTTTTGTTGACAAGTACTGGCAATTAAATTGAGCAAATATTTTTTCAGTAAGTAATTGTAGAGTATCCATTCTTAAAAATATTGAGGGCCAGATTCACAGAAGAGATACGACGGCGTATCTCCTAATACGCCGTTGTATCTCTGTGATCCGGCTGATTCATAGAATCAGTTACGCATAGATAGCCCTAAGATCCGACACGTGTAATTGACTTACAACGTCGGATCTTAGGATGCAATTCTAGGCCGGCCGCTAGGTGGCGATTCCATTGCGGTCGGCGTAGAATATTCAAATGACTAGTTATGGCGATCCGCGAAGTTCCGCGCGTTCGTCGCAATCTCGTACGTCGTCGCTCGTCGGTTTTTCCCGTCGCAAAGTTACACCTGCTTTAACATGGCTTATCTTTAGATCAGCCATGTTAAAGTATGGCCGTCGTTCCCGCGTTGAATTTCGATTTTTTTTTTTTTTTTTGTAAGACGTCGAGAATACGAAACGCCGTAATGCACGTCGCCGTTCAAAAAAACCGTCTGGGCGCCGTAATTTTGCGCAAAGCACGTCGGGAAATTTTAACACGGAGCATGCGCAGAATGTTCGGCGCGGGAACGCGCCTAATTTAAATGGTGCCCGCCCCATTTGAATTAGGCGGGCTTGCGCAGAGCGAATTTACGTTACACCGCCGCAAGTTTACAGGTAAGAGCTTTGTAAATCAGGCACTTACGCTGTAAACTTGCGGCGGTGTAATGTAAATGGCATACGTTACGCCGCCGCTGCGCAACGTATTTGTCTGTGAATCTGGCCCTGAGGATCTATGTTCATTTTACAAGAACATTGGTCAAAATTGATTAAAACTGATGAGCAGTAAGTGTCCTAAGTGGCTTAACTTAGCCCATTTACCTAGTGCTGTCTTTACATTGAATAGTTTATGTCTTATAGAAGACAACTATGCAGGACTATTCTTAATGCCCAGATATATATACATGCCAAAAGGGCAAATGCACAGCATGCATGAAGATCTGTTTATCTAGGATTGAAAATATCATGAGCAGTCAAGCTCATCGATGAAAACATTCTGTCTGCCGCCTATTGTTTGAAGACATTCAATTAGATCAAGGCTCCTGAGGTTTCTTTCAGACTAAAAAGATCCTAATGTGTTTTTTGGCTTTTCTATAAAATGTACCAAACAGTATGGCTAAGTAAGGGGTTAATCGATTACAACATGCATGAGTTGTTAAATAAAGTAATGCAAAGACCAAAGCTGAAATTACAAAGTACAGTAACTTTAAGAAACCAATCAGATTTCAGTTCACTGAAGTCATATTACTGAAAATGCATATTGATTGATTGCTGTACTGTATTTTACTGCACTTTGCTTTATTCACTAAAGCTGGCCATTTTTGAACAAAAGTCCATATGAGAATTTTCACTTTCATGAGAATTTGACGACTAGATTAATGCCTTTCAAAAGTATTTCAGAAGTTTTCTTTTAACATAAAATTTTGGAATGAATGTACTTTTCCTATCGGAAACCACATTCGCTGTTAGAAGTTTGTTTGTTGTCTTCCGGACACATTCAAATTTTGTCGGCACCAGTTGAAGTCAAACGTCAACTTTGACCCTACTAATGATTAGAAAATTGATCAAACAGTCCTAAAATGAAAAAATTCTAACTGAATTCTACTAGTGTATGGCCAATTTAATTCTGCTTATATAATAGGCTGAACATTAAGATTTTCTTAACATAAACAGCAACTGTTTTTTAAAGCACCCTTTATGTTTTTTTTCAGAAATTAAATAATTTATGACCCATTCACACTTATCAAAAACCAACGCTGTATCTTTGCCATGTCAGGAGGAGTAAAGCTGTGTTTACATATATGCAAATTGGATGCAGGTTTCTCCGCATTCAATTTGCATGACAAGAGAGTGTGCCCAGCTCTCAATAGAGGCGGCTCACACAGCTCTGGGGCAGTAGTGGAGTGAAGGTGGAAGAGCTCTCCACTGTGTTAGGGGACCCCATGTCGGGAGAGGTGCAGTGGAGACACGGGAAGGGAGTCAGCCAGGCTGTAAGTACCCAGGCTGAAAGGAAAACCACACTAATTGAGTGGAAATTGCAGGACAGCTACCTAGCTGCCACAGGGCTTCTAATATGGGTAGTAGGAATGGCGCAGATACAAGGGAGACACTTAGGAGGTAGGTAGTATGAATGAATGAATGAATGAATAAAAAACTTATATAGCGCGGCACATGCGAACTGAATCGCCTCTGGGCGCTTGATGTTTCGTGTCTCATGACATCAGAAGAGTAGAGTTTTAATCTGTCTTCTGAAAGACAGGTGGTTTTCCTCCAACCGAATGCTGGTTGGTAAAGCGTTCCATAGTCTCGGACCTTGAAAAGCAAACCTTCTTTCTCCTTTGGACTTGTATTTGGTTTTTGGCACCCTGAACAGATTTTGGTTGGTGGATCGCAGAACGCGATTAGAATTGTGAGGTTCTATCTTGTCGCAAAGATATTGCGGCGCCTTCCCATGGATGCACTTATGTGTCAGGCAGAGTGCTTTAAATACAATTCTGTCCTTTACTGGCAACCAGTGAAGGGTTCTCAGCGAAGGTGAGATTGATTCCCATGTCCTTTTCCCAGTCACCAGTCTGGCGGCCGTATTCTGTACGACTTGCAGACGAGCGATTTGGTACTTTGGGAGCCCGAGGTAAAGGGCATTTGCATAGTCCAGTCTGGAATTCACGATTGTTCCCACCACGACTGCTACGTCTTCTTTGGGGATAAATGGAATAAGTCTGCGTAGTAGGCGCAACAAATGGTGTGATCCGCTGACTACTGATGGAATTTTGGAAATTATGAAACTAATTGCATGGTGGTCTGTCCATGGCAAAGGTTCATTTCCCAAAATGCTTATTTTCAGATTTTGTCTGAGTATTAGGTCGAGTGTGTGACCTGAAGCATGCGTGGGTCCGCATACAAGTTGCTGTAGTCCTAATACTTCCAGGTGATCGATGCAGGCATCCGCAATGGGATCCTGTGAGGAGTTGGCCCACAGATTGAAGTCCCCGAGCAGCAAAAGATGTTTGCTGTTAAGGGTATAAGTGGATATGAACTCCGTTAATGATGGACTTTCCTGCAAACCTTTGGGTGACCACAATATAATATATATATACTGTATATACTAGAAACCCCTGATATTTCTCTGTGGGAAAATTCATTGGTTGGACTGAAACAGGTGAGCATTGAGATCCCCTGCTTTGCCTGCAATACAAATAACATTGTCTCTTTTGGATACAGTCTTTTGGAAGTGACTTGATTAGTTTTCCCTTCCCTCTTGGCTAATCATTTTCAGTGCCACACACCTTTATGCTACTTTGGCTGTGAAATATTTAATTGAGTTGTATATTATCAGATAAGTTGCTTGATGAAAAACTCATTTGTGTGTATAGGTTTCAGCTTGAGCTATTGATCTCTGTAAACAATGGGCTTTTGGAGCACATGGTAAGGAGACAGAGGATATTGTTCCATCTGTTGGAATACTACACAATATTTGTGGGCAATATACCATACTTACCAGACTAGAAAATATTTGTAAACGTGTTATTGTTCTGACCATTCCATCCCCACCATCCCTGCTACCAAGACTGTATTAAAACCTTGGAACATTACGTTTCTGTGGCTTCATGCCAGAAATGCCAAAAAAAACATATAAACTAATTATACATTTGGTCTGGAAGTTAAACAAGGAACAAGAGAAATAGGCATTACAAATTACAAATTAGGGGCCAGATTCACATAGAAGAGCGGCGGCGTAATGTAGATCGTAGATACGTTACACCGCCACAATTTTTCATCGCAAGTGCCTGATTCACCAAGCACTTGCGATGAAAACCTACGCTGGCAGCCTCCGGCGCAAGGCGGGCCAATTTAAATGGGCGTGTGCCATTTAAATTAGGCGCGCTCCCACACCGGACCTACCGCGCATGCTCCGTTTCCGAACTCGTGCGTAGGGTAATTCCGTATTCCCGGATGGCTTACGCAAACGACGTTATTTTTAAAATTTCGACGCGGGAACGACGGCCATACTTTATACAGCAATACGATTGCTGTGTAAAGTTAAGGCACCAAAAAAACGACTAACTTTGCGATGGGAAACTAGACTAGCGGCGACGTAGCGAACGCGAAAAACCGTCGGGAATCACCGTAACTCCTAATTTGCATACCCGACGCTGGTTTACGACGCAAACTCCCCCCAGCGGCGGCCGCGGTATTGCATCTTAAGATCCGACAGTGTAAAACAATTACACCTGTCGGATCTTCTGGCTATCTATGCGTAACTGATTCTATGAATCAGTCGCATAGATAGAACCAGAGATACGACGGCGTATCAGCAGATACGCCGTCGTATCTCCACTGTGAATCTGGCCCATAGTTTTCATGCATGCCTCTGTGAGTTTGTTTCCTTATTAAAATTTTAGTAATACGTTTCTAATATGGTAAAAAAAATATCTTGAATTTGAACTATTAGTACATTTCTGTGTCAAAATAATCAAGGAAGCTAAAAATACAGAAATATTTTAATGGACATGAAAGTCCCTCAATACATAAGGCTTCTTTGTCCTTTTAATGACAATGTCTAACATTCACATTACAGCTAACCATTAAAGATATAACAATTAGTTATGCTTGCTATTTTATAATTATTGAATGTTATTTATATTGCAATAAAACCCTATATGCCAAGCATAATCTTGTTAGGAAGCTGAAAAACCCCTACTGTTCTAATGAAAAGTTCACAAGACAGCTGAGGATAAAGAATATCCTTAGTTGCCTCTGTGTGTCTGTTCTTAGAAAGACACTATCACCTTGCCCTTAGGTAAGGCGACGGTGTTTCCTAAAGTTCTGAAGGCAATTTACTACAATTAACACAACCACATGATTATATGTTTGCAGTACATTAACTTTGAATTACTAAATTAAACATATTTAGTATACCCTTTTGGATTCATACAGTTCAAACTAAACTAGTAAAATTTAAACATTATTGGTAAGTGTTTAAATTTCTGTAGACTGCTGTGTCAGAGCCCCCAAGGACATTGTGCAGTCTGTCTTTTCATGGTGTGCTGATGTATATTTCATTCACATAGTGTGTGTTTGTTTTCTTAGTGCTAAGCAAACTCTGAGTCAAATTAGCAGATCCCTGATGTTTGCAGTAGTTTGGAATGATAAGGTAAAGTCAAATGTATGGGTTAGAGGAGCATTTATAGTAGAGTAAGTTGAAATGATCAGAAACGCATTTTAAACAAATTTATTTTAGACGCATGAACAGATTCGGATGAGTGTCCATTTTCATGTCTGTGTTCTAAATACTAGTAAAGGAAACATATAATGAGAAACATTAAAGGCTATCATTGCTTTCCTTGCCTTTCAAACATGACAATTACCTTCATGCTGATCCATTGGCTTCATCTTTCTGAAGCCTCGTACACACGACCGAGGAACTCGACGGGCGAAACACTTTGTTTTCCTCGTCGAGTTCCTTGTTAGGCTGTCGAAGAACTCGATAAGCCAATTTTCTCCATTCCTGTCAAGGAAATAGAGAACATGCTCTCTTTTTAGCTCGTCGAGTTTCTCGACAGTTTCCTCGACGAAAATGTACACACGATCGGTTTCCTCTGCAAAAAAATATCTCCCAGCAAGTTTTTTGCTGGTTTTTGCCGAGAAACTCGGTCGTGTGTACGAGGCTGAGGCACAGACCTAAAACAAATATGCCTATAAGGAGTTCTGACTTTGTGATCTGCATGCTTATTACATCAGCGTCATCATCAGCAGCATTGTTAACTGAAGGTCTTGGCCGGTGTTAAAGAAAAAACATAATTTTAATTGAAATAATCCCAAAAGGTGAAGGTGAAGATGACAACTGCCATTTGTGGAAAGTTTGGGTGTCCATGCTTCTTTATCTGTGCTGTTTAACACCTCAGGTCCTTACAGAGGACAATTATGGAAGTAGAGAGTCAACATTTCCTAACAGCAGCGTATCTGCCAATAACAAAAGTACATTTGGCTAGTTTGTCAAACACCTAATTACAGTATATCTGTAGATATTATTTGCCTTTCAGCTCTGCCAATACCAAAAGGTAAAAGCCAAAAATAATACAGTTGGCGTAAACTTTATAAATTGAAATGATGCAAAATGTATGTGGGTTTGGATACAACATTGGTATTCACATGAAACTTATCCATTCTATGTACATAGCTTTGTCCATCCCAAATCTCTGATAGTATGAAATTCACAATTGCTTTATAGAAAATGTCAGTTTGTATAATTTTTTTTTGGTTTCATTTTTTTGTGCATATATTTATTACATTACTGTACCTTGATAGCCTATAAACAGTTATGTGTCATCTTTAGAAAGCCACCCTATGCAGTTACAGTTTTTCCTTATTTTTTTTTATTTTTTTTCACTTTAATTTCACTTAAAACTTCAGATTAAAAATGAGTGCAGTTTGGTCCATATGATCTCAAATTGAGTCCTGGTCTGTAGTGATTAAGGATGAACTCAATATTCGGTCCAAACACAAATTCACACCAAACTTTTACTACACACACTGTTGACTTCCGCTATTTCAACCTGAAATTTTATCCACTTTCAATGATTGTTAAAGCAGAGTGGAACTTCTGCTTATCAGTCTCCCCTCCACCGCTGACACATTTGGCACCTTTCTCTTGGAAGTTCAGCCCCCTCCTTCTGCATCCATTGCTGGACCAATTAGAAAGCGCAGCACGCTTTTCTCATGCGCAGTAAGGAACTATCTGTAATGCCAAAATTCTTCACTGCCAGGTGAAAAGCGTGCTGCGCTTTCTAATTAACAGCTGATCCAAAGATTGGCTAGGGTGTCATCATTGCGGGCTCCCTGGACATGTATTAAAAGTCAGTAGCTGCAGTATTTGTAGCTGCTGAATTTTTCTTGGGGAGGCTGGACCTCCTTTTACAGACACAAGCAGGTGCAGGCACTGCCGAGTCCTTAAAGTGTTATTAAAGTCTATTTTTTTCTTTTTAAATAACAAACAGGTTATACTTACCTGCTCTTTGCAGTGGGTTTGGACAGAGCAGTCCAGATCCTCCTCTTCTCCAGTCCCTCTTTAGCACTTCTGGCCCCTCCCTCCTGTTGAGTGTCCCACAGCAAGAAGCTTGCTATGGGGGCTCCCTGTGTCCATTCAGACATGGAGCCGCGGCTCGGCCCACCCCCTCTCTCTCCTCATTTGCTCACTGAACTTGATTGACAGCAGTGGAGGAGGGAGAGTGTCGGACAGCCGAGTCTCTCATGCAACATCGCTGGATCGAGATTGGCTCAGGTAAGCATTAGGGGCCTGTGGGGGGGTGCTTCACACAAAAGGTTTTTCAAATTAATGCATAGAATGCATTGAGATAAAAGACCTTCTGCTTTTACAACTACTTAAGCCGGTAATCCCAGGCTATGTACTTTACAAATCCCAGAGTCCATAGCCCAAGATCTCTAGTCCATCCCAGCAGTGAGTAAAATATGGTAGCTATGTTCCTAGATACATTGGGGCCATGGAGAATAAACTTTAATTGGATTTGTTTAAACAAGAGTTTAGGGTCACTTTAAGCCGTGGCATCACTTTAGAATTGTGGAGCTCTGTGGGCAGCAGGAAAGGTAAGTATTTAAAGCCTTCTTTTGAAGGTGATGATGATAGAGTCACTTTAAAAATTCATTGGCCATTTATAGCCCATAATCCACAGTCCATAGCCCAATGTCCCTAGCCAATCTTAGCAGTAAGTAAAATAGGATGGCTATGTTCCTACATACATCAGGAACATGGAGAATGAATGTAGTCACCCTCTAATAAGAAGCTAGATCACAGCAGCAAAAAAAAAGGAATTTGGAGATTTGGAGGTGGCTGAGATGAATAGAAGGTGCATTTCGTGTTAAATTAAATAGAGAAGTTAACTTGAATAGATTACCAGAATTTAGGGTCACTTTAATTACTTGAGGAGATCTGTGGGCCGTAGGAAAGACAGGTAAGTAATATATCGTATTTGCAGGGTGATGCTAGAGTTTCTTTAAAGTTGACCATTCTTTGGCCATTTATTGTAATGTTGTAGTCTTGAATATTAATGTCAGGACATTGTACCCAGTGCTTCTATCACCCCCCTCATAATCTCGATGACCAGTTTGCCACCTAAATGCTAATTCAAATTGTAATTCTCTTACATATTTGGATGCCAGTAGTTGAAGTGTATGGATTAATAAAGACTGTGTACAATCTGTAGTAAAGCTCTCCTCTTTTTGGCCCACCATTAGCAAAATCCCTGGAGTTTTTTGGGGTTTATTTGTCAGAAATCCAAGCAATTGTTTCAGGACCATCAAACATTTTCTACATCAAACTCTCCCTCACCTTTACAGTAAAGTTACTAAGTATATCCTCAATGTGTCAGTTTGATTGTTTTTTTGTTTCAATAGTTTGGAAGTACAGCACAGAGCATACATACCAGTAGCATATCCTTTATTAATAGCAGCATGTTAAATTAATAACCCAGTGAGACACATCAGTCTTAACCAGGGTCAAAATGAAAGACAGCTAAAAGCTCCTCGAGAAGATAAAACAGTACATGTTGTTTTTTTCAGAATAATAAGCATTTTCACTTCGCTCTTTTTCTTTCTTACATCTTCACCTCTTGAACTCAATTTTTTTTTTCCCATTTCAAACCAACCGAAAAGAATAGAGAAAGGTCACTGCAACTGGGGATGGACGGCACTTACACAGTGTGCATACTTGTCAACATCTTATTAGTTCCAGGAAAAGTTTGCTGGGCAGAAGATTACTCTATAAATAAAAATTCCATGTGTGTGCTATGTAGACTAATGGGCTTCTTCACCAAAGTAGAGCAAAGGGCAATGATGATGTGCAATATGCAGTAAACTACAGCAACCTATCAAACACAAGTTTAATGAAAAAAGATCAGTAAAAGATACATGCTGCTTGGTTGCTATGGGCTCCTAAAAATTGACTCTTGCCTTGCTGATTAAGCCTGAATATACTGTAGAAAGTCATGTCCAGGTAATTTATGACAATCATGAAATAAAATATTAGTCACATGCACAGAAGTGCTGGTGACCTTAAGTCATTTAATTGACTTCCGAATGGTTGCTAAGTGTTGTTATACTTTACATATCACCATTAATCCTACTAAACCATTAAAATACTACAGTGGCATAACTACTGCTGAAGTTTGTTCTATTGCATTTCAGGTGTTATTTTTCACTGTCATACATTGCACAATGTCATTATTTAAAGCTGTATTAAACCAAAAAAAAAAATGTTTTATATTGAAGCTTTCTAATCCTTAAATGTGGTGCCTACATTCTTTATCTAGGTTTAGGCTTTTTCCCCCATATTTTTGCCTAGTGATCTGCCCCGTAACCCACTTCCTGTCTTATGCCGCGTACACATGACCGTTTTTAATGTCATGGAAAAAACAAAGTTTTTCTCGACGTGATTCTTGTCAAGCTTGCCTTGCATACACACGATCGTGAAAAAAAATGCTCAAGCAAAGCGCGGTGACATACAACACATACGACGGCACTATAAAGGGGGAGTTCCATTCGGATGGCGCCACCCTTGGGGCTGCTTTTGCTGATTTCATGTTACCGCGTGTTAGTAAAAGTTTGGTGAGAGAAGATTCGCGCTTTTCTGTCTGTTACAGCGTGATGAATGTGCTATCACCATTACAAACGCTAGTTTTAGCGTTTTCCAGTCTCATAACTTGCTTCTGAGCATGCACCTTTTTTTCCTGACGTTAATGCCTACACACGACCATTTTTCACGACGTGAAAAAAGACGAGAAAAATTAGAGCATGTTCTAAATTTTTAATGCCCATTTTTCACTTCAAGAAAACTGCTCTGGAGCCTACACACGATTGTTTTTAACCCCCCTGACGGTAAACACGAGCGTGACTCGGGGTTGGTTTTACATGTTAGGATCGGCAAACCCGAGTCACGCTCGGGCTGGACGGGCTTACCTTTCGCTGGATCCACAGGCTTGGTTTACTCACCTTGTCCCTGGATCCAGCGATGCCACCCGCTGTGTGAGCGAGCGGGACCTCCTCGCTCGATTCACAGTCCCCGTGTGACGCCGATCTCCGTTCCCTGCGACGTTACGACGCACGGGGACGGAGAACGGCGCCAAATTCAAAAAAGTAAACAAACACATTACATACAGTATACTGTAATCTTATAGATTACAGTACTGTATGTAAAAAATACACACCCCCCTTGTCCCTAGTGGTCTGCCCAGTGTCCTGCATGTACTTTTATATAATAAAAAATGTCATTTCTGCCTAAAAACTGTAGATTGTCCAAAAGTGTCCCTTTATGTCAAAAATGGTTTTAGATCAGCTAGAAAACAGCGATAATAAATTATAATCACTTGCAGAAATGTGCGATAGCGATTTGCGGGGAAATTCGTCATAAAAAAAATAAAATAATGACAGCGACAATTCTGCAACTGCAAATTTCAGTGATTTTGAGTTGATTACATTATTGAATAATTTTTATTATAATTATATTATTATTTGTTATAATTATTTATAATTATTTATTATATTATAATTTATAATTTTGTTTTAAAAAAAAAAATCATACCCGGGATGCCTACAAGACTCTTGCTTGGTCAGATTTAAGTGAGTTATTTCTAAAAATTACAGGCCTACAGTATAAAACGCCAATTTCCTTGCAAAATAAATGTACCGCTTTTGGTACGTAATTCCAGACAGAATCATACCGCCAGGGAGGTTAATGACCAATTTAAAAAATTGCATTTTTCTCGTCATGAAAAACGGTTGTGTGCGGCATTAGGGTGTCTCCACTGGATGGAGGCGCAACAGAGACACCTTTTGGACAGCAGCATTATCTGGGGGGAGGAGAGTGTTAGGCCCCGTACACACAACCGGATCGATCCGCTGGGATCAGTTCCAGCAGATAGATCCGCACATGTGTACGGCCTAGCGGACATTTTCAGGCGGATAAAAATCCAGCCGACGGATTCCCATCGGATAAAAATTTCTTAGCATGCTAAGAAATCTATCCGCTGGAATCCAGTCCAGCGGACTGATCCGGTCGTCTACGTCGTAATGATTCGACGCATGCGTGGAAGTATTTACCTTCCAGGGTCGCGCACGTCGCCGCGTCATCGTCGTGGCGACGGCGCGGCCACGTCACCGCGGATGTATTCCACAGGGATTTCGATCTAATGGTGTGTACAGCCATCAGATCCAAATCCGCCAGAGGATTTATCTGCTGGAAACGATCCGGCGGACCATTTCCAGCGGATATCCTCTCGTGTGTACAAGGCCTAAGTGGGACTAGCAGATTTAGATTGACTTGACAAATTAAAGCTGAACTCCAGCTAAAACTTTTTAAGCAGTTACAGCAGCAGTTTTTTTCCCTCCTTTTGGGGTAAATGTTTTACATAAATGAATACAAGCTGACCATTGTAGCCAGTGATAAATTGTTCATGTTTGCTCTCTAAATGTTACTTTGTTTGTACAGCTTGGTCCAGTAAAGAAAGCTGAAAAACAACATGTGAAATTAAAGGGAAAAACAAAAAACAAAAAAAACAAACTAAAATCTTGATGACTTAATTTTTCTGTATAGTTAATATGTTAATTGGTGGGACACTTTGCAATATTGTTAACCACTTCAGCCCCAGAATTATTTACCCCCTTAATGACCAGGCCATTTTTTGCTATACATCACTGCATCGCTTTAACTGACAATTGCGCGGTCTTGCGACGTTGCACCCAAACAAAATTTATGTCATTTTTTTTCTCACAAATAGAGCGTTCTTTTGGTGGTATTTGATCACCTCTGCGGTTTTTAAATGTTATGCTATAAACAAAAAAATGTGTCATTTTTGGGAAAAAAATGTTTTACTTTCTGCCATCAAACATTTCCAAAAAAAAAAATGTATTCATCAACTAAGCCAATATTTATTCAGCTAAATATTTTTGGTAAAAAAAAATCCCAATAAGCGTATATTGATTGGTTTGTGAAAAAGTTATAGCGTCTACAAAATAGGAGACAGATTTATGGCATTTTTATTAATATTATTTTTTTTACTAGTAATGGTGGCGATCAGTGATTTTTAGCTGGACTGTGACATTGTGGCGGACAGATCGGACACCTAACGGACATTTTTGACACTTTTTTGGGAATCAGTGACATGACTATAGTAATCAGTGCTAAAAATATGCACTGTTATTGTACTAATGACACTGGCAGGAAAGGGGTTAACATCAGGGGCGATCAAGGGATTAGCTGTGTTCACTCACTGTGTGTTCTAACTGTATGGGGGAAGGACTCACTGGGACAACACACGGATCCCTCTTCCTGCAAAGTAGAAAGACAGAATCTGTATGATCTCCCCTGTCAGAACTGAGATTTGCCTTGTTTACACAGGCAGATCCCCATTCTATCACTGCGGGGAATGATCGCAGGTGGCCGGCAGACATCGAGTGCACTGGATCCACTGATTGGCTCTCCTGCTGGCCAATGGGAGCACATGCGCCCACAAAAGTGAGTGCACGAGTTGTTGTACAGCTTTGGTGATTCACACAGCCGAGCCACCTTGCCACAGTATAACTGCGGTGGGTGGTCGGCAAGTGGTTACATATAAATAGTTCACTTTTTACTTTCCTTTCACGTTTTGCAAAATGCAAATGTTAACAAAAATTCAGTAGAACCTTCCGATCTGGTATAGATATTAAGGGGGACCACGGGTAAAAAAAGAAAAAAAAAGTGTGGAACACTTCCAAAATCTATACTAGACACATGTCTAAGCACATCGCATGGCAGGCCAGGAAAGGAGAGGGGTGAGCAGGCTACCCCCTGTTTTTAACTGTATCAGGCCACATGTCCTTAATATGGGACCCCCTGGCAAAGCATCTTGTCACAATGTTGACAAGGACAAAGTCTTGGCTAGGTGCTTTTGGGTGTCTGTTTTTCAGGGGCTTATTGAAATCTGGAACCCCTCTTTAAAAATAATGGGGCCCCCATATGCTGGCCACCACATGTGCATTTGGGGATCGGACCTGTTGGCAGGTCAGCAAGTTTTTTTTTTTCAGCAGGTCAGTGGGCATCCAATAGTACAGGTTGCATTGTAGAGCCATTGTTTCATATAGCCGGTAACAGGGCCGATCCACCCTATGCAATCCCTTACTATGCAATCCGCTTAGGGCCCCCCAAATTACTAGAGGCCCCGCCTGGTGAGAAGTCATTTTCGGCACCTCACCCCGCTTCTCAACTCACTGGCTGCATTGGAAAAGAGGTAACAAGTCAGCACCCCTGCTTCTCACTTTAATGTAACATGTCATTTCCGACAGTAGAACACCCCCTCCCCCCGCTTCTCAACTTTAATGTGACATGTAATTTTGCTTAGGGCCCCAGGGAGGTCAGGATCAGCACTGGCCGGCAATCAATTTTATGTCTTTGCAACTATATTGCTAAATAGATCGTAAAGCCGGTTTTAATTCCTTTGGTAATTAGGAGAAGCATCTTGGTACAGGCATTTTTTTTACATCCAACTTTCTGTGATAAGACATACACTGTACAAATTCCAGATGAAATTCTATTTTTTGTTCACTGTCAGCCTCCTCCCACCCGACATCCCTCAAATAAAAAGTGTAGGATATAAAATTGTTCTCCAAAAAGCCGCTGTATCCAACCGTTATATATATATATAGGGCCAGATCCACATATAATTGGATAGGCGCAGCGTATCAGAGATACGCTACGCCGCCGTATCTTACCTGGCTTTAAGTCAAATCCAGGAAGATTTTGCGCCGTAAGTTACGGCGGCGTAGTGTATTTCTGGCGGCGGAATTCAAATCGGCGGGTAGGGGGCGTGATTCATTTAAATGAAGCGCCTCCCCGCGCTGATTGAACTGCGCATGCTCCGTTTCAAAATTTCCCGCCGTGCTTTGCGCGAAATGACGTCGCAACGACGTCATTTTTTGAACTTAGACGTGACTTACGTCCATCCCTATTCACGGACGACTTACGCAAAAAAATAATAATTCAAATTTCAATGCGGGAACGACGGCCATTCTTTAACATGGCAAGTCTATCTATACGCCGCAAAATAGCAGCTTTAACTATACACCGGAAAAAGCCGTCTAGAGACGACGTAAGAGAATGCGACGGCCGCGCGTACGTTCGTGGATCGTCGGAAAAAGCTAATTTGCATACCCGACGCGGAAAACAACGCGAACTCCACCCAGCGGGCGCCAAAGTATTGCACCTACGATCCTAAGGCGTACGCCTGTCGGATCGAACCCAGAAGCCGTCGCATCTTGGTTTGAGGATTCAAACTAAAGATACGACGTGGGTAATTTAAAAGTAAGCCGGCATATCAGTAGATATGCCAGCGTACTCGCTATGTGGATCTGGACCATAGTCTTTTGAAAGCTGGTGGGGTAATTTATAGAGGCATGGCTGTGCATACTCACCCTGAGAAGTTTAAAGTCTTTTAAAATGGAAGCAGATAACACACGCTGATGGCTATTTGTAGCTTGCTGTTCCTGATGCTAAGGATGCTCATAGTTCTGCATTCCTCATTATCCCTGGGCTGTATCTGTCCTTTACTAATGCATGTTTCTTGTTACATTATGCTTGCCAAGCTCCAGTTGTTGCTTACAGAGCTCATGTCTTAGCTATATATTCTACCTGAATGTATTCTGTACTCTGTCCTGGATCCATTTGTTTGTGACCTTGTCTTCTCGGCAGTGCTATAGTCCTTTCTGGGTTTAATTGTCTTCCTTGATCTAATCTTTAGTTGGTCCCTTTGTCATTTTTGAAAGTAGAATGATTTATTGTAACTGAAGTATGATATAAATATATTATTTGTTAAAAACATTTATTTTACAATTATAATACAGGGTCCGTTTATGGCAGTTAAAGGCATATTAAGCTTTCTACTAAGATAGCCCAAATACAGTATTTCTGCGTGCTATAACTAGCGTATAACTGACTTATCTATTACTTGCTGATCTACTGAGGCTTTTTTCTTTGCATCTCAGCTGTTTTTTATTTTTTTATTTTATACAATTGGATGTGTATAACAAAGTGACTCGAAATCGGCTCACTCTGTACATTTTATAGTTGGTTCTCTCTTACTATATGGGTCAATTTCACAACACGGTTGTAGAATCAGCTGCAGAAAACCGCTTCTTTTTTTTTTAAAAAGTGACACCTGCTGACTTATAAAAAAAGATATTTAAAATGTTTTAAAAGCATATTTTTTTATTATTGAACACAATAAATAATTTAAAAAAATGCATTTATTTAAGAGGGTTAAGTGCAAGAGTTATAACATGTGTTGTATTCTGCCTGCAGTAAAGGGAATGTGATAAAAATGCAGGCACAAAGGAAAGGTTAACTGGCCATTTGTTTTGGAGAGAAGGTTTAGGTGTGCTCTTGTCTGCCTTTCTTTATTGCATTGATTTTACTTAAACAGTGTTCTTCCTGGCTTCACATAGTTTGTTAACAACAAGACTGGATCATTAAGAACAAAACCACTGGAGAGCTTTATAATTTGTCAGCTGCATTGCTCCGAGTTAAGCATGCTGCTTCGCATGAAGATTTGGTGACTTTCTTCAGTAGTTCTTATTTATTGTCTATACAGTATGTATTTGGAATGCCAGCCATCTATTTGATCTAAAATTATGTTATCTTTCTGTTCCATAATCAATATCTCATTTTTGGCTCTGTTATTAGAAAACGCTTTTCGCCCCAGTTCAATTCAACGCGATTTGACATGCAATTTGACAGGTCAAATCACATGTCAAATCGGAGCCTCTTGCCGGCAATAGGAGCGTCCCAATTGGTGCGACCCAGACTTTGCGGTGCCGCACTGATTAGTTCCTGCTCTATTTTTGGAAATTTGGGGGTTATTTCAATAGACATCTGTGCATGAACCCACACAGATGTCTTTAAAGTAGCCCCCAAAGTCAGACTGAAAAGTGGCTTTTAGCCCTCGTGTGAACGAGGGCTCAAGGCTTTTTCTGGAACAGAGCAACAACATTAATATATAACAGGAAGTAACTGAACAATAGCCCTAATGGGATATATTATATATTACAAGAATTACAATAAATTTTAAATACTGGTAATGTTAGTGAAAATACCAGCAATGAAGTAGACTGTAAATAAAATATAATTAGTATTATTGTGTGTAATAAACTGCAATTTGTATATACAATGCAGCACATTACAGTATATCACATTGTCAATTCACTAAAAGAGTGTTTACGTTGATTCTTATTTTTGTGTTCATTACAGGTTCGACTAGAATGGCCTACCGATCTAGCAGTCAATCCTATGGATAATTCATTATATGTTTTGGACAATAATATCGTACTCCAGATTTCTGATAATAATCAAGTAAGAATTATTGCTGGCAGGCCAATACACTGTCAGGTCCCTGGTATAGATTATTTCCTGGTTAGCAAAGTAGCAATTCACTCTACCTTGGAATCCGCACGAGCTATTGCTGTGTCACACAGTGGAACCTTGTACATTGCTGAAACAGATGAGAGGAAGATTAACAGAATACAGCAAGTCACTACAAATGGAGAAATTTCTACATTGGTCGGAGCCCCAACAGACTGTGACTGTAAGATTGATCCAAACTGTGACTGCTTTTCAGGTGTGTGCCACTTTTATACATCCTACTATTGTATATCCTCAGACTATTTTTTTGCAGGTTTTACACATTCAATGCTGGGAAATGATAAGCGACATAAGAGCCAACTGAAATTACATTATCATTATCATTTGTTGGCTTCATTTTCAGTTACAGCTTTAGGTAGGCATTTAAAAAGGTCCAATGTATGTTACATAGAACTAGAATAGGTAACTGATTAGTTTTTTTGTATTGGCATTGTATAATGCTCTGTGAAGCAGTATGCACTCTGGGAGGGAAAGTGGCAGCACTTTGATTTAGTCAAGCCTCTGTTGCTTTCCACCATACTGTGAGCATCATGATTGGAGGGGTAATACACAGGGATGACATCACAGTGTGCTGCTGTCCCTGCATGGCTCATTCTTGGCCTGATTTTGCTAAAAGAAAAAGTCAGGCAGACTTTTTCCATTGGAAATTCCGACCGTGTGTATGCCCCATCGGACTTTTTTCCAGAGGAATTCCATCGGAGTTTAGATAGAGAACATTAGAATACCGATGTTAGTTTAGCAGGATAAAAGCCTGATCGTATGTATGGGGCATTAGTCTATCAGGGTACAGAAAAGACACGTTTAGATTAGTAACAGTGGTCTGGAGCTTCTTATGTGTTAACACAAGTATGTAAATTAGGCTGCCATGTGTTCCCACTTGCTATGGGGGTACTTGTGCAAGCTCTCTTCTAAGCTGGACTTTGTGTATCCATTGACACACAAAGTGCAGCTCGCCCACGCCGCTGCTCCCTCCTCACAAGAGCCGCTGGAGTCACAGGAGCCACTGCTGTCTCTGAGCATTCAAGGAGAGAGAGCAGTGCTGCTGCTGTCAGGCACAGTGCTGGATCGAGATCAGGCTCAGGTAAGTATTTACATGGAGC
This sequence comes from Rana temporaria, assembly GCF_905171775.1. Classification (NCBI taxonomy): domain Eukaryota; kingdom Metazoa; phylum Chordata; class Amphibia; order Anura; family Ranidae; genus Rana; species Rana temporaria. The sequence goes on from NC_053497.1 coordinate 94,831,889, forward strand.
TGGGTAAGGCTGAACATGAAAGGTTTTTTACCTTAATGGAGAGAATGCAAACCTCCTGCCTTTACCACCACTTTAAAATACACAAATACTGTTTCTCTAGAAAAAAATAATATACAGTATATATATGTATATATATATATATATATATATATATATATATATATATATATATATATATATATATATATACATATAATATATATAAATATATATACACACAGTATAGATAACGGGGTCGATCCACGTACCTGGGTGCATTACTACGCTGGGCGCAGCGTATCTAAGATACACTACGCCGCCGCAACTTATTTATTTTATTTAGAATCCTGAAAGAATTTGCCCCGTAAGTTACGGCAGTGTAGTGTATCTCTGGTGGTGTAAGGGCGCGGAATTCAAATGGATGTAATGGGGGTGTGTTTTATGTTAATACGTCGTGACCCGACGTAAACAACATTTTTTTTTAACTGCGCATGGGCCGTCCGTGGGGGTATCCCAGTGCGCATGCTCGAAATTAAACCAGAACCAGCCAATGCTTACGACGGTGACGTCATTCTACGCAAATCCCTATTCGCGAACGACTTACGCAAACGACGTAACAATTTCAAAATTGTACGCGGGAATGACGGCCATACTTAACATTGAGTACGCCTCGTAACAGCACCTTTAACTATACGCCGGGAAAATCCGAACGAAAACAACGTAAAAAAATGCGCCGGCCGGACGTACGTTCGTGGATCGCCGTAAATAGCTAATTTGCATACTCGACGCGGATTTCGACGGAAACGCCACCTAGCGGCCGCCGAAAAATTACATCTAAGATCTGACGGCGTACTAAGACGTACGCCTGTCGGATCGATCCCAGATGCCATCGTATCTTGTTTTGTGGATACAAAACAAAGATATGACGCGGGAAATTTAAAATTACGCCGGCGTATCAATAGATACGCCGGCGTAATCCTTTTGTGGATCTGCCCCATAATATATAAATGTATAAATACAGCAGTATCTATGATTTTCTTAATACTTCCCTAGAGTTACACTTTAGCGCATTGTAAAAGGTGTTCTTACATCTCTTGCTATTGTTTTTCTTGAAAGGCATTCCTTTCAAGAAAAACAATGGCAAGAGATTCCATTAGGGTTATCTAATAAGACACCACAAAGGGTAATGATGTACAAATCATAATATCCATTATAAACCAACAGATTAGGATTCATTTTATCTTTTGCTTTTTAAAGCCCACACAAGTCCTTTTGAACAAAAGGCAATGTTGCCTATAACAGGCATTTAGGTATTTACTCTCATTGTTTAGACAATTCTATAAAATTATAGCTTGGAATCTGATTTGCTGTTTTTCATGAATGCCTCCATGAATCACTTTTCATATTACAAAAGCCAACACTTAACAAACACCTCATGAACATTGTTATTCCCTATGTGTTTTCAATAAGTCAAAGTGCTCTTCTTTTTCTCCTTTAGTTTGTTCATGGCAGTTAACTTATGTTTCTTTTTCAATCCAGTTTTCACATTGACTCTAGGTTGATATCTTTCTGCATCTATTAACTACCATTTTGTCACTTAACAATGTACATACATCTCAGAGCACAAAGGAATGTTATACTATTGTGCCTTCCATTCTATTGTGTGTGCAAGTCACGCAGCATTTGTCAATTATTTCTCCATCTTCCTTTGAATGTAAGCCATTTTGTATTCTTTTCTTGGCACAGTAATGGATTCATAACTGACAACAGAGAAAGTAGTTCATCTATTTTACCCATTTACTGTTTTATCTGCATGTGTGTGTGTCTCTCTATGGGTATAGAGAAGAAACAATGGCAGAGGTTGCAGTACCTGAAGTGTCGTTTATTTAAGTTTTCACTCTCAGTTTGTGCTTAAACACCCTTTTTCATGCTATGTAACAGACAGGCATGTCAGCCTTCAGGATAGGAAAAGGGAATTTTAAGCTTTTTTTTAAACTGTTGGCAGTGATTGATTGACCTGATTATCTTTAATAAACTATAAATGAACTGTTAACAAGTTCAGGTGCTGCAACATCTGCTCTCATTTCTTTTATATACTGGATTGTTGATGTGCACATTATACATTATATAGTCAAAAGTTTAAAAGTTTATGGATACATGAGTTTGTATGTGTATATATGTACATATGTGCGTGTGTGTGTATATATGTATCCTCTTCTTGCTTCACCAAAACAAGATATAAAAATGATATCTCAGACAAGTTTATTTAGGTTCTGAAAGTGTTTATACATCTTGACTTTGAGACCTACAGTGCATCCGGAAAGTATTCACAGCTCTTCACTTTTTCCACATTATTATGTTACAACCTTATTCTTTGCAAATTTATTAAAAACAAAAAAACAAAAAATCCCACGTACATAAATAATCACAGCCGTTGCTCAATACTTTGTTGAAGCACCTTTGGCACCAATAACAGCCTCAAGTCTTTTTGAGTATGTACTACAAGCTTGACGCACCTATTTTTGGGCAGTTTCTCCCGTTCTTGTTTGCAGGGCCTCTCAAGCTCCATCAGGTTGGATGGGGAGCGTCAGTGCACAGCCATTTTCAGATCATTCCAGAGATGTTCAATCGGGTTCAAGTCTGGGCTCTGGCTGGGCCACTCAAGGACATTCACAGAGTTGTCCCGTAGCCACGGAGCAGATTTTCATCAAGGATGTCTCTGTACATTGCTGTGTTAATCTTTCTCTCAATCCTGACTAGCCATTTCAGCCCCGGACCATTTGGCTGGCCAGGGCACTTTAGCGATTTGGCTCTGCATCACTTTAACTGACAATTGCGCGGTCGTGCAACGTGGTTCACAAACAAAATTGACGTCCTTTTTCCCCCACAAATAGAGCTTTCTTTTGGTGTTATTTGATCACCTCTGCGGTTTTTATTTTTTGCGCTATATACAAAAAAAGCGACAATTTTGAAAAAGAGCAATATTTTTTGCTAAAAATAAATATCCCCCCAAAATATATAAAAAAAAAACTTTTTTTTTTTCCTCAGTTTAAGCTGATATGTATTCTTCTACATATTTTTGGTGACATTATGGCGGACACATCGGACCCTTTTGGCACCATTTTGGGACCATTCACATTTACACAGCGATCAGTGCTATAAATATGCACTTACTTTATTACTGTGCAAATGTGACTGGCAGTGAAGTAGTTAACCAGGAGGGGGCGCTGAAGGGGTTAAGTGTGTCCTAGGGATATGTTATAACTGTAGGGGGGCTGGGCTACGACACTGATCACTGCTCCCGATTACATGCTTGTTTACATTAGCATTTCCTCGTTCTTTCTCTCCATGAGACGATTGCAGGGATCCGCGATCACACTTACGGAGCTCGCGGCACGCGCGCCCACAATGCTACATCTTTAATGCGACGCACAGGTACGTTAATCTGCCTGTACGTACCCTTCTGCCGACATATATCAGCGTGAGTCGGTCGGCAAGCCACTAGTCTCCCAGTTTCTGCCGCCAAACTACATCCACACAGCATGATGCTACCACCACCATGCTTCGCTGTAGGGATGGTATTGGCCAGGTGATGAGCGGTGCCTGGTTTCCTCCAGACATGACGCTTGCCATTCAAGCCAAAGAGTTCAATCCTTGTTTCATCAGATCAGAGAATTTTGTTTCTTGTGGTCTGAGAGTCCTTCGGATACCTTTTGGCAAACTACAGGTGGGCTGTCTTGTGCCTTTTACCGAGGAGTGGCTTATGTCTGGCCACTCTATCATACAGGCCAGATTGGTGGGGTGCTGCAGAGATGGTCGTTCTTCTGAAAGGTTCTCCGCTCTCCAAAGAGAAATGATGGAGCTCTGTCTGTCAGAGTGACCTTTGGGTTCTTGGTGACCTCTCTGACTAAGGTCTTTCTCCGCCAATTGGTCAGTTTGGCCAGGTGGCCCACTCTAGGAAGAGTCCTGGTGGTTACAAACTTATTCCATATTACAGATGATGGAGGCCACTGTTCTCATTGGGATCTTTAATGCTGCAGAAAGTTTTCTGTACCATCCCTCAGATCTGTGCTTCAATACAATCCTGTCTCGGAGGTCTGCATACAATTCCCTGTACTTTAGGGCTTGGTTTGTGCTCTGATATGCATTGTTAACGGTGGGCACACAAAACATTCTCCTGCTAATGGTGGGACCTTATATAGACAGGTGTGTGCCTTTCCAAATCATGTCCAATCAACTGAATTTACCACAGGTGGACTGCAATCAAGTTGTAGAAACATCTCAAGGATGATCAGTGGAAACAGGATGCACCTGGGTGTCATGGCAAAGGCTGTGAATACTTATGTATGTGGGATTTTTTTGTTTTTTCTTTTTAATAAATTTGCAAAGATTTCAAACAAACTTTTTTCATGTTGTCATTATGGGGTATTGTTTGTAGAATTTTGAGGAAAATAATGAATTCAGTCCATTTTGGAATAAGGCTGTAACATAACAAAATGTGGAAAAAGTGAAGCGCTGTAAATACTTTCCAGATGCACTGTATACTCCTGGCCTCACACATGTACCAGGCTCTTCTATAGAAAGTAGGGCCCATATTTTACATAAGCACCTGTGTCAAGATAAGTATGTATTACTTATGAAAGTACAAGGCCTGCAGAGTACACCAGGCTTGGGGCCTGTAAACTCTGTCCAGACCCGAGCCAGCTGGGTAGTGTCTATTGGCAGCATTTTTATGTCTAGGTAAGGTATGGATGGCATGGAGGGCTAGGAGGTGTTGAGCAGTAGAAAAGAGCTCTAATGCCGCATACACACGATCGGACATTCCAACAACAAAACCGTGGATTTTTTTTCCCGACGTAATGTTGGCTCAAACTTGTGTTGCATACACACAGTCACACAAATGTTGTCGGAAATTCCGTACATCAAGAACGCGGTCACGTACAACACTATTATGAGTCGAGAAAAATGAAGTTCAATGATAACGAGCATGCGTCAAATTGATTCCGAGCATGCGTAGGATTTTTGTGTATCCGAATTGCATACAGACCATCGGAATTTGTCTGAAAAATTGAGAACCAGCTCTCAAACATTTGTTATTGGAAATTCCGACGGCAAATGTCTGATGGAGCATGCACACGGTTGGAATATCCGACAACGGACATTTGTTGTCGGAAATTCCAGTCGTCTGTACGCGGCATTACACTTTAAAGCACTAATACCAAATCAATGGAGCCAAAAAAAAAAACAGATCTCCTACTTATTACAAAGGGCAATCAGGTTGCTGTGCAACATTTCTATCACATGAGCAGTGCAATATATGAGTAGTTCTAGTCATTTTTTACTGCTGCAGGGTATGTTCTGTATATGCTATATACGCTTGCATCCAAAGACTTCTGATTCATTTTCAATGCAGTTATGTCAGTTTGGAATCACTCCAACTTTATAACTCCTTAATAAATAGCAAAACATGCTACTAAGTGTCTCAGTAGAAACTGATCTAAGCTAACCTTAGTAATAATTCATCATATGGTGATTCAATATAGTGATGCTCAGATCACTCTCACAGCTAGTTTAAGTCATGTTTTTTTATGGCCTACCTTGTAGATGTACTGTGTATGTATGTGATTTTATATAACTGTATGTGTATGTGTGGAATTTTTATGTAACTGTTAATGATCTACAGAAAAATAGCACATATAAGCAAAAAAAGGCCCCCATTTTGCTAATGCTCATAAGGAAATGTCTATTTACATGCAGTTTTAGTAATACATTGCAGAGATTGCTGTATATGGAAATACGGCAGATGTCCTGGCACTGTACATGTAGCTGAAAAAAAAAAACAATTTTTAAAGCAGCGGGTTTTGAGTTTTCAAAAATTGATATTGCTGAGATAAATATGCAATAATGTTAATCTTTGCAGATTCACTCTAAAAATGATACCATTGGAAATAAAGCTTTTAAAGTAGGCTGAGAATTTTAAATTTCTTTTGTTTACAGTACTTTCCCATGAGAAAATGTTTTCAATTTATAGATTAACACATTGGATGTTATTTGTCCCTTAGGTGATGGCGGATTTGCAAAAGATGCCAGGCTAAAAGCGCCCTCATCATTAGCTGTATCTCCAGATGGTACACTGTACATAGCTGATCTTGGCAACATACGCATCCGAGCAGTCACTAGGAACAAGCCGCATCTGAATCCCATGAATATGTATGAGGTTGCCTCTCCAGCAGACCAAGAATTGTATCAGTTCAGTACCAATGGGACACATCTTCACACTTTAAACCTCATAACTAGGGACTATGTGTATAATTTTACATATAATGGAGATGGGGATGTTATCTCCATCACTAGCAGCAATGGAAATTCAGTACATGTACGAAGAGATGCTGGAGGTATGCCATTATGGTTGGTGGTCCCTGGAGGTCAGGTCTACTGGCTTACCATCAGTAGCAATGGAGTGTTAAAAAGAATATCAGCTCAAGGATATAACCTAGCACTGTTGACATATCATGGCAATACAGGACTACTGGCTACGAAAAGCAATGAGAATGGTTGGACAACGGTGTATGAGTAAGTAAAAAAAAGGAACTCTTATGTAACAGTTTGTTGCTTTTCAGGATTTGAATGTTCAAACAAATGTAAGTAATTCAAATACAGTTTTCACCTTTTGTTTTTTCATATAATACAGATATACATATATAATTTGTGTATAGACTGTAGGTATGCAGTCTAGTGACACAATGCAAGAAATTGAACCTTGCTGAATAGTCGATGCCGGAAAATGAGTTAAAGGATAAGCCACCTGGAAGTTTTATTTTTTTAAATAAGGTCATGATAAGTAAACTCTATAAAGCCCTGTACACACGGTCGGTTTGTCTGATGAAAACGGACCAATGGACCGTTTTCATCGGACAAACCGATCGTGTGGGCCCCATCGGTTTGTTTTCCATCGGTGAAAACCTGTTTTAAATTTTTCCTATGGATAAAAAACCGATAGAAAAAAACAATCGTCTGTGTGGAAGTCCATCGGTCAAAAATCCACGCATGCTCAGAATCAAGTCGACGCATGCTCGGAAGCATTGAACTTTATCTTTCTCAGCACATCGTAGTGTTTTACGTCACCGCGTTTGGACACGGTCGGATTTTTGACCAATGGTATGTAGGCAAGAATATCCGACGAAAAAATCCATCGGATTAGATTCCATCAGATATCCGATCGTGTGTACAGGGCTTTAGGCTAGCATTAAAAAAATCTGGAATAAGAAATTCAATAAAGCAGTGCTACGCAACAAAGTTCTATATAATTTGCAAACATGGCTTGGTACAAAGAGAGAGGGAGAGGGTGTCAAATGTGTGGCAATGCCTATACCAATGTAGAAAATAATTTTGGTAATCATAATAGTGATTTTCCAAATGTTAACTTTCACTTGGTATTCATGAATTGTTTTGTTATGGGCTTATGTTTTGGTAATTTAATAATCTTCGGAGTAGTCTCTTTTTCAACTTTAGTCAAATTCAACCACCAGTACTCATTCAACCATCAGCGCTCAAGTGATAAAGGATACAAACTATTCGTATCCAAACTTTCCAAAGTTCACCTTAAAGTTCTCTTGTGCCTCGTACACACCGTCAGACTTTTGACCGTGCAAAAGTCTGCCGTGAGTCCGTCAGAAGTCCGACGGAAAGCAAGAGAACAAGTTCTCTATCTAAGGTCCGTCGGACTGCCGACAAAAAAAGTCAGATGGAGGCTACACATGGCCGGACTTTCCGAGAAAAAAAGCCCGTCTGACTTTGAATCTGTAGTAGGATCCACTACTTTGTAACTCTCTTTAGAATGGAAAAACTGTAAACAACACTGTGAAATGAACACACTGGCATCATGTCAAATTCTCAAATAAGTTTCTTTTAGAAAATGCTAAATACTCCCAAAAGCACTGGTTATAAGCACATGTAACACATCTTCCACATGTTGCACTCACCCTCGGAGGGGCTGCTAAATTAGATAGGTTTTCCAAAGTAGTATAGAGGCTGCTGCCTGCCACAGACACAGTTCTAGGAGATGACTTTTTAGAAAAATGTAATAAGTACCTTCAACAGAAGAGGGGTTTAGGAATCAGGAAACTCCAAACAATAACAAACTTAACAGGAAGACACCTTCTCACTAATCATCTCTATGCAGCCTTTCCTGGAGGCAACAGGGGGGTGGCCAGTATATATAGGACTCTAAAAGAGCAGTCCCAGTCCATATAGCATCTTATGGCACTTAGTTAGCAAGGTCTTTACTTATAATGTCCCAGGAGCTGTCTGCCACCCAGCATCCATAGGTAGTTCCTCACTGAGAGTCAAAAGATCCTTCACAGGACCAGGACTTCAGTATGATGCCCTCACTAGCTATTTATGAAAAGGAAAGGACACTGTGCTTAGGCCTCCCAATCACGTTTTCAATGCCTCATTCCAGGGATCATACTGACCATTTGACTCTCCCTGCTCGATATTATGGAATATTCTGTCAGAACCAGGTAGACAAAAAATCAAACACCCAGCCCAAGAAACCCTGAGGCCTTGTACAGACGAGCAAACATGGCCTTGTACAGACGGCGGACCGTTTTCATCTGACATGTCCGCTCGGAGATTTTGGTCTGATAGTTGTACACACCATCAAACCAAAATCCCGGCGGACAGACAGAGCGGTGACAAACCCGGAAGTTCAATGCTTCCACGCATGCGTCGAATCACTTCGACGCCATGCGCGGGTTCTCGGGCCAGCGGACATGTCCGATGAGTCGTACTGACCATCGGAAATGTCCGACGGACATGCTTCCAGCGGACAAGTTTCTTAGCATGCTAAGAAACTTTTGTCCGCTGGAAACCTGTCCGCTAGGCCGGAAAATTGTCCGGTCGGCCCTACACACCACCGAACATGTCCGCGGAAACTGGTCCGTGGACCAGTTTCAGCGGACATGTTCGGTCGTGTGTACGAGGCCTTACTAGACAAAAAACAGAAGAGTACTGCTCCACTGACTACAGTGAAACCAATAACTATATTTAGCCTGACAGCAAAACTAGAGGTGGGCGTTACACATAGAATACAGAATATCTCTAAACAAATTACGTGGTCATCCAACTGTCGACCCCTCACAGCCAGCATCACCAGTGTTTCATATGTACATTTATCCTGGTTTGTTTTGTGGGTATTCACTCTTCATCAGATCCAAGTCTTCCTCACTTAGGGATACCTTTAAATAGCCATTCCATATTCCATTACGCCATCCCCTTCTAATTACCATAAATAATCAAATAATAATAGCAATATAGGATAGAACAACATCTGAGCTAATGTCAGTTACACATACAAATATATATAATATATTGTAAGATAGGACTGTACATGGGCATAGAAGAAAGGAAATTACAACTTTGGAGGTGTTTACAATAAAATGCAATTACAATAGATGTTGCTGTGTATTGCTTGCTGTTCCCATGTGGTGAACCTTCTAGGTATCAGCCATGCGCTACTGATGCTTATTGTTTTCTCACAATACCATGTCCATAGACATAGATGGCAAACCACCCTCTCTATATGGTTTAACAGCAAAATCTCCTCCTCCACCACCATCTCCCTCCTACACGTTGGCCACAAGGACACTTCCGGAAGCAGAACTATTTACTACGTGTATACAGCATGAACAATGTTATAGCCTCTATTACAATATCAATTGTTATAACAGTAAGAAGAAAGAGTAACTCATCCCTTGGAATTTAAAGGAAACCTGCTTTGAGAGAAACAGAAAGACTGCCATTATTGACTGCTTCTGAAAAGACGAGTTGCCTTGGAGTCATTCTGATGTTCTTGCTTAAATATTTGAAGTCACTTGTTATGTCTCAAAGCTGCAGCGAGACTGCTGTTTACTGTCTTTATTTAATACACACATAGCCAGCTACAAAGCACCACTACCTGGAATAAATATGCAGACTAACTTTTTGAATAATGACACCCCCATCTTCTTTAGTTGCAGGTCTACTTATAACCAAAGTACCAATGGCTCACCGTTGGCAGTCACACAGTTGCTGTGTGCTGACAACTCCATGCAGTCTAGGGGTGACCAGTGGAGCAGAAAGGTGTGTGCAGGGCTCATTTCACACATATTTCTTTGTTCCTTTTATCCCAGTCAGGCATATGAAATCTCAGCCATAGTGACTTCAGGGTCCTATGCCTCTATTAGTTCCTAGTCTGGATTGACCCAAAGATGTACATGGGGAAATAACTGCAGATAAGAAGTCAGATTGCAGTATCTAGAGAACATTCAGAATATACTTTCCTCAAACTATAATACACAATCATAAAGAAAGAAATCAAAAATTAAAATTTTAATCATTTTTGGATGTATTCTTTTGGTCATTGTCTTGTGATGATCCTAAAAAAAAGCTAATATAGCTAATTTATATCATGGCAATGTGAAATAAAAATTATGCAGTAATCATAAGAGCCAGCACTGCTCATTTATCACTAGTGCGTCTTTAATGTTTGCTCCTTAAAAAAAAACTTATAGCATATTAGTTGGCTAGTGGAGTTTGCAGATCCCCTTAAGGGTTTGCAATATCTCCAGCTGAGTCCTTTCTTATTAAATTCATCTTCTCTATTCTTACTTAAGAGCAGCTGCATTTTATCTTGGAGATGGATATTTTTCTGTTCAAATGTAGTCTTACCTATTGCCTAGTGCCTTAGATTAGAAGCATCCAGCTTTTCTGTGGCTTTTACTCATTCAAAGTAGTTTTAAAGAAGGATGGATCTTTACAATGCTGTAATGAGTAGAGTTATATAGGAAGGAAATATACCATCTTAACTATTTCATGTAGACACTCTGCACTCCAAAAAAAAAAACTATTCCGCAGAGGACAGGCTTTGTATAGATAACATTAGCACCATATGTAAGTTTTGCTACAAATCTAATGCCCCGTACACACGATCGGAATTTCTGACAGCAAAAGTCTGATGTGAGCTTTTGAACGGAAATTCCGCACAATATTTTTTTACTAGGGAAAGAGTGTTATGCCCGCGTACACACGATCGGTCTATCCAATGAAAACGGTCTGATGGACCATTTTCATCGGTTAACCGATGAAGCTGACTGATGGTCAGTCGTGCCTACACACCATCGGTTAAAAAAACGATCGTGTCAGAACGCAGTGACATAAAACACAACGACGTGCTGAAAAAAACGAAGTTCAATGCTTCCAAGCATGCGTCGACTTGATTCTGAGCATGTGTGGATTTTTAACATCGGTTAAATTTAAAACAAGATTGCTTTTTTTTAACCTATGGATAATTAACCGATGGGGCCCACACATGATCAGTTTGGTCCGATGAAAACGGTCCATCAGACCGTTCTCATCGGTTTGACCGATCGAGTGTATGCGGCATAAGATTACATTTGATAGGTTGATGGGCTACTGAACTTTGTGCTTTATTGAACTCACAATCCATTTCCAGCCAAAATTCTTATTTTAGCTGTGGGTAGTGTAACAGAGAATTGGAAATTCTGTCCCCCTATACTCTGTAATAAGGGGAATTGTAGTCACTGAAAAAGGATCATAAAAGTTGTAGCAAAAAACATGAGATGTTCCAAACCTGCCCCCATTCTGATAACGCATGCGTCAAGGTTTCTATGGCCCTAGTCAGGTTGTTCACATAAATTCCTGTCCCATGTGATACCTTGTCACTTGGACAGGAAGTGGTAAGGAAGGTAAGTCCCCCAAATGAGGTCAAACACATTGTAGAGTGAAGCACGTTATTGTTTTTTTCTGGATAGTCTTTCATGAATTGCTTTAAATCAGCTATAAGATTGTAAAGCCCATCTCCTGATTTTTTTTGTCTCAGACAGATGGGAAATAGTTAAAACTTGTGTCAGGTTTTTATTTGTGGTCTGTGTCCTCATTATGGGGACTTCCTTTCCCAGTGCCCATCAAAAAATGTTCTCTGTTTTCATCTCCAATAAAAAAAAAAAAATGTGTGAAATATGTCTCATAAATGTAAATGTGCTCCTTCAAATAAATGGCCTTATCACTACTGCTCAGAAATCAATGGTCATCTCTGAAGTCACCCATAGACTACAGCAGTTGCTAATTAGGTAATAGCTAAACTGCTAACATTTCTATAATGTGCATGTTTAGCTTAACCACTTAAGCCATGGACCATTTTGTAGCTAAAGGACCACTTTTTGCGATTCGGAACTCCGTCACTTTAACTGACATTTGCGCAGTTGTGCGACGTGGCTCCCAAACAAAATTGATGTCCTTTTTTTCCCACAAATAGAGCTTTCTTTTGGTGGTATTTGATCACCACTGCGGTTTTTATTTTTTGTGCTATAAACAAAAATAGAGCGACAATTTTGAAAGAAATTCAATATTTTTTAACTTTTTGCTATAATAAATATCCCCCAAAAATATATATATAAAAAAAACGCTTTTTATCCTCAGTTTGCGCAAAAGTTATAGTGCCTATAAAATAGGGGGTAGTTTTATGTCATTTTTATTAATATTTTTTTTACTAGTAATGGCGGCGATCAGTGATTTTTATCGTAACTGCGACATTATGGCGGACACATCGGACACTTTTGACAAATTTTTGGGACCATTGTCATTTTTACAGTGATCAGTGCTATAAAAATGCACTGATAACTGTGAAAATGACACTGGCAGTGAATAGGTTAACCACTAGGTGGCGCTGTAGGGGTTAAGTTTGCCCTAGTGTGTGATTCTTTTTGTAGGGGGAGTGGCCTGGCGTGACACGTCACTGATCGTCGTTCCCTATGACAGGGAACAGACAATCACTGACACTGCAACTAGGAAGAATGGGAAAAGGTTTGTTTACACTTGCCTCTCGCCGTTCTTCAGCTCTGTGATCCGATCGCGGGACACCGTCGGCGATCAGGTCCGCAGGTCACGGAGCTCCGGCGCCGGCGCGCGCGACCCACGGCTGGGCTCTTTAAGGCAACGTACCTGTATGTGCTTATGCCCAGCCATGCCGCTCTGCCAAAGTATATCATCGTGCGGCGATCCTTAATCGGTTAAAATGTCTTTTTTAGTTTTGAAGAGAGTGAGTGAGTAATGCCCTGTACACATGATCGGTTCATCTGATGAAAACTAACCGATGGATTTTTTCATTTTTTTGAAGCTGACTTTCATCAGTCTTGCCTACACACCATCGGTTAAAAATCTGATCGTGTCCAACGCGGTGACGTAAAACACAACGACGTTCAATGCTTCCGAGCATGCGTTTTTTATTGTTTTTTTAACCATACGGAAATTTTAAAACAGGTTCCGTTTTCATCAGACGAACCGATCGTGTGTACAGGGCACAAGAGTTAGAGGACCTGGGCAGTTAATGTTGCTATCTGGGGCTCCATTGAAGAGACCCCCCCCTCACTTTTTGTCCTGCTTAAAATCTGCACATGGACCCATACAATAAACATAGAAGGCTTAACCACTTAAGCCCCGGACCATTTGGCTGGCCAAAGACCAGAGCACTTTTTGCGATTCGGCACTGCGTCGCTTTAACTGACAGTTGCGCGGTCGTTGAGCTGCTATAAATGTATGGTAACAATTTACTACATCTGTAAATAAGATGTTGAAATTCTGTTAAATAATACTACTACTGCTAGTAATATAATTATTATTTTATAAAATTACAGTATGATGAAAAATATAATGATAGCATGTAACATTTAGCAATTTTTGGTTTATGTTTTAGTGTTTTAGTTTTAGAGACATAGCTATCACAAGGGTAATAGAAGATCTCAAAAGCAACCACAGGAGATGAACAGGGTGTTGTGGCGAGGTTATTTGTCTTGCAGGATCACCATGGCAACATTAGACTCGAAATATAGAGGATTTCTGTAGGTGGGGAAGCACAATTGTCTGTAATGGTTATTGATTTGTGTTCTGGCTTCTAAAGTTACCATGTTTTGATCACTTTCAGCATAATTTAATTCTCTTTATTATAGAAATTAGACACAGCTGTTTTGTTATTCATTCAATATATGTATTTTTTTAGTGTACATCTTAGTTGTAGATTACATTTGAAACAATATTTGCACCCATTTTGAAAGTCTCAGCTCAACACAGCAAACAACGGTTAGAGTGGTATATGGTTCCATGGTTAATCAGCTAGTGGATAATGGGATATCTTCTTCTTAACGGGATATTAGTTCCTATTTCCTAGTAATCCCATCCCCTTCATTAATTAAGGTGGGATGTTTCTGCGTTTTGTAAAATAACCTATTTCCATTAACACATGCATTATCAATTATACTGTATATGAGAATGCAAATCAGAACTCTTGCTTTTGTCGACTTCACCATCCAATATGTAGCACATATGTAGGTTTATGTTCCTGTAATAGGGAAGAATTAACCAATGCCTTTGTCGCTAACTGAGTTAGGCCTCGTACACAGGATAGGTTAACCAGAGCACAACAGTCTGATGGACAGTTTTCATCGGTCAAAACCGATCACGTGTGGGCCACATAAGTTATTTATCCATAGGTTAAAAAAAAACCAACTTGCTTTAAAATTAACCTATGGATTCCTAACCGATAGGTCAAAACCGATCGTTAGTACGCACAACCATCAGTTAAAAATCCATGCGTGCTCAGAATCAAGTCGATGCATGCTTGGAAGCATTGAAATTCGTTTTTTTCAGCACGTCTTTGTGTTTTATGTCACCGCGTTCTGACCCGGTCGGTTAGTTAACCGATGGTGTGTAGGCACGACGGACCATCAGTCAGCTTCATCGTTTAACCTATGACAACGGTCCTTCAGACCGTTCTCATCGGATGGACTGATCGCGTGTACGAGGCTTAACATTCTTGCCTTGAAGGACTGAGATCCTGGGTTACTTTTTATTTGCTACTTTTAGTCTGTGTTCCCCGTGTTTGTGTAGGCTGACATCCATCAAGTTTGTATGGCTGATAAAGGGACAATACATGGAAAGTTTCTTAGGGGAAAATTGACAAATGCTGCAGAATTTATAACCTCTATATTACATAAAATGGACCTAAACCAAAAAAAGAAGATTTGCTATGTTATAAGAAATATTTAGACATCTTAATTATATTTAGACTCTGCACTGAAGTTTTTTCAATGCAGAGTGGCGCAGGGAAGGTACCGTTGAAAACATACATGTCCTGTCTCTTGGATCAGAGGTGAGAAGTGGGGATGACCGCGGAAGAGCCCGAACCTGCACAAGGGATTCTGGAGGCTTTCCCACCACAGCTTCATGCATGCAAGGGGCGGGGGCTTCCTCGGCTGCCTATGATTTGGTGCTTGTGTGCCTGCGCCGCACGCACACAGAGCTCAGGAGAATACCGTGGCAGCAACACTGGGATGTGTTTTTGCGAGCTACCTGTCACCTGTCAGCAGTCGACAGGTAGCTCGCGATAAACGGGTTGCTGACCCCCGCCTTAGATATATCCAGTGAAGCAATTCAGGTAATACAAAGAGATAAAACAAATCCTCTACATACGTCGTACCTGTTTATCTGTAGTCTTTTCTTCTCTATCCATTCAAAGCCCAGATTTTATGAGGCCTCGTACACACGGCCGAGGAACTCGACATGCCAAACACATCGAGTTCCTCGGCCAGTTCAGCCCTGAAGCCGCCGAGGAGCTCGGCGGGACGAGAGCTCCCATAGAACAACGAGGAAATAGAGAACATGTTCTCTATTTCCTCGCCGAGGTCCTCGTCGGCTTCCTCGGCCGAAAGTGTACACACGACCAGTTTCCTCGGCAGAATTCAGCCAGAAACTCGGTCGGAAGCTGAATTCTGCCGAGGAAACTGGTCGTGTGTACGGGGCCTAAGGCTTGTCTGAGCTGAAGTTACACTCTTAGAAGAGCTTACTGATTACGGAGCAAAACAGAGTTTTACGTTTTTTCTGCCAGTGAGCTCCATTCAGAAACGCGAATAAGAAGGTTTTTTTTCCTGCCTCTTAACATTGATCTCAAAATATGCCTGTAAACGTCCTAATGTGCATGAACACATAGGATAACATTGAGTTGCTTTTACAGGCAGAACACAAAACTCCTGTAGAAGCAACTATTTTTATGCCATGGAGCCTAAAACACTCAGGCCCAGATTCACATCCAGCGGCGTATCTCTGCGGCGGCGTAACGTATCCGATTTACGTTACACCGCCGCAACTTAGACGGGCAAGTGCTGTATTCTCAAAGCACTTGCTCTGTAAGTTGCGGCGGCGTATCGTAAATCGGCCGGCATAAGCCCGCCTAATTCAAATTTGTATCAGGGGGGCGTGTTTTATGTAAAACTACTGTGACCCGACGTGATTGACGTTTTTGCGGAACGGCGCATGAGCCGTCCGTGGAATTTCCCAGTGTGCATTGCTCCAAAGTACGCCGCAAGGACGTCATTGGTTTCGACGTGAACGTAAATGACGTCCAGCCCCATTCACGGACGACTTACGCAAACTACGTACATTTTTCAAATTTCGATGCGGGAACGACGACCATACTTAACATTGGCTGCGCCTCATATAGCAGGGGCAACTTTACGCCGGGAAAAGCCTAACGTAAACATCGTAACTTTACTGCGTCGGCGGCGCGTACGTTCGGGAATACGCGTATCTAGCTAATTTGCATACTCGATGCGGAATTCGACGGAAGCGCCACCTAGCGGTAAAAAAATATGCAGTTAAGATCCGACGGCGTAGGATACTTTGGCCTGTCGGATCTAATGGATATCTCCGATTCGGACTTACGACGGCGTACATGGCGCTACGCCATCGTAAGTCCTCTGAGAATCCGGGCCTCAGTGCTTATTCCTATTATGCATGTGTAGATGCTGCACAGTACCACTTCCCTTGTTCTATATGGTTAGTAGAATACTCTGTATTTTGTATGAGTGGATGCTGCATATAACAAGACAGAGATTATCAGTGGTCTTCCATAGCTTAAAAAGTTCCTCATTGGTCGCAATCCTCTTTTTAGCTCCTATAACATTTATAGGTAACAAGTGTGTAATTGCAAACCATGTCCCTGGAAGCATAGGTGTGTGCACCCCAAAGCTCCAACACATATGTGTTTAACATATTTACCGGCCTCTTCCCTGATCTCCATGCTGAAACAATGGGAGGAAGGGGGAGCAAGGGAGCACATGGGGGACCCGGGCAACAGAAGGAAGAGGAACAGGGAAAGGAGGGGTGGCATATATTATTAACAATCCCCTATATTTTCCTCCTGTGGCAGCTGAATGTTGACAAAAGGGAGAGGAGGAGAAGGCTACTTTCAGCTGCTACAGGAGGAAAATACAGATCAGTTCCACTAAATTCCAACCTCTTCTGTCCAGGTTCTGAGGGTTTGGCAAGGAAGGATTGTGGTTTACCTGTCGCCTTCCCACCATTGACAGATTGCCAACCTCAGGATTAGGTTGTGCCCAGGCACACCACTTGCACACACATATGCCTGGAAGCCATGTTCACACATAAGACAAACACAGTAGATCCTGTAGCATTTTGCCCTGGCTAAAACATTGTCCCTTCTGGCCACCATGCTTTTTTGGATTAGGTGCCTATAGCGCCAGACCAAAAAAAAATTTGAGTTAATTTATTATATACATTTATGCAAGAAATACACTAATGATAATTTCAGCACTAAAGTGGTTGTAAACCCTGTTACACCACTTTTACCTATATAATAACCTATATAATAACTATATAATAACCTATAATATAATAAGACTTGTAGGTACTGTGAATATCTCCTAAACATGCCCCATTTAGGAGATATTCACTGTATCCGCATGTGCCAACTTCATCGGCACATGCACACTGAAGAAACGGTTTGCTCGTGCCGTTTCTTCAGTAGCTGTGCCGTGAATTGCGGCTCCTGTGCGCAATGAGTGGGAGTGACATCATCGTGGCTTCGGCAAATCACATCGCCAAAGCCCGCAAACCCGGAAATAACTCCGGGAGACATGAGTCTCACGATCGGACCTTTGTTCGACCAAATTCACATAGGAATTCCGACAGAATTCCATCGAAGGAAAAGAGAATGTAAACTCCAATGGAATTCATCGGAATATCCGATGGAAAAACTCAGATAGGCATGCACACGGTTGGAATTTCCGATAGGAAAAAGTCCGTCTGACTTTTTCCATCGAAAATTTCCAATTGTGTGTACGAGGCCTTAGCATGAAAAAAAACCTTGGTTTTTCAAACTTCATTTTAAAAAACGACGTAGCATACACATCATTGTTTTTTCAAAAAGCTCTAGAAAAGCGCGGTTACGTTCAGCACGTACGGCGGCACCCTGTTCCATTCAAGCTCGCGTCCTAACTTGCTTCTGAGCATGCACGGGTTTAAAAACGTTGTTTTAAACGTCGTTTTAGCTACACACGGTCATTTTTTATGACACAAAAAACGACGTTTTGAAAAACGACATAAAAAATTGAAGCATGCTCGAATTTTTTTTTTTTGTCGTTTTTAAGAAGACACACACACAGTTGTTTTAATTGACGTTTTTAAAAATGAGGTTTTTTTTCCATCACAAAAAACGACCGTGTGTACGCGGCATTACACTTACACATTGATAAGCCCACTTTAACGATTAAAGATAGAGCTTTTTAAATAACTGGTGCTCATTCACACTTCTCATAAGCTAAACCCTGCGCATGTGGAAAGCTGTCCATGAGCTGTTGTGAAGGGCCTTCTTTCCGCATATTGCATTAATTACTGTATCTTCTCTTTTTTTATTATTAATTTAAAGATTAATGCAGCATGTCTGCATTTTCTGCACCACACATCACACCAGCATTGTGGTGTGAATAGGGCACATAGAAAACAATTTTTTTTTATGTCCCCTTGCATTAATTGGCATTTATCCAGGTTGGAAAATGCCAGACTGTGGCTGCAGATTGTAACACATCCGAAATGTATTGGTGCAGACTTGAAAAGTTACTGAGAGGTCCATGTTAAGTAATTACAATTATTTAAAAATTAAATCCCATCATTATGTTACCGTTAACCGGCTGGCACTCTCTCAGTGTGCATATTTACTTCCAATGCAATCGAAGGCAACTGCTGAAATGGAAACATTCTCCTTTTTTTCTAGAAACATATCAACCCTGGAGGAGTCTAATGTCTTTTCTTGTTAGACACTGCCACCTAGTGGTAAAAATTAGGAAGTACACCCATATCTAGTTAATTTATCTGAATAAAATATCTCTCTTCATTTATACCATCATATATATATATATATATATATATATATATATATATATATATAAAATATTACATTGAAACACTTAAACGCAAATGTGCAGTTATGCAATGTAAAATACAATACTTTATTATTTCTCTTGTTACTTTTATCTGAAGTAAATGAAAGTCATGGAGACATTGCCATGAACTGTGTTTTGTAAAGAACAGAAGCACCTAGCACATCCTGTAAAGCTGTGTAGAAACTGTATTTTTCCAGAAGGTTCTTTGTCAAGCATGCTCTCAAATAAGTCAACACTTATGTCTGCTGCTCAGACATGGAGCTGAGGTACACAGTCTGGAAAAATAGTTCTATGAATACAACTGTATCAAAAGCCTTTGTTAGAATTCAACCTCTGAGACTTTTCTTCCACATCGCTGGAGCTGACAATATCTGACACATTCCTACAATCTGTCACACCAATCACATGCACACGCCGAGGCCATGTCCTGAGATAATTCCAGCACTGATAACTTGTAGCTATTACTCTAGAGATTATTATCTGCTATGGATCACAAAATGTTGTTTCACCATATGTTTCTGTACCAGGATTAGAAAGAAGACAGTAAAACAATGAGGCAAAACTGGTTACCGACTAAGAAAAATTACAGCTGTTGCCTATAGAGAATAAGGTGTCAACCTAGATTTTACACCCTGCTACAGATACTGGTATATAAAAACCCTTTAGCGGGTTGTTAAAAGGATTGAAAACTTTTTTTAAAAACAAACATTTTATACTTACCTGATCTGTGCAATGTGTTTGCACAGAGCGACCCCAAACCTCCTCTTCTAGGGTCCTGTGACAGCGGTCCTGGCTCATCTGTCCATCTGAGTGCCCCTATAGCAAGCTGCTTGCTATGGGGGCACTCATGGAGATTCAACCCTGAGCTGCACTGTGTGAGTCCATTGACACACACACAGCTTGGCTCGGCTCCACCCCCACCTCTCTCTCCCTCTCTCTCTCTCTCATTCTCTCTCCTCACAGGCTGTGATTGACAGCAGCAGGAGCCTATGGCTCCCACTGTTGCTGCGCCGTACTGTAATAGAGAAAGCCTCTGCTGTTGCCGCGCCGTACTGTATTAGAGAAAGCCTCTGCTGTTGCCGCGCCGTACTGTAATAGAGAAAGCCTCTGCTCTCAGGCACAGCACTGGATTGAGATCATGTTTATGGAAGTATAAGGGGGGCTGGGGTTGAAACTGCACACAGAATGTTTTTTTAACTTAATGCAGAGAATGCATTAATGAAAAAAAAAGATATTCTTCTAAAACCACTTTAAATTATTAGTCTCATTTTGAAGAAGCCTGACTCATTGCTGTGGGTAATTAAACACCTTGGTCCAGGTTTCATCACTCAGTCAAATGGAATCTGGCTACCCTTGGAAGTATTTCTCCCTTTATTTGGTCCAAAATGTCATAAATCCGCCCAATGTTGTAGATCTAATGTACCATATCCTGTTCCATTCTTAATTTTTCTTCAAAAGTAAGCACCAGGGGGTGGTTACCAATTTATTTAGCCTAAAAAAAAATAGATATATTTTACAATTAAAAAAGTGTATGGTTTAATTCTGATAATTAAAAAAATATAAATATATAATGATGAAAGAAGATGCACATAAAGCACTATGGGCCAGATTCACAAAAGAGATACGACGGCGTATCTCCTGATACTCCGTCGTATCTCTGTTTCTATCTATGCGACTGATTCATAGAATCAGTTACGCATAGATATCCATAAGATCCGACAGGTGTATTTGTTTTACACTGTCGGACCTTAGGATGCAGTACCGCGGCCGCCGCTGGGGGGAGTTTGCGTCGTAAACCAGCGTCGGGTATGCAAATTAGGAGTTACAGCGATCCACAACGGATTTTCGCGTTCGCTACGTCGCCGCTAGTCTAGTTTCCCGTCGCAAAGTTAGTCGTCGTTTTTGGTGCCCTAACTTTAGTCAGCAAACGTATTGCTGTCTAAAGTATGGCCGTCGTTCCCGCGTCGAAATTTAAAAATGAACGTCGTTTGCGTAAGCCGTCCGGGAATACGGAATTACGCTACGCGCGTCGCCGTTCGAAAAAATGACGTCACCTCGTGCAAAGCACGACGGGAATTGCGAAACGGAGCATGCGCAGTAGGTCCGGCCCGGGAGCTCGCCTAATTTAAATGGCACACGCCCATTTTAATTGGCCCGCCTTGCGCCGGACGTCTTTACGATACACCGCCGCAAGTTTCCAGGTAAGTGCTTTGTGGATCGGGCACTAAAACTGGAAACTTGCGGCGGTGTATCGTAAACGGGTTACGTTACACCGGCGCTCTTGTACGTGAATCTGGCCCTTAGTGTTTCCTTTAACCACTTAAGCCCAGAGCCTGTTTTCAGACTCGGCGTTTGCACGTTAAAAACATTTTTTTTTTGCTAGAAAATTACTTAGAACCTCAAACATTATACATTTTTTTTCTAACACCCTAGAGAATAAAATGGCGGTCATTGCAATACTTTTTGTCACACCGTATTTGCGCAGCAAATCTGTCCTTTGCTGATTCAGAACAGAATAATTGCATAGAAAGCCCCTCTCCACTACTGCTACTTTCACATCCCCCCTCCTCACACCTCAGTCAATTACTTGGCACCTCCCTGTATGAGGATACAAGACGCTTTCTACTCCCTTACACAATTAGGTGCTTAGTGCCTGAGACATTCATAGTCAGGTTTGATTATGTATATTGTGGACTGTGAAGGGTCCTCAGACTAAACCTGAAACTTACACAGGATAAATGTGGTGGAATGAAAGCTAGAGGAAGGTTGGGTAGCAGCAGCATGTGTGAACTGCTATACAGCACACCTGCAACATGAGCGAAAGACAGGTTTGCTTTAAACTAAGAGAAGATATAGCATTTTACTATATATCTTGTTTGTTTATAATGTTTTTTACAAATATTTTTTTAACTACATTTAGTTAGTTACATTTGAAATATTGCATACATAATGAATATATCATGCTTATATTTTCTACCAGCAGATGGAGCTCCTTTTCTTGTTTACACATCTATTCTCGACTGCTCTGCTAAACAATAGCATCATATGTCTTGTTAGCTCAGATAGACCCATTTAAAGTTTCAAGAAAATGTCTTAATGTAAACAGATTTAGCTGTGCTCTCTTGCTTTAAATACTTACAATGATCGGCCGATCTTGAATAGTATATGCATCCTGTATTATATGTTTATTAGTAACATAAAGGTTTTATATAAATATAAAAAAAAAATGATACAGTTTGAAAACCTCTAAACGTAAAAAAGTGGGGCTTCCCCTGCACTGCAAAGATTATTGCTTACTTTTGTCTAGTCCACCATTCAAGAGCAGTTTTACTCACCTTATTCCTTGCACTGCCATCAGATGGCACTCTCCTCTTCTTTGCTGGATCTGCATTGTACAAAATGACATCAGAATGCCTGTGACCAATGGAGCAATAAAGGGAAAGGTTTTGGGGGAGCGGTTGCATGGAAGGGAGCAAGACTGTAGGGATGATGGATAATGTGTTCCCTAGAAGAAAACAAGCATTTAACTCTTGCTGTGCGGGGAAGCACCACTGTAAGGCCCCATACACACGGTCGGTTTGGTCCGATGAGAATGAACCGAAGTTCAGTTTCATCGGACCAAACCCGTTTATAGGCTATCAGTCTGGTTTCCTTCGGTCCAAAATTTCTAAACATGCTTCAAAACCGAACCGATGGACCGCTGCCCGATCGGACCAAACCGATGGTTAGTACAGAAAAGCATTGGTTCAAAACCCGCGCATGCTCAGAATTAAGTCGACACATGCTTGGAAGCATTGAACTTCGTTTTTTTCAGCACGCTGTGTGTTTTACGTCACCGCGTTCTGACCCGATCGGATTTTGAACTGATGGTGTGTACACACATCAGACCATCAGGCCACTTCAGAGGTGAACCAATGAAAACGGTCCGACGGGCCAGTCTCATCGGTTTGGTCCGACCGTGTGTACGCGGCCTAAGAGTAACTTTGGGTTTTCCCGAGAGTCCAGCTTCAACCTTTAAAGTGTTACAAAACCCAGGACTCCACATTCACTATATCTGGTCTCCCACAATACACAGAACATGGAAATGCAAATATTTTAGTAAATATAAATTGCTAAATATCTTTTCTCATCAACAGTATATTGGAGTTACTTCTATCAGTGTCCAGCCGAGCACTGGTTAAAGCTTGTAGGAGGACTTTTCATTCTCCCCTGATTGTCCTATGAGGCTGCATGACCCCTGACTTTCTGTCTGGACAGTGCTAATTGGCTCTGTGCTGATCACATGCACCCTCCCCTAAAAAATAAAAACTCTAAGGCCCCATACACACGATAGAATTTATCCGCGAATACGGTCCAGCGGACCGTTTCCGCGGATAAATCCTCTCGTGGATTTCGGCGGATTTTCATGCGATGGTGTGTACACACCATCGCATTGAAATCCGCGCCGAAATCCTCTGGCAAAAACGTGTCGCGCCATCGCCGCGATTATGACGCGGCAACGTGCGCGACGCTGTCATATAAGGAATTCCACGCATGCGTCAAATCATTACGACGCATGCGGGGGATCCCTTCGGACGGATGGATTCGGTGAGTCTGTACAGACCAGCGGATCCATCCGTTGGGATGGACTCCAGCAGATGGATATGTTGTGCATGTCAGCAAATATCCGATCTGCTGGAATCCATCCCAGGGGAGATTTATCCGCGGAAAAAGATCCGCTGGTGTGTACACACCATAGGATCTATCCGCTGAAACCCATTTGCTGGGATTTATCTGCGGATGGATTCTATGGTGTGTACGGGGCCTTAGACTAAAACTCTTATTTATTTATTTATTTTTTAAATCATGCTATCATGTCAGCCAAATTCTCCAAATCATAGGTAGTAGTGCTTTTCTTCTTATCCTACAACTGGGAAACTATAACTGGTTGTATGCTCAGGTCAAAACTCTTCCCCTTTTTGGAGTTAATTTAGATGCCAGAACAAAAACTGCAGAAAATTGCACATTCACTTAAATTTAATGTTTGTGGAATTGCACACATTTTTAGTAAAAAATTTAAAAGCCTTCCATGTATTTCTAGTCTAATGGCTGCAAAAATTAGTAAAACAGTGCACAGCTGCAAAAACAAGGTAGAGTAAGCATTTGGTCCTGGGTCAACAGGCTTTGGGCTTGTATCAATGGCATCAGTCTGGCATCAGTCTAAACGCTATACAAAAATGACCACATCAATTTATAACTAGCTTTGGAAGTAAGGTGCACATGTATGGGCTTGGCACAGCACAAGAAAAACAATTGTTTTCCCAGAATTCTTACCAGCTAGTCTGCAAAAAAAATGGCACTGTCTAACTATTTGCGAAATCAAAGGAATGGGCTGCCTCCAGGCATACCTATCTTTAAATTATCCGTTTCTATATATGCTTCAGTATGGAGACTCTTAAATATAAGAGTTATGGCCCCACAGAGGGGCCCTGACGAGGCAGTCTAGCGTCCACATATATTTGCAAATGGGTGCAACTAAAACCTCTGTTTTTAACACAAATTGTTAATACAGGGCCATTATTATTATTTTTTCCCAGTCTATCTGGAACGTGAGCTGGGAAGACTTTTGTTTATGAGACATGCTTCTTAGATCATTCAAAATCCATTGACGTGTGCATTTGTTCCACAGTTGACCTCCTTCTAACCTAAATTGTACTTGCTTCAGGCAGGTTTTGCATTCCCATATACTTGTATGTGAATGCAAAACCTATCTAATGTAAACAAATGGCCATTGACACAGAACAATGGGGTGATGTCACACGTTTTGAAGCAGAATTTTGTAGCAACTACAACATTGCTCTCCTTAGTGTTTTTGTAGCTAGGTACAGATCAGCTGAAATTGACAAAAGGTCTATATCACAATAGATTTAAAGTGCTACTTGGCCCTATATTTAAATATCCCTTTATTGTTGATGCTATCTTTAGAATTTTTGGGGCAGATCCACGTACAACAGGGCATTATTCCGCCGGGCGTAGCGTATCTAAGGCCGAGTACTCACGGCAGGACATGTCCGATGAAAACGGTCTGCAGACCGTTTCCATCGGACATGTCTGGCCGTGGCCTGCCCGGGGACTTCTGTTCGATGGCTATACACACCATCGAACAGAAGACCGCGCGTAAACAATACGCGGGGCGTGTCCGCGGTGTCGACGCGTCGATGACGCGGTGTCGCCGCGACAATGACGCGCCGGCGTGGGCGGCCTGCCTTGAAAATGCTTCCACGCATGCGTCGAAGTCATTCGACGCATGCGAGGGATGGCGGGCGGCAGGACATGTACGGTAGGTCTGTACAGACGACCGTACATGTCCGGGCGGACAGGTTTCCAGCGGACTGTTTTAAAGCAAGTCCGGGAAACAGTTGTCTGCTCAGAAACGGTCTGTCAGACAATTGTTTGCTGGAATCCTGTCCGCGCGGCTGTACACACGACGGAACATGTCTGCTGAAATTGGTCTGCCGACCAGTTTCAGCAGACATGTTTGGTCGTGAGTACGGGGCCTAAGATACACTACGCCGTCGTAACTTCCTTTTTTTTTTCAAATCCACAAAGAATTTGCGCCGTAAGTATCTTTGGCGGCGTAATGGCGCGGCATTCAAATCTCTGTGATGGCGGCGTATTTTATGTAAATACGTCGTATCTTGTTTTGTAGATACAAAACAAAGATACGACGCGGGAAATTTTTAATTACGCCGGCGTATCAATAGATACGCCGGCGTAATTCTTTTGTGGATCTGCCCCTTTATCTTTTTTTAATGCACCTGCTCATACAGGTTGCTAGTTCAAGTTTATCAGTTAAATAGGTCATATAAATGGTCTGTCTCATCACAGCAGTCAATGACCTCTTGTTTTTGATGCGGTTCATTTAGCAGGAATTCTCTTGAGCTTGGTACAAAATCAACAGCCGCCCCAGTGGATTAAAGAGTTCCATGCAATCAGCATAAACAAAAGCATTTATTGTATTTTTTGGCAGTTACCAATGATTAACACAATTTAGTACTCTGGTAAAGCTGTTATGACATTTATAAATCATAAATCAATAACGTATATTCTGTCTTACTCTATATTTCATTGGAAAAAATGTAAGATTAGCTGCATGCTATGTCGATGGAATACAATGATATGTAATAGATACAAATAAGGACGTATGGTGTTCTTTATTTAAAAAAAAATGCATCTTCTGTATACCTGTGCAAAAAAAAATAACCTTTTGCATCTTTAGAAAGCCAAACTCATGCCTATTTTTTTTTGTACTATTTTAAGGTATGACCCTGAAGGACATTTGACAAATGCAACCTTTCCAACCGGAGAAGTCAGCAGTTTTTACAGTGATATGGAAAAATCCACTCGAGTTGAGCTAGACACTTCAAACAAAGAAAATGTTATCACCACCACCAATATATCTGCAACAAGCATTGTCTACGCATTAAAACAAGGTAGTGTGGGCGATATGACAAAACGGGTCAATGTTAACAAATAAAAAGGCTATCGCTATTCCTAGCAAAGGCCATGCTTATTTACCTAGCCCCAGTATTGTCACTGCATAATATGCCTTTCCTGTGTCATTCACATTGATATTTATAGATTAGATACAAGGTGTTTGGACTGATTGTGATTAACACTAACTTTCTCATTATTCTAACTGTTGTTAATTTATAACGTGCTTAAGGATTTCATTTACATAGACAACATTCTGAAGCAATAAGTAAAGACAGCCATTGTCTTGCCAAAGGAGATGGCAGCCACAAAATTTTTTACGAGAGATTTTTCCATATACATGCACAATCATTAAGAAATAAATGACAGGGACAATACGAGACAGTTGGTATTAGCCTAATCTCAAGGAAACAGTATTGACTGTCTGGAAATAACCATTACCATATCAATTAGTTCTCTCTAATGCCTCGTACACACGATTGGTTTTCCAGACGGGAAAACTGCCATGTTTGTATTTGGTCGGGAAAACCGGCCATGTGTACAAGGGGAAAAGCAACCGAGCAGGTACTCGGTTTTCTCGGTGGGAAAACGGATCGTGTGTACGAAGCATTAGACTTGTTTGCCAGGGTTGCCAACACAAGTTTCACAGTGTCCATACAGTAGATATACAATCATTTCTAGATGCAGTCATTATTATTAGATTGGGCTTCTTATGTCTCTTAGTAGGTCTTTACAACAAACATGATATCTGATCACAGTTATTAAAAATCCACTCTACTAGTAATGTGTAGTTAAAGGGGAGTTCCGGACACAATTTCACTTTTTAAATATAAATACCCCTGTAATACACAAGCTTAATGTATTCTAGTAAAGTTAGTCTGTAAACTAAGGTCCGTTTTGTTAGGTTGTTACAGCATTTAGACACTTTATAAAATAGAAATTGACTGGGGCCATCTTAAGTGTGGGTATCATGAAGCCAGACTGTATGACTTCCTGGATTTCAGCCTTGCAAATCTCGCACATGCACGTGCTGCACAAGCAGTGTCAGATCAGGTTTCAGCACCTGTGCTGTCCAAGTCACATGATTCTTTGAGACTGGGGAGTGCACAGACTCCTGGAAAGTTACACCCACTACATTCCCAGGAGTCTGTGCGGTGTAGGTTAGGAAGCATTGAGCACCTAGGTGCAGGAAGTGGGAAGATTAACTATTCTGCCTAGCAACAACACTTTGAAGGCATGTAAAAAAAAACTACTGATGTAATGTTATATTTATGGGTGGAACTCCACTTTAAGCTGCATATGCTGGTAAAATTAATTATAAACTGACGGTTTATATCACTTGGGGAAACAGGATTATCCCCTACCCCAACGGATTCTAGATGCCAAGCCTTCCACTGCCACATAAAAAACTAGGTTTAATGTAATGTATTTTAAATGTAAATACCAAGACAGAGAGTGAGAAGCTCTTATAATAGCCTTAGCACGTGGCAATGAAAGTAAGCCAGTGGAGATTTGACAACCAAATGCCATAGGAGACATGCTGAACTACAAACATTACACTTAAACCAGCTATCTTTTCGGGCAAACAGATCTTGTAAGGTGTCCATAGAGATAAACAAGGAATTGGACATTAAAGATAACACATTAGTAATTTGAATGATTTCTGAGATACTAACAAGATTTGTATCCTATTTCAACCTATTACCTCTGTGCTTTCAGATCTGCCATCATAGGCCCTGTCCAATGTGAACGTTTCTCTGTCTGTTTTCATTTTTCCAGAGTCTGCACTGTAATTGCAGAACAAGGAAAGACGTGCTTCACTGATGAGTGCAGTGCACTCATGACATCAACAAAGATCACAAACTGCTAAAGGATGGCAGCCTTTTGCATTACATATGTTACATTAATTACATATCCCCAGATGAAGATTGGGAGAAGTGTAAAGATTAAATGAGAACTAAAAACATCAGGGCCATTAGTTCTAATTTACAAAATTGATTTATTGGAATCACATATAATAGGAGGATGGGCAAGGCTATTGTAAGCTCTTGCAGGGATTACTGGCATATCAGGGTTTATAACTCTACTAATTATATGGGTTCATTACAGCAAAAAAAATGATTATTTATTGTCACTGAAGGGGTCCCTGAGGAAATCAAAAAGCAAGTGTAGTAGATACTTCCTATTTCTCACTCCTGTATAAAGTTACAGCACACACATGCCAACTGAACACATAGCGCTGTTTACACTGACCTGGGCTACAAGGTAAAGCATCTCTGGTTCAGTACCCTTGTATATATATATATATATATATATATATATATATATATATATATATATTCACACACACACACGGTACATTGTGATAATTGTGTCATACAATGCTTAGCATGCACGCAGTAAAGGGCTTGTAAGGCTTTAACATATTAGGGAATATCTGTGATGGTAAACGACAGCATTTCCTTTACTGTGCATGCTTTGCAGCCTATGTTCACCTTTGTTACAAATATAATATGAGAAATATTATAACATGCTGTTTTTGTGTGTTCATTCATGCTGACATTTGGATCTCATAGTTCTTATAACAATTAGAGCCTGCAAACAGAAGTGAGAAAACTGCAAACCTTTTTTATCCATCCTCATTAACACACAATGTTTTAATATGTAAATATGTCAGTGAGTATTACAGCACTGAAGAATATAATCCTTTCATGCTCTTTGTTAAGTATAAACACATAAGATTTAATTGTCCACAATGTAACTGTCATGTTCTCACTTGTACATACAATGACATGCAGGGTAGGGATGTCATTTGTTAATCTTCAGCAAAGCTGAGCATTGAGGTACAGACATCATTGGAATATAGCGTATTAGACTTTCTTGTTTTCATTCACAAGGGCACTACTGAGTTGTCTAGTAATTAGAAGTGATACTTAAAGTGTATGTAAACCCTCACCAACCCATTCAGTGTAAAATAGATATAAAAGGCAAAGCATTTGCAAATAAAAAAAAATTATAAGACGCCCACAAGACGCCTTCCTCCCAGCAGAATTACCCCACCTGCAAAAATCTCCTCCAGACCAGATCCCCAGCAAATACCTCCTCTCTACTGGACCTCCCTCCCCTTCTACAGGGGAATCACCTCTCTAATACAATTTGCTCCCCACAAGACACAACAGCACATCACCCTCACCAACCCCCCCCCCCCCCCACACCACACACAGACATCAGATACAACATGGCAACTAACCAGGAATGTCCTTCCTCTCGGCTTCTCCTCCATTGTGACACATCACAGCTGAAGAGGAAGCTTCCTTGGCTCTGCAATATCTGAGATCTGTTCTGCAAGCTGCCGTGAAAACAAAAGTGGCATGCAGTGTTGGACCCAAGGCATCCTGCAGGGCATATATCCTGGTTGCCCATTGTTATTAAAGTGGATGTAAACCCCAAAAAAAGTTTTATTTTTTTTGATGTCACAATGTAGAGTATAAGATTTCCTATCATCTGTGCCCAGTCTTGCCACACAGAGTTAATCAAGCTCTGAGCAATCCTCTTTTATTGTTCAGTGAAAATTAACAGACTTCCAGATAAAAACCTGTCTAAATAAAAAGTCCTTTCCTCTCTCCTTTCTTTAAGTGACAGGTTTTTTACATATCTAGCTTGGACATGTTTATCATATGTTATGTTGTTTTTTTCCAAAAAAAAGCAAGTTTATTGATCAAAATTTGACACATACAGTCCAAAGTACCACAATCCTATCCAGTATAGCAGACATGTTATGTTATGTTTATCATAATATGAGGTGATCCACAGTATAAAAAGTGAGAAATCCACCCCTCCCCCACATAACACATCCTGGTAATATACAATGAACTGTAGATCACCTCATATTATGATAAACATAACATAACATATGATAAACATGTCCAAGCTAGATATGTAAATAACATGTCACTCAAAGCAAGGAGAGAGGAAAGGACTTTTTATTTAGACAGGTTTACATCCACTTTAATGTCACCCCAGACTAGAAACCAAGGACCAATTTTTAATGCTAACTGGTAAAATATTTTGCTGTTTATTCCATGATAGAAATGTATCCATGCAGACTGGTAAAGTACACCACTGTTAATGTGCTGGTGTTAATTGTCTATAAAAACCTGAATAAAACCATGTATGCTTCCTGGCAAAACTGGACAATGAAACGATATAACATGATGTATCTTGTGGCAGCATAAGAAAACTTTCCAAATAGAAAAATGAATGGTATATGCTCAATAGCTGATGGTAACCTCTGATTTATTGGCAGAAAACACAGTTAACACCTATCGTGTTAATCCTGATGGCTCTCTGCGGGTGACCTTTGCCAGTGGAATGGAAATCAGTCTGAATGCAGAACCCCACATATTAGCTGGGGTGGTCAGTCCAACATTGGGTAAATGTAATATCTCACTACCTGGGGAACACAGCCCAAGTCTTATTGAGTGGCGACAACGCAAAGAGCAGAACAAAGGCAATATCTCCTCTTTCGAAAGACGCTTAAGGGTAAGACTTTTTCACTGTCATATTACACCATTCTGTAATAAATTACAATGCTTCTTGTATGGTCATACTGTGTGGGAAGAACCAATTTGTTTGATGTCCTGTAACTACAAAGCAGAAATCATCCAGAAGATCTGCAATATGCTGGGAACTGACATAGAGGATTTAAAGGAAAACAGTAAACTTCTGTGCAGAGTAAAATGTAATATTTCTTTGTGTATGACTTGTGCTTAGCTGTATCAATACGAAGCATATAGTGACAAATCTTCTCATACTGTGAATTGTAAAGCTATTATTCATCAAAAAGAGTGGAATTTCCAGGTGAGATTTTATCCTGTGAAGAGTGAAAAGTGTTTCTTACTTATCGATGGATTTCCAATACAGTGGAACATTGGTTAACGAGTAACGCAGTTAACAAGCATTTTGAAAGACGAGCAACTTTTTTTTTTTTTTAATCCTGACTCGTTTGCGAGTGTTGTCTCGCAAAATGAGCAGGGTTCAGGCCAATGGGGTGTGCAGTACCACATTCGGCCAAAGGTGTGGGTATGCCTGTGACATTTGGAATGGTTTAAAGCCGTTCGGAAATACTCGTAAACACTCAGAAATATTCCATTCCCAAGGGTTTCCGAGCCTCTCCAAGGGTTTCCGAGCTGTCCCTGAGTATTTCCGAGGCTCTCCAGTGCCCCCCAACCTCTGGCCACATTCAGTATTGCATACAATAGAAGTCAATGCGGAACAAATTATATTTGTTTACATTGACTTCTATGGGGAAACTCGCTTTGATGTGCGAGTGCTTTGGATTACAAGCTTTCTCCTTGAACGGATTATGCTCGTAATCCAAGGTTCCGCTGTATCTTTTTTTGAAGATTTAGTCACCAGCAACTCTTAACTGGTGCAGCACTACTAATAACCACTAGAGGGAGCATTTATATACAGAATAATCTGCACAAGTATGGCTTTCACATGGTTCATTAGCAGATGATCAACTGCTGATCAACAGCTCGTTACCAATGTCATGTGGGTATATACAGTATACTGCATAGTGGACGTGTCCTCAGACTCTACTAAATATCATTATGATATTCTACCAGCACCTGAATTCATCACAGTATGTGAAATAAAAAAAATATCACAAGATGGACATTTTGCCCCCGTTCACATCGGGCTGATTTGACATGTCTATTGCCGGCAATGGCACCGGCCGAATCAGTGTGACTTTGACTTTGCAGCACCGCACCAATTTCCAAAAGTAGTTTTCACACAGATGTCTGTCGAATTGCCCCCGAACTCACACTGAAATGCCAGTTTTAAATTGTGCTAGTTCAGCTGAAGACGATTTTAAACCCTCATTCAGTGTGAACCTAGGCTAAAGGTAAGCGCTACATTAAACAGAATACTCTGCAAACATACCATAAAATATTGAAACGGAAATATGTGTCACATGCAAGTAGATATTTTCATGTAAAAATTAAATATTTAGCGCAAGTTGTTCCAATGTCTTTGGCCAATTGCAATTGATAACCTTCGGAAACCAAATTTGAGGGTCAGGAAAATTCATATTCCCATTGTTCTGTATATTTAATACAAAATAAAGGTGGTTTCATAGTTGCTAGTCTACAGGATCCTTGTACATTATTCACTAAGGCCCCATACACACGGGAGGATTTATCCGCGGATACGGTCCAGCGGACCGTTTCAACGGATAAATCCTCTCGAGGATTTCCGCGGATTTCCATGCGATGGAGTGTACTCACCATCGAATCGAAATCCGCGCCGAAATCCTCTGGCGATGACGTGTCGCGCCGTCGCCGCGATTATGACGCGGCGACGTGCGCGACGCTGTCATATAAGGAATTCCACGCATGCGTTGAATCATTACGACGCATGCGGGGGATCCCTTCGGACGGATGGATCCGGTGAGTCTGTACAGACCAGCGGATCCATCCGTTGGGATGGATTCCAGCGGATAGATTTGATAGCATGTCATCAAATATTTATCTGCTGGAAATGCATCCCAGGGGATAAATATCCACGGAAACAGATCCGCTGGAGTGTACACACCATAGGATCTATCCGCTGAAACCCATTCGCTGGGATTTTTCAGCGGATGGATTCTATCGTGTGTATGGGGCCTTAGAATTGAATGTTGGTGTCTTGCAAGGATAAGATACATATCAGGGTATCTATACTGTTGGAAAACTTTTGGCAATTAGCGGCTGCCGCAGCTCCTGATCAGTGTATTCTGACAGTGGAGAGTCCCGCTGTCAGAATACATTGTCCTGGGAGGGGGGAATTCCTCTATCCACCTTACTTGTGTGGATGGAGAAATCTTTAATTTGGCTCATCAAAAAAAAAACATCTATGGCCAGCCTTAGCCACAAGTGTCTCCAATGGGGACACTAGTTCATGTGACCCTAGTGATAAGCAGAGATCTGCTCACTTTGGAGGGATTTCCTCTTGCTTTGTTTTGATTATGGGATAGGAAGTGAAAGGAAATCTCCCCAGTTAGATACAGATGGCAAAAACGCCCTGTTGGGGTTATAACCCTCCCTTACTCTATCCAAAAAAAAAGTTTTGGCATTAATTCCACTTTAATATACAGTAAACACACATTGGTCTCTTTTATTAGCTGTATTTATTCAATTTTTTTTTGTTTTCTTTTTTTGTGTAATTGGATGCATATTTTAATTAAATTAGTATTTTTTGCCGGGAGATTTACTGCAATTAGTCTGTTTTGATATGTTAATGTACTTACACAAATGTACCATGACTGTTTTTTGAAACTTTTACCGAAACCATCTTTGTAAAAGTTATTTTAAATATTGAAAAATGTCAGTGTATAGGAACCTTGTGATACAGTCAAGGGACTTATAGATATGCCAAACAGTATAAAAAAAGTTTGATAGATAAGAATTCTGCTTTACAATTATGATGTGACTTGTATATTTCTTATTTTGTGCTAAACTAAAATCTGAGGACTTGTGCAGTATTATTATTGTGACATTCAGAATATAAGGTCATAGCAGATTTGTGTTCCTCTAAGTTTAATTAATTGTTCTACTGATGCCTTAAGAAGCTGTCTCGTATTCCAGAAGGTAAATGAGTTCTAATTTGCAGTGCGGTGATATCCAGCATAATTTCTGATTTGAACGAAACACACATAAGCGTCAGCTTGATTAAACGGCTTACAACAAGAATGGTAGAACTGTAACTTCAGCAGGATTATAAAACAAGAAAGTAAGGGCACTAAACATTAATGTTAAAATGCTTCAATTTCTAGTACACAAACGTGGCAGATTAGATAAATTCCCCTCCCTAGGCATTTGACTATGAATTATGACTTAAGAAAAAAGTCATGAATCAATGCCATCAATAGCGATCCTCTGTCTCCTTATTTTTGACCCTTTGGAAATGAAATACTCATGCATCTTTATGAATGCAGTTCAAGATTTGTGCACTTGAGATATAATTATTTACTGCTTATAATACAAGCTTATACTGCTTATATACATGAGAGGTGTGCTGTAGTTTAGCTGAGAAGAACTTACTCAGGGCTGATAACACTGCTCAAGATTTCAGCACAGCAGAGCCATAGGTCTTGGCTCAAACGGTAAGTTGGGAGTTCACTAGATTTCTGGCAGGATCTGTTTTCCAGTACTTGCAGCACTTGCATTTTTTGTTATTTTTAGATAGACATGTGCTTAAAGCGTTTGTTAACCCCCCCCCCCCCCAAAAAAATGGATCTTGCTCCTTAACCACTTCAGCCTCGGACCATATTGCTGCTCAATGACTGGGCCCCTTTTTGCGATTCGGGAAATGCGTCGCTTTAACTGACATTTGCGCAGTCGTGCGACGTAGCTTTCAAACCAAATTGGCATCCTTTTTTTCCCACAAATAGAGCTTTCTTTTGGTGGTATTTGATCACCTCTGCGGTTTTTATTTTTTGCGCTATAAACAAAAATAGAGCGACACTTTTTGCTGTAATAAATATCCCCAAAAATACATTAAAAAAAATGTTTTCCTCAGTTTAGGCCGATATGTATTCTTCTACATATTTGTTCGTAAAAAAACCTGCAATAAGCATAAAGTTATAGGGCCAGATTCACAAAGAATTGCCCTGGCGCAGCGTATCAGAGATACGCTACGCCGCCGTATCTTACCTGGCGGAATTTAGAATCCAGGAAGATTTTGCGCCGTAAGTTACGGCGGCGTAGTGTATTTCTCGGCGCTTATTTCAAATTGGGCGGGTAGGGGGCGTGATTCATTTAAATGAAGCGCGTCCCCCCGCCGATTGAAATGCGCATGCTCCGTTTCAAAATTTCCCGCCGTGCTTTGCGCGAAATGACTTCACACCGACGTCATTTTTTGAACGTAGACGTGAGTTACGTCCTTTCCTATTCACGGACGACTTACGCAAAAAAAAATTCAAAATTCGACGCGGGAACGACGGCCATACTTTAACATGGCAAGTCTATCTATATGCCACAAAATAGCAGCTTTAACTATACGCCGGGAAAAGCCTACTAGCGACGACGTAAGAGAATGTGACAGCCGCGCGTACCTTCGTGGATCGACGGAAAAAGCTAATTAGCATACCCGATGCAGAAAACGATGCAAACTCCACTCAGCGGGCGCCGAAGTATTGCACCTACGATCCGAAGGCGTAGGAGTCAAACTAAAGATACGACGCGGCAAATTTGAAAGTACGCCGGTGTATCAGTAGATACGCCGGCATACTCTCACTGTGAATCTGGCCCATAGCGTCTACAAAATAGGGCATAGTTTTATGGCATTTTTATTAATATTTTTTTTTTTTTACTAGTAATGGCGGCGATCAGCGATTTTTATCGGTACCTTATGGCGGACACTTTTGACACATTTTTATGACCATTGGCATTTTTATAGTGATCAGTGCTATAAAAATGCATTGATTACTATAAAAATGCCACTGGCAGGGAAGGGGTTAATACTAGGGGGCGAGGAAGGG
The DNA here is from genome assembly GCF_905171775.1 of Rana temporaria. Taxonomy (NCBI): domain Eukaryota; kingdom Metazoa; phylum Chordata; class Amphibia; order Anura; family Ranidae; genus Rana; species Rana temporaria. The sequence continues at coordinate 94,868,159 of NC_053497.1, forward strand.
GTTAAGTATGTTCCCTGGGTGTGTTCTAACTGAAGGGGGGTAGACTGGGGGGTGAACTGACTTGGGGAAATGACTGTTCGCTGTTCATACATTGTATGACATTGTACGTTCATACATTGTATCAGGCATTTCTCCCCCTAACAGGCCCGGGAGCTGTGTGTGGGCTGGTATTTCGTCGCGTATAGTTAGACCTGCCATGTTAAGTATGGCCGTCGTTCCCGCGTTTATTTAGAAATTTTTTTTTTTTGCGTAAGTCGTCCGTGAATCGGGATGGACGTAATTCACGTCTAAGTTTAAAAAAATGACGTTGTTGTGACGTCATTTAGCGCAATGCACGGCGGGAAATTTTGAAACGGAGCATGCGCAGTTTATTCAGCGTGGGGACGCGCTTCATTTAAATGAAGCACGCCCCCTAATCGCCAATTTGAATTCCGCCGCAAATTCTTTGGGGATTCGAACCGGCCAAAAGTAAGTTACAGCGGCGTAGCGTATCTCACATACACTGCGCCCATCTATTTCTATGTGGATCTGCCCCACTGTTCTTAAGTGCCTCTACAAATGGAGAGTTAGAAGAACATGCATTGAATACGTCCACTTAGGCCTCGTACAGACGACCGGACAGTCCGCTGAAAGCGGTCCGCCGGACCGTTTTCAGCGGACATGTCCGGCTGGAGATTTCTGTCCGCGCGTACACGATAGGCGCTGACGAGGCCGCGCCATCGCCGCGACGATGACGTAGTGACGTGCGCGGCCCTGGAAGTTCAATGCTTCCACGCATGCGTCGAAGTGATTCGACGCATGCGAGGGATTGCGGCCGCTCGGACATGTACGGTGAGTCTGTACAGACGACCGAACATGTCCGACGGACAGGATTCCAGCGGACATGTTTCTTAGCATGCTAAGAAACAATTGTCTGCTGCAAAACGGTCGGCTGGACAAATGTCCGCTGGAAACCTGTCCGGTCGGCCGTACACACGACCGAACATGTCTGCTGAAACTGGTCCGCGGACCAGTTTCAGCAGACATGTTCGGTCGTGTGTACGGGGCCTAAGATGAATACTAGAGAAACTAACTAGGTCAGATTTGTTAAGAAGGAAGATAAAAAGAACAAGAAACGCTAAGAACCCTTTCCCACAGTGACCAGAAAGGTCCTTTGTTGTATTTGAATAATAAAGTCTGCTTTGTTGGTAATATTTCTTAATGTTTGCTCATTCATCAGCCTCACTGTGTTTGTAATTTTAAATATACCATGAAAAATAAAATTGGACCTACAAACCCACCACTCTCCGTCCAGAGTTTCTATTAATTAAAGTTTGGAAACAACTCAAATGAAAAAAATGTATAACGTTACAATGACTACTACAAACCACAAGTATATACTAAAAAATCAAGCCTAAGGCCCCGTACACACGACCCATGTATGCTGAAACTGGTCCGCGGGCCAGTTTCAGCATACATGTTCGGTCGTGTGTAGGCGCGAGCGGGCCGAATTTCAGCAAACATTTGCCCGCCGGGCCTTTTCCCAGCAGACAAATATTCCTGGACGTGTTTTAAAACCATCCGCTGGAATCCTGCCCGCTCGGACATGTACGGTCGTCAGTACAGACCTACCGTACATGTCCGAGCGCCCGCCGTCCCTCGCATGCGTCGAATGACTTCGACGCATGCGTGGAAGCCTTTAAATGGCAGGCCCGCCCACATCGCTGCGTCATCATCGCGGCGACGACGCGGACACGCCCCGCGTAATGTTTACGCGCGGACTTCTGTACGATGGTTAGTACAACCATCGTACAGAAGCCCTCTGGCAGGCATGTACGGTGAAAACGGTCCGACGGACCGGTTTCACCGTACATGTTTGCTCGTTAGTACCCGTCCTAAAACAACTGTCTACACTACAATATAAACTATAAATATGGGACAGTGTTCCACTTGAAGTCATTTTATTTCAATCATTTAAAAATATCCAGGTAAAGTATACCAACCCTACACAAAGCATACCCCATCACCCTGAGCAGTGCAGGTGATGGGGTATGTTTTGTGACTATGTGAATATTATTAGACATCTCTATAATATTTTATAGACGTCTCTATAAAGCTATTCTTTGTTCTCCCTTTACAAATTGCCCTATGCTTTCCACGTACCTTGTCACCCAGTGACGTATCCTATTCCCATAGTGAAGCAAGGTATGTGCTCTGCATTTTCCATTTGGAGTCCCAAGCGCAGTCTGTTCATTTTCCCAAATGCTCAACCCATATCTTTTCCTTTTAAGCAGCCAAGTTTGAGGAACAAGAACAGAAGGGCCTCTCTGTGTGGAGTTTTAAATGGGGCTCTTGTCCATACAGTCTGAATATTCATGTGCTGGGTTCAGGAGTGTGTAGCAAAGGGTCGAGACTCGGGAGTAAGTAATGTACAAAGTGAAGGAGTTATGAGTAATTAAAGCACAGAGCACAGAGATCAGGAGTAAGAAACAGAGTACAGAGGTAAGAAGGAGTAAAAAGTAAGTGTCATGCAGAATGCAGGGGTCAGGAGTAAGTAACGCACAGAGGTCAGGTATGAGGAGATAGGTAAACAGGTCAGGTATGATGGGGTAGATGCATAAGTTAGGTATGGGGAGGTAGGTGGAGAGATCAGGTAGTTGGACAGGTCAGGTATGAGGGAGTATGTGGATAGGTCAAGTATGAGGGATTAGGATGGCAGATCAGGTATAAGGAGGTAGGGGAACAGTGCAAAGGCCATGTATGAGGAAGTAGATTGATGGGTCAGGCATAAAGTAGTAGTTGGATAGGTCAGGTATGAGGGGGTTGGTGGACAAATCAGGTATGAGGGGATAAGTGGACAGGTCAGGTATAAGAGGGTAGGTGGATAGGTTAGGTATGAGGTGTGTAGCACCCTCTACCATACGTAGGTGCTAGAGGTGTAGTGTTTGCAGGTTCTGTCAGTGCAGGTAAATTTAAACTTATTTAGCTTATGCTGCAAGCTAGGCCTGTTTGTTTTTGATCTGGGGCAGGGAGTGGTTAGTGTAGCAGTCGGTGTGACTGACATGTACTTCAGCTTTTGGGCGCCTCCCCTGCTTCCAGTGAGAATGTTCTGGAAGAGGGGCAGGGCTAAGAGTTGGAGTGGCATGGAGTACATGTGAGGAGCCCTGACCAATCCCCAACTAGGATTAGCAGGGGGCAGGCCTCCTACATATACTCACAGTCAACCTGCTGGGTGATCTGAAGGATGGAGTGCTAGACTGTGTGCTGGAGAAACACCCGATCTGGGGGAGGGGTGTGGATCCAGCGGAGGAGCTCGGGAGTCTCTCCTTATAAGGTCATGGAGAGGTGTCCTAGGAGCAGTTGGTCCGCACAGATAAAGGCCCAGATTCACTTAGATCGGCGCATCTTTGAGCGGGCGTAACGTATCCGATTTACGTTACGCCTCCGCAACTTAGATGGGCAAGTGGAGTATTCTCAAAGCACTTGCTCCGTAAGTTGCGGCGGCGTAGCGTAAATAGGCCGGCATAAGCCCGTCTAATTCAAATGTGGAACAGGGGGGCGTGTTTTATGTAAAACACGCCCCCCATGCGCCGTCCGTGGAATATCCCAATGTGCATTGCTCCAAAGTACGCCGCAAGGACGTATTGGTTTTGACGTGAACGTAAATTACGTCCAGCCCCATTCATGGATGACTTACGCAAACAACGTAAAATATTCAAAATTCGACGCGGGAACGACGTCCATACTTAACATTGGTACGCCGCATGTACGCCTCATATAGCAGGGGTAACTTTACGCCGGGAAAAGCCTAACGTAAACGGCGTATCTGTACTGCGTCGGCCGGGCGTACGTTCGTGAATTCGCGTATCTAGCTGATTTACATATTTCTAGAAGTAAATCAGCGTACACGCCCCTAGCGGCCAGCGTAAATATGCAGTTAAGATCCGATGGCGTAAGAGACTTACGAAGGTCGGATCTAATACAAATCTATGCGTAACTGATTCTATGAATCAGGCGCATAGATACGACGGCTCAGACTCAGAGATACGACGGCATATCTGGAGATACGCCGTCGTATCTCCTTTGAGAATCTGGCCCAAAGTTTTTACAAGACACCTTCCAATCTTGTTACATACTATACTATTGTTTATTTATGCTATTTGACATTGCAAAAAAGAAACCACTACTGGTGCCACTATAATCTAGGCCCAGAACATTGTCTTGGTTCTTTGGGAGCTTTCTGTGGTAGGATAGGATTTTATCATGAAAGGTGACCCTATTCTGGCTATTATAACCTTGTTAAACATTTGTGACTGCAATATTTGTAAGAGGCTGCAGATGGCAGCAAAACGTATTAAAGTCCTGAAACATTTTCTTTTTTTTTTTTCTCGTACAAAACATGAAATAATCAAAGCTCAGAATGCATTAACACTGAGCGCCTAAATTAAAGATGTGTAAGAACAAAGGGCCGGATTCAGCAAGAATTTACGCCGGCGTATCTATAGATACGCCGCGTAAATTCAAAGCTGCGCCGGCATATCTTCTTTCTGTATTCAGAAAGCAAGATACGCCGAAATTAGGCTAAGATCCGACTGGTGTAAGTCTCTTACGCCGTCGTATCTTGGGGTGCATATTTACGCTGGCCGCTAGGTGGCGCTTCCGTAGTTTTCGGCGTAGAATATGCAAATGACCTAGATACGCCGATTCACAAACGTACGTGCGCCCGGCGGAATTTTTTTACGTCGTTTGCGTAAGGCTTTTCAGGCGTAACATTGCTCCTGCTTCTATGAGGCATACGCAATGTTAAGTATGGACGTCGTTCCCGCGTCGAATTTTGAATTTTTTACGTTGTTTTCGTAAGTCGTTCGCGAATAGGGCTGGACGTAATTTACGTTCACGTCAAAAGCAATGACGATTTGCTGACGTCATTTGGAGCATGCGCACTGGGATACGTCCACGGACGGCGCATGCGCCGTTCGTTAAAAACGTCAAAAATGTGGGGTCACTACTATTTTACATAGGACACGCCCCCAACTAGCCTATTTTGAATTAGGCGGGCTTACGCTGGCCCAGTTACACTACGCCGCCGTAAGTTTCAGCGCAAGTTCTATGTGAATACACAACCTGCTGCTCAAACTTACGGCGGCGTAGTGTATCTGAGATAATCTACCCCAAAGTGTCTTGCAAGGTGCCCTGGTGACAGGGCTGATCTCAGTGTATTGTAGGTGTTCTATCAACATTTTACCATATTACATACATATTTGACATATTTGTTTCACCTCTGATTTCTGTCAGTGATTTGTAGTCCAGGCTGTTCAGAGTGTGACTGGATGTGTCTGAAAATTCTTCAGGGGTCCTTATACTTTTTGTTATAGGGTTTGCTATTTATGCACTGTCAAGTTTATGTTAAAATACAAGAATTCAACCTTTTGAAGACTTCACAGAACAGTTGTATTTACACTAAGATTAAATTACACACAGGTGGACTTTTTACTAATCAGGTGACTTCTGAGTATCAGAGTAAGGCCCCTTTCACACCTGCGGACCGTATGTCCGCTTTTTCATCCATCCGCTTGCGGATGAAAAAGGGACATACATTGGTCCCTATGAGATTGCGGGTGTCAGCGACGTTTTCAGCGGTGATCAGCGATTTTTAATCGTGACTGCGACATTATGGCGGACACAACGAACATTTTTGACACATTTTTGGGACCATTGTCATTTTAAAAGTGATCAGTGCTATAAAAATGATACTGGTAGTGAAGAGGTTAACCACTAGGTGGCGCTGTAGGGGTTAAGTGTGCCCTAGTGAGTGATTCTTACTGTAGGGGGGATGGTCTACACATGACAAGACAGTGATCACCGCTTCCGATTACAGGAAGCGGTGATCACTGTCATTGTCACCAGGCAGAGCGGGGAGATGCTTGTTTATATCAGCATCTCCCTGTTCTTCCTTACCGTGAAATGATTGCGGGTATCCCCGCGGCGATCGAGTCCGCGTGACCCGCGGTCGCGCTCGCGGTGGGCACGCACGTCCACGAGTGTTGTCAACCGTCTGTATTTTTAAGGACAGTTTGTAAAAACTGACACTTTTTCCCCCGTTTGTAAATGTCCGTGGTTGCGGGAATGTGCCAGTAAAAATAGCCGAGATCGGTTCAGCTTGGAACTACGCATGGAGATTGGAGGCAGGGGGTGATTGGAGGCAGGGGGTGATGGTGGCTTCGGTGGCACCGCAGAGGGGGATGGAGGCAGGGGGAGATTGGAGGCAGGGGGTGTTAGTGGCAGGGGGTGATTGGAGGCAGGGGGTGTTGGTGGCACCACAGAGGGGGATGGTGGCACCGCAGAGGGTGGGGGATGGAGACAGGGGTTGTTGGTGGCACAGCAGAGGGCGATGGAGGCAGGGGACGATGGAGGCAGGGAGTGATTGGAGGCAGGGGGCCTGGGGGAGATTGGAGGCAGAGGGAGATTGGAGGCAAGGGGAGATTGTGGCACCGCAGAGGGGGGTGAAGGCAGGGGGTGTTGGTGGCAGAGGGCGATGGAGGCAGGAGGTGTTGGTTGCAGAGGGGGATGGAGGCAGAGGGTGATGTGACTAATTTGCCCTTTTTATATCGAAAATAACAAAAATATGTTTATTTACCTAAATATCTACCTTAAATCACATTGCTATTTGCCTAGCGTGCTTGTTTGTAGTCTAAATACTGAAATGTGCACCTAAAAATGTAATTCAATAACTTTTGTGAAATGCCAGTACATTTTGGGTGTCCTGCCAGTAAATGTCAATCTGGTAGGTTGGCAACACTGACGTCTACAATGCCGCGCTCTTAAAGGGGACGTGTATATATATGTCCTTCTGCCTGTCCGAGCCATGCTGCCGACGTATATAGTCGTGCGCTGGTCCGGTCGGCAAGCAGTTAAAACCTGTGCAGTATTCATTTCTTGGTAGATCACTAATTGATTCTATCATCCCCGATAGCAGCCACATTATGCAATGACAGTGTTACTGAGGTCTGTAACAAAACACTAGACACTCTTTTTCAATAAGTCTTTCATTCTCAGGCATGGATATTATCAGTAGACTTCTCATGGTTGCCGCAGTATGCAGTGCTTGTATTTCTGTATCTTCTAAGAGGTCAGTGCTCATAATATCACCAATCAGACAGTTTATGATGTAGCTTATTATTTGCAACATAAAAGAGTACAAATGTCAATGATTAGATTTATGTCCCTACAGTGCTTTCCAGTCCAGACCTATCATTTTATGATAAATTGGATCTGCTGCTTATGCATGCATATGAATGTATATTAAGACATGCTGTTGAGTAGAAAATTTCTTAAAACTTAACATCTCTGATTGTAATTGGATCATAAATTGTAACGGTTACAAGAGTGGGGATAAAGACTTGTTTTTACAAGTTTTACAAATGAGTTATGCAAATGTTTGCAGGAAATTGAAGGTGCAGTGTTTAGTAGCACAAGATAAAGCGGCTCATTTTGGTCTCATGAGCAATTTTGAGAGGTATTTTTATTTTATCTTTGTCTGAAGTCATGTATTAGAAAATATATCTTGTCACAGAAAGTATCTGGAAGTCAAGCAGGGTATTTATTTCCTTTGTGATATTTCATAATTGCACAGTGTACTTGATATCCGCACACACATTTAGGTTTTAGTGTTTTGTTTTCAAACTTGATGCAAAACTTTAACAGTAAGACCCCTTTCACACTGGGGCGTTTTTCAGGCGCTTTGGCGTTAAAAAAAAGCGCCTGAAAGAAGCCTCATCTGCAATCCCAATGTAAAAGGCCCAGTGCTTTCAGAGCCCTTTCACACTGCCAGCGCCCGAAAAACGCTGGGGCGTTATTTAAGCACTATTTAATCGTTTTTCGAGCGTTATTCGAGCATTATTCGATTGTTTTTCGAGCGTTATTCGAGCATTATTCGATTGTTTTTGGAGCGTTATTCGAGCATTATTCGATAGTTTTTCGAGCGCTATTCGATTGTTTTTCGAGTATTATTCAATCGTTTTTCGAGCGCTATTTGAGCATTATTCGATCGTTTTTCGAGCATTATTTGATCGTTTTTCGAGCGTTATTCGAGCGAAGTCTCATCTGCAATCTGTTAGATTTAGAATGTATTACTATTTTATGTGATAAAAGTTTCTGGAATCACTAGTTAAACATGTTAATTTTGAAGGTTGCTGAGGACAAGAGGAAGGTCAGTTGCTGCACATTACATCTATTCTTGAAGTTCTACGTCAAGACAATGGGTGGAGTTATGTTACTTAATATACACAAGTGGGTGTTACGTTTGTGACAGTAGCATCATCACCTTCCTTGGAGCTATTCTAAAAGTAAAAATGCTTAGCTTGGCTTTAAGAACAGTATAAGAATCTATGTGGTTTGAGTAGCCAGCCAGGGAAGTTGAGGGTGACCCGACCCCGCTGGAACTTGGGGGTCACCCGACGCTGCTGGAAGGGACCCCGCCCAGCAGAAAGATGTACCATCGTACCATCTGATTCCTCCTTCTGAAATAATTATCTTGCCATGTGTTACCAGCTGTCATTATGTAAGCATTGTCTTTTGCTTGTCTATCTTGAAGAATAAACTTCACATTTTTGAAGGAAGCCTAAATCTTGAATATTGGGAATGAAGCGCCTGGGAAGAGAAGACACTACTGACATAACACATGACACGTTGTCAAATGTTTCCCCTTTCTTCTACATTTTACACAATCCCAATGTGCTGGTAAAGCACCGCTAAGACCCTAATGTTTTAGGGCGTTTTTTTCAGTGCCTCGGTGTGAAAAGGGTAAGGCATTTTTACAGCGCTTTCAATTTATTTCAATGGAGAGGGGCGTTTTTGGAGCGTTTTTTTCAGCTCCCAAAAGCTGCTCCAAAGATGCTGCTTGCAGGACTCAGTGTGAAAGGGTCCATTGAGATGCATGGAGAGTGTCCAATTCACATGTCATTCGAAAGTATATACATTTTTATGAGGGTGGTTCATATATCTGCGGTGGATTCGCACTGCCGAAAAATCGTGTGTGTTTTTTAGGCATTGCGTTCCGGCTCAGGTGCGAATTCAGGCCCATTATCTTCTATGGGCACGCATCTGATTCACACATGCATTCCGTTGTGAACATACGTTCTCTCCTTCTCCTCACTACACCTTCCCCTCTCCCTGCTCAGCTAATTCACAGATAGAACGGGGAGGAATCGCTGAGCAGCTGCTTTTTGTCTTCGCAGAGAAAACGGAGCTGGAATTCGCACCGGACTGGTGTGATCCCAGCCTAAATGTTTGCTTCAGAGCCTGCTGTGTGTAGTGGTGGAGAATTGTCTCCTGCTGCTCTTCCCTCCCATTAGAATACATAACAGAATTAAGACTAGCGCTACACCAGGGATTACATTTCTTTGCTGATTAAATATTTATTCACTTGCTGGCTCTCACCTCATTTGCACCGTGCTAAAATCAATGTCCTGCTAATGAGATAATTGTTAGCAAGTGGCTAAATCTTTCATGCAAGAAAGATTTACTCACCTGTGTAGCACCTGTGTAGCACTAACTTTAACCACTTCTCTACCGGAGACATTTTTTAACTTTTCACATGAAAATCTGCAGAATTGCTGGAAAACTATGAATTTTCTAAAAGCAAAGACTGTAGAAAATATTGGTGGCAGTTACAATTTTTTATGTTGCACAGTATTTGTGCAACTGTTTATCTGCCTCTAAATCTATATTTTCAGTAAAAAAAAAACACTTAAATAAATTTTAGTGCACATACATTATGATACCAAATTTTTAGTATAATATAAAAGATGGGGTTGTGTCAAGCGAATTGATACCGAATGACAAGCCTTAAAGGGTAACTCCACCTTTGCTGAGAAAAAACATTCTCTTTTGTCAAATCTATGTACATTGCAAGGATTTTAACAAAATTTGTTGCAGATTCCTACCTTTTGTTATTCTGAAGAAATAGCCGTTTGTTTGACATGTCCGTGTACAGTGAATCTGTATAGAAGTGACTATCAATCAGCTGCTGCACTTGCAGGGTTCTTATGAGGAAAGTGGCAGGGGCTGCATTCCTTAAAGGACCATACACATGGGCCAAATATCAGACGGCATCAGATGGTTCAATAGAGACTGGCCGACATTCGCCCCATGTGTCGAAGGGGCATGATCGAAAAAGATCTGCTGATCGATATCCGATAAGCGCTCTTAGCAAATGGCTGCGAGCACTGACCAGTGTGTTTTGATGGGGAGGCAGTCCCCCCGTCAGAACACAATAGCTGAACGCTGAATAGCTGCCTATCAATGCCGCCTGTCAGTGCCTCCTCAGCAGGACTCTGAGCAGGGAGCATCTCTTCTATACAGCCCAGAGCCTGCACTGTCAGTTCACCCTTCCTCCCCTCTCACATGGATGGGAGAGGAGAGAGCCTATCTGATTTATTTAGATTGCTGTTAAACTGTGATTCAGGCTGGATTCAAACCTATGCATTTTTAGTGCTTTTTGCATTTTGCAGATTTGCACTACAGAACGTGTTCCATAGGAAACCATGGTAAAATGGACTGTAGTGCAAATCTGCAAAATGCAAAAAGCACAAAAAATGTATAGGTGTGAATCCAGCCTAAAGTAGTATACATCTAATATTATATGTAATAGTTAGTCCAGCTATAGGCCTTTCATATTGCTTTAACTCATATATGTTTCTTAGAGATATCTTGGTAAAAAGTAACATGATATCTTGTGACTTCTCTATGTAACACACTTTTTATGGCTATTTATAATGTAATTTGTATGGTTAACTCATCATAAATAGTTAATTCAATGTGTAGATTGGTTAAGCATCATATGATATGTTTGGAAAGAGACCAGCTATTGTATAGCTTATGTAAGGTCTTCCCCTGTACATAACTGTATGAAGACCGTAATTTATGAACTGATTGTAATGTATCAGGATTGTCATATGACTAATGTATGACTTATGCAACTTAAAGATGATTTTATGACTTGAAGAAGGCTATTTTTCTACATTGCTTATGTAATCCACCATTATATATTTAGTGCCAGACAAAATAAAAATTTGAGTATGGTACAGTCACGAGTTGCGTACTGTATCTTCTCACCTATTTGACATCACAAGAGCCAGCAGCAGTGGTGGTGCGTCCATTTGGGGCGGTCGGGCACCGCCCCCTCTCTCCAGCCACTTCCTCTGTGTACTATGGATAGATTCATGCATTGCATGAATCTATCCATGGCCACTGTAGCCACCCCCTATTCAGGCGTTCGACCCTTTTTTGGGCACCAATCGCCTAAATTACAGCGGTGGGGGTGTTTTTGAAGCACCTGATTAGAGCCATAGGCTCTAATAGGTGTCAAAAAAGGTGCATTGCAAGCGCAAACCATTGCACCCAGGTGTGTTAGCAAAGCAAATGAATAGTTATATATATACAATGTGGGCCATTTATATGGATACACCTTAAAAAATGGGAATGGTTGGTGATATTAACTTCCTGTTTGTGGCACATTAGTATATGTGAGGGGGGAAACTTTTCAAGATGGGTGGTGACCATGGCGGCCATTTTGAAGTCGGCCATTTTGAATCCAACTTTTGTTTTTTCAATAGGAAGAGGGTCATGTGACACATCAAACTTATTGGGAATTTCACAAGAAAAACAATGGTGTGCTTGGTTTTAACGTAACTTTATTCTTTCATGAGTTATTTACAAGTTTCTGACCACTTATAAAATGTGTTCAATGTGCTCTCCAGTGACATGCGGCGAGTGCTACGCTGTGGGCTCTTGCTGAATGAAGCTAGGACAGCCACTGATGTTTCTTCATTAGACCCCTTTCACACTGGATATGCCTATAGCGGAGCGTTAAAATCGATGTAAAATCGCGGTAAAATAGCAGTGTTTTACCACGATTTAAATGCTTCGCTATAGGCGTATCCAGTGTGAAAGGGGTCTAATGAAGAAACATCAGTGGCTGTTCTAGCTTCATTCAGCAAGAGCCCACAGTGTAACACTCGCCGCATGTCACTGGAGAGCACAATGAACACATTTTATAAGTGGTCAGAAACTTGTAAATAACTCATGAAAGAATAAAGTTACGTTAAAACCAAGCACACCATTGTTTTTCTTGTGAAATTCCCAATGAGTTTGATGTGTCACATGACCCTCTTCCTATTGAAAAAACAAAAGTTGGATTCAAAATGGCCGACTTCAAAATGGCCACCATGGTCACCACCCATCTTGAAAAGATTCCCCCCTCACATATACTAATGTGCCACGAACAGGAAGTTAATATCACCAACCATTGCCATTTTATTAAGGTGTATCCATATAAATGGCCCACCCTGTATATTATATATATGATGACTAATATAGAAAAGAACTGTGCTGGAATGATGTCTTAAAGCACATAAACATCGTGTGTGTTGAATTGTTTGACACTTTATCTGATGTCTCATCTTTTTTCTATTCATGTTTAGGCTCATAATCGAAACTTACTATCAATTGATTTTGATCACATCACCAGAACAGGAAAAATCTATGATGATCATCGAAAATTTACTCTTAGAATTATGTATGATAAGACTGGACATCCCATACTGTGGTCACCAAGCAGCAAGTACCATGAAGTTAACATTACATATTCACCTATTGGACTCGTTACCTCTATTCAAAGAGGAAGCTGGTCTGAAAAAATAGAGTATGACCAAAATGGGAAGATGGTTTCTAGGATTTGGGCCAATGGGAAAATATGGAGTTATACATATGAGGAAAAGGTCAGTAATTGTTGAAAAATGTTATAATGGGCAGAATATACTGTGTTTGTTTAACATAACACAGTTTGCAGTGAATTTTCCTTTTTTTTTTTTTTCATTTTTGATAAAATAGAAACCTTGTCATGTTTTTGGATGAGCTGCCATGTTCTTGTCATCTGATTCTTTTTTTGTGCAGCTTTCCCTTTTTTTCAGTGTATTTTCCTTTTGACTGGAGGAATCTTTCAAAGGAAATCCGTTTTTATATGAGGCAGATGGTTTAAAAGAAAAGTTTTATAGAGCAATAAAAATAAAGTCTAACGAAAATATATATTAGAGGTTAAAACATTGTTATGAGCCGATTATAGAAAAAAAAGCCCTGTACACACGATCGGATATCTGATGGAATCTAATCCGATGGATTTTTTCGTCGGATATCCGATGAAGCTGACTTTCATCGGTCTGGCGTACACACCATCGGTCAAAAATCCGACCGTGTCCAAACGCGGTGACGTAAAACACTACGCCGTGCTGAGAAAAATGAAGTTCAATGCTTCCGAGCATGCGTCGACTTGATTCTGAGCATGCATGGATTTTTGACCGATGGACTTCCACACGTTTTTTTCTATCAGTTTTTTTATCCATAGGAACATTTTAAAACATGTTCTTTTTTTTTTTTTTTCACAGATGGAAAGCAAACCGATGGGGCTCACACACGATCGGTTTGTCCAATGAAAACGGTCCATTGGTCCATTTTCATCAGACAAACTGATCGTGTGTACAGGGTTTTATTCAGTAGGGTAGTTCAAAAAGCTGAGGTGCAATGTCTGGTCACCAATCACTTTCAGTTAGACTGACGTTTATGGTATGCAGGCCAATAATAGTTTGATTCAGGTTAGTAACCATCTATTACTGAAGTTTGCATTTTGCCCTTACTGAAAAACTACTGAAACTTGTTACTATAAAAAATAGTATAGGGCAGCTAAAAATATGACATCCCCAGAGCATGCCCTTCAGAAAAATGTCTCCCATAGCTCTTTATTCACAATTACTTTTAAGGTCAAACTTCCAAGATGAACAAGCAAGCACTGCCACTGTCTGTAATCCATGACCCTGGATCTGGAGGATGCGCATATGATACATCATACATGTATTTCTTAATGACAGGTGTACTTTAAACAATTTGGACTTTTAATTGTAATTAAACAAGATCTCGCCTTTCCCCTCATTCAAAAGCAAAGTATGCAAGTATGGTACATTGTAACAGGACATGAAGGAGTTTACACGCATGCATATGTGTTATAGTCCAATGTAATTAAAACATCCCAAGTAGTACACATCAGCCTTTAGAATTTATTATATAACTCAACTACTATATATTGTTTTACTACTTTATTACTTAGGCAAGGTTAAAATAATGATCAGCTTTTAGTTATTGTTTCTTCTATAATGCCTACTAATAAAAACTGAATTTTCTAATAGTGACAAATAACTATTTCTTTCTTTGTTCTTTTTCAGACAATAAGCCTGTTTCTGCATAGCCAGAGGCGTTACATTTTTGAATATGACCATTCGGATTACCTTGCTTCAGTAACCATGCCCAACATGGTCCGCCATAGTCTGCAGACAATGCTCTCTGTTGGGTATTACCGCAATATCTACACTCCACCTGACAATAGTGGCTCTTTCATTCAAGATTATACTGGAGATGGACGACTTCTACAGACATTACACCTTGGAACAGGACGTAGAGTCTTTTATAAATACACTAAACAAACAAGGCTCTCAGAAATTCTTTATGATACCACCCAGGTTACATTCACCTATGAAGAGTCTTCTGGAGTCATTAAAACCATTCATTTAATACATGAGGGCTTTGTTTGTACTATTCGATATAGACAGACAGGTATGCAATATAACAAGTACTGCATAAAATCATGATGACATTTTTATACTGTGCATCACTTCTAAATCTTTTTCCTGCAATGTTTACATAATTAATACAAGCTCTCAGAGGTTTAAAATAAAAGTTTTATAGAGCAATACAAATAAAGTCTAAAGAAAATATATATAGAAAAGTTTAGCTCATGTTCAGTGGCATGTGGTTGCCATCATCCCTTGATGAAGAAAATATATATTAGAGGTTAAAACATTGTTATGAGCCGATTAGAGAAAAAAAACTCAATGTAGACTTTTTCAGTAGGGTGGTTCAAAAACTCAAGGCTTTGTGAGGCCTCAGGCAAAACTTGGACATGAGGTCCCACTCATGCCTATAATGGGGAAAAAGTATTACATTTTTAGTGCAGAGTCTTTGCATGAGGAGATTGGTCCTGCACATCCGCAGGCAGTGCCATCATTTTTCCCGATGCTGGGCTCTCCCCTTCCTCCGTTAGGCAAATTAGGCTGCCGCGAGTCTTTAAACAATGGCACTTTGCTGGTGTTTTGGCAGCGGTACCCATTCATTTCAATGGACAGGAGCAGTGGAGGAGCAGTGTAAACACCGTTCCTTCACCGCCTCAAAAGATGCTGCTTGCAGGAATTTTTTTAACATACTTCCAGCACATCGCCCCAGTGTGAAAGCACTCTGGCTTTCACACTGGGGCTGCAGGGAAGGTGTTTTTCAGGCACTTTACAGGCGCTATTTTTAGCCCCAAAAAAATGCCCCGGTGTGAAAGGGGTCTAAGGACTATCTGAATTGCATGTTGTGTTGCCATTCTGGAACCACAAGCAAAATCACACAATTATGTCCATGATTTTAATACGCTCAGGTGTGAATAGTAAGTAACAAATGTAGCAAAATGTAAGAAGTAAAAAGGGGTTTATAAAATCTACTGATACAAATCATTTATAAACTCTTTTACCTTTTACATTTTGCTATTTTTGTAACTTATTAGTGTGAGCGCTACATGATCTCTTCAATATTAATATCTCAAACATATTCACTTTACTTCCTGAGTATTTGAGTAAAAATGTTAAACTTAAAGCGGAGCTCCACCCTAAAGTGGAACTCCCGCTGACCGGATCCCTCCCCCCTCCGGTGTCACATTTGACACCTTTCAGGGGGAGGGGGGTGCAGATACCTGTCTAAATGGTGTAAATGGAGCTTACAACCCCCCCCCCCCCCGTTGTGCTCTGGGAACACTCGGCTCCCAGAGCACAGCGGGAGCCAATTAGCAGGCGCAGCGCTACTCGTGCATGCGCCGTAGGGAACCGGGCAGTGAAGCCAGAGCGCTTCACTTCCTGGTTCCCTCGCCGAGGATGGCGGGGGGGAAGCAGAGTGACGAGCGATCGCTCGTCCTTTGCTGCGGACGGCGCTGGACTCCAGGACAGGTAAGTGTGCCGATATTAAAAGTCAGCAGCTGCAGTATTTGTAGCTGCTGACTTTTAATATTTATTTTTTTCGGCGGACATCCTCTTTAAAGGAGAAGCAGAGCCATGGCTATTTTTGGCCCTACTTCTCCTATGGATCACAGGAGTGCAGTTAGTCTGCTAAAGTCAGCTGACGTCACTCAGCCAGCCTGGGTTTTAGATGGATTCTGACTTTACAGTCAGTATCTACCAAGATGCCTGTAGTGGCAGCTGGCTCAGCCTCTCATTGTTGGGAGATTGAGCCAGCCGCTTTGAACCCCTTCCCAGCCCCACACTTCAGTGAGCATTGGAGAGGCAGAGCAGAGAGCTGGTAACGCATAGTCACCACTCTCTGCTGAGAGCGGAGTGGAGAACTGAGTGATCAGCAATGTTTGATCACTCAGTTCTTAGTGCAGAGCCAGCAGGGAACAGATGCAGCAACAGTGCTGCATCTTTTGTTCCCAACATCATACTTCTCTTTTAAAGTTGTATACTAACACTTGATTTGTTTTCTCACCAAAAATCATGTTCACTACAAATCTGAGGTATTAACTATAGGAAAACGGTGAATAAGTGTTAAATATTATTACTGTAAAGGTGACAGTTTACTGTGATCACCACAGAACAGTAGACTGGGGTGGTAAGCAAACTGAGCTTACAAAATGAAGAGTTTGAGAAATAAATTATGTAGTTGCATGTGCCTTTGGGAATACTTACTTACTGTATTACGTTTTTTTAATGGTTATTGCATTTTACATAAAGATTAATAAAAGGTGAAGGTGTTGTCTACAGCAATTACAGGCAGTCCCCGGGTTACAAACAAGATAGGGTTTGTAGGTTTGTTCTAAAGTCGACTTTGTTTGTAATTTGGCACATCTGTGTTTTTTATATAGCATAGGTTAACATTTCAGTATCATTTGTTTTGCTGTCTGTGCCCCCCTTCTGAAGATTTCACCTCACTTTCTGTCCCTATGACAATTGGATTTTGAAAATTTGGGGTTGCTGTGAAAGCAAGGATTGGTAACGCTTTAGTTGAGACATCTTTTGCCCATGATAGCTCTTACAGGAGTGAATTTCTCTTCCATGGGGTAGATTGCCTCTCACTTCCTGTTGCCTCCCTCTGTATGAAACTAGGAGTCTTTTGTAAGTTGGATGTTTGTAACCCGAGGACCGTCTGTATTCAGAATCTACTTCCTGTATTCCAATGTAGGGTAGACAATTAGACCAAAGATTTGTTGGGTTTATGGATGACACCCACATTTTGTTGTCATGTAATATACTGTATATATCCGTGAGGGTTAGTGATTGATCTTGGTTATGATGGTAGTGGTGGTTAAATATCATGCAAATTTCATTTTTCACACAAAATGACTTTACAGTGCTTTTAATTAAAACAATTTATTTATGTAACATATAAGTATCATGTCTCACCTTTGGGGACTACATGTCTATTGTAAGCAGCTAATTTTTACTAACAAGTTTTTACTAACTATTCCTAAATGGTCTTACAAGCAAGCATTTTGTTGGAACCATATATAGTAAAACAATCTACCTTATGTGCCCAGTTATTGTCTGCTTTAGACTATTCATAATCACAATTATATTATACTATAGATATTATGTATTTTTATCCCATGGTATAACCATAATTTTAATCAAAATGAAATTATTTTTTCAACAGGACCTCTTATTGGACGTCAGATTTTTAGGTTCAGCGAAGAAGGTCTTGTTAATGCCAGGTTTGACTACAGCTATAACAATTTCCGAGTCACCAGTATGCAAGCCATGATAAATGAGATCCCTCTTCCCATAGACCTATATCGTTATGTTGATGTCTCAGGGAGAACTGAACAGTTTGGTAAATTCAGTGTGATCAACTATGATCTCAATCAAGTCATCACAACATCAATGATGAAACATACTAAAATATTTAGTGCCAGCGGACAAGTTATTGAAGTTCAATATGAAATCTTAAAGGCTATTGCTTACTGGATGACCATTCAGTATGATAACATGGGTCGGATGATTATGTGTGGCATACGAATTGGTGTAGATGCCAATTTAACAAGATATTCCTATGAATATGATCCTGATGGCCAGCTTCAGGCTGTGTCTGTTAATGATAAGCTGCAGTGGCGTTATAGCTATGATCTAAATGGAAACATCAACTTGCTTAACCTTGGGAATACTGTTCGTCTCACCCCACTAAGGTATGATATTGGAGATCGTATTACTCGTCTGGGAGAAATTCAGTACAGGATGGACGAAGATGGTTTTCTCCGACAAAGAGGCAATGATATATTTGAGTACAATTCTAATGGTCTTCTGAGTCGTGCTTATAACAAAGTTGTTGGTTGGAATGTACACTACCGATATGATGGACTTGGAAGACGTGTTGCAAGCAAGTCAAGTACAGGTTCTCACCTGCAGTTTTTTTATGCAGATCTAGCCAATCCAATAAGAGTTACTCATCTCTACAATCACACAAGTTCTGAGATAACATCACTCTATTATGATCTTCAAGGTCATCTTATCGCTATGGAGTTAAGCAGTGGCGAGGAGTATTATGTTGCATGTGACAATACAGGAACACCTCTAGCAGTATTCAGCAGCCGTGGCCAAATTTTAAAAGAAATCTTATACACGCCATATGGGGACATATATGAGGACACAAATCCAGATTTTGAGATTATCACTGGGTTTTATGGTGGACTATATGACTCCTTGACTAAACTTGTGCACCTGGGTCAACGGGATTATGATGTTGTGGCAGGAAGGTGGGCCACACCCAATCACAATATTTGGAATAAGTTAAACATTGAACCAAAGCCATTTAACTTGTATGCATTTGAAAACAACTATCCAGTTGGCAACACCCAAGATGTGGCACAATATACTACAGGTAAAGCAATGGTTTCTAGGAACTTAATACATTTCAGCATATACAGTAGCTCACTCTCAGTCACAGTTACAGTTTTGATTGGATATAGTAAGTGCTATATACAGTATATTTTTCCTTTTGATTTTATACAGTGATCTTGCCAGTAACACACACTGGTGCAACTCTGCATAAAAACCATCAGCTTCCAGGTTTTTTGTTAAAGCTTAATTCAACAAGCTGAAGTTAGAAGCTGATTGGCTACCATGCACAGCTGCCCTAGATTTTGCACTCTACAGTTTTAGGCCCAGCTCACATCGAGAGATTTTGGATCACCAGCAGAATCGCTGGGATTCTGGCCATGATTCCAACTGCAGTGTTTTTTTCACTGCCAGCTATAGGTGGTGCAGTTCTGCCCCGGTTGTCACACAATAAATCCATGCTGCAATTGCAGCAAAACTGCATTGCCACCTATGATCCCAAATCGCTAGATTTGAAAGGAGCCGTGGTAAATCAGCCCTCTCCTGTCCCAGGTAGCAACACACACTTATTGTACTGTATCTATGGAGAAACATTTTTTCTCATCCTAGGACAGTAAGTTTGTTAGAACTAAAGAACACCCCCCTCTTTTCATATTTTTTAACTTAGGGGAAGGTGTTCTGTAGTTCACATAGCTTATCTCATAACGTGCACAGGCCTAGTACACAGAAACTTGAAAGCTCACTGGATTTCTACAATTATTAATAATAGATATTTGTGCCAGATGAATCTATATAACAAAACACATTTGATTGTATATTTAAGACACCAAAAGAGAGGAAATAGGTTCAGAGTTAGGTGTATTAGGCTTTACATACACTTTAAGGCCCCGTAAACACGACCGAACATGTCTGCTGAAACTGGTCCGCGGACCAGTTTCAGCAGACATGTTCGGTCGTGTGTATGGCCGATCGGACATGATTCCAGCGTACATTTGCCCGCCAGACCGTTTTCGAGCAGGCAAATGTTTCTAAACTTGCTTAGAAACATGCCCGCTGGAATCCTGCCCGTCGGACATGTTCGGTCGTCTGTACAGACTTACCGTACATGTCCGAGCGGCCGCCATCCCTCGCATGCGTCGAATGACTTTGACGCATGCGTGGAAGCATTGAACTTCCAGGGCCGCGCACGTCGCCGCGTCATCGTCGCGGCCTCGTCACCGCGTATCGTGTACGCGCGGATTTCTGTATGATGGTGTGTACAGCCATCATACAGAAATCTCCGGGCGGGCATGTCCGCTGAAAATGGTCCGGCGGACCGTTTTCATCGTACATGTTTGCCCGTGTGTACGAGGCATAAGAGAGACTGTATCTGTGCAGTAATGTACATGTATCAGGGTAATTGCCAAAACTGGGCACCACCAATATGTCGGCACTACATAGCAAATCTGTCAATTTTTTGAATGATTGTTATTTACAACTGCTTTTAAAAAGATTGTAGGTTTTTTTTTCCCCTCTTCTCCGCAAAAAGGTACGATTACTCAGGCACAGCCATCACATGTTGTGGTTAGCACTTTAAAAACATCTGCAGTAAATGGGTCAATATAGAATCAGAAGACATTTGCAATTCATGTCTGAAAATAAAATAAAAGCTGTAGAAATTACCAGGAACACTTAGAAAGATCTAGTCATAGGAAGTTTGATGTAGTCATTATGTAAAATAAACACTCAATAATAATAATAATTATGTAATAACATTTCCTTACTTTTTTAGACATTGGGAGTTGGCTGGAGCTGTTTGGTTTTCAACTGCACAATGTGCTCCCTGGATTCCCAAAACCAGAAAAAAAGGGCTTTGAATCATCTTATGAATTAGTGCAACTTCAAACTAAAACTCAGGAATGGGATCCTGGGAAGGTAAGCATTTGTCTTATAGTATGTAAAGAAATGTTTTGGCTATGGGACAGGAAGTGAAGAGAAATCTCCATACTGGCATGCAGCTGGCATAAAAATGACAGGGGTTATAGCCCTCCCTAAAGGCCCATGCACACGATACGAAAATCGGAAGTAAAAATTTCGTCTCACAAACGATTTGCCAATTTTCGGATCTTTAGTATGGTGTGTTCGACAGCTGATCCCGATTTTTCGTAAGACAAAAGCTGGATGTGCAGACTATAACATTTTATTCGTACGTGAACACAACGTCCAATTTTCGTTTAATTGGTATGGTTTTCGTACAAAAAAATCGTAAGAGCAAAACTATGCATGCTCAGAAACAAAAGAACTCATACAAAACTATTCAACACATTACATCACTTCTGAAGTTGAATTCTGCCGTACGAGAATTTAACCTCTTCACTTTTGCCATGAGACTAGCATGCAACAAAAAACGGAACAACGTTCGTCCAAAAATCTGATTGCGTGTACAAGGCTTTACCCTATTGCAAATAAGAAAAAAAATGCCTTTAGTTCTACTAACTGTTGGTTCCTAGAGGCTTCAGTACTTTCTGAATCTCCCAGAACACAAATTCAGATAAGGAGTTCTGACTTCACTTGTTCCATGGCAGTGGCTCAAAGTCAAAAGACAGCATCTCACTACAGTTGTCATTTAATTCTTTGTAGCAAAAATAAATATTATTTTAGGAAAAAAAGACCCAACATAGCTGCAACTGCTGTTAGACTAAAGCCTGGTACACATAATCGGATTTCTTATGAGGCTTAAAGTCTCGTACACACGATCAGATTATCCGACGGGAATTGTGTGATGACAGGCTGTTGTCAGAAAATCTGACCGTTTGTATGCTCCATCAGAAAATTGTTGTTGGATTTTCCACGTGTTTGTTGGCGGACAATTATTTGCCGTTTGTATGCAAGACAAGTTCACGGCCAATGCCCTTCGGACAAAAGTCCTACGCTTTGTCCGATGAAAATCTGATCGTGTGTACGAGGCTTTAGGCTATTAAACAGTGTATCCATTCTAGCTCAGTTATCTCATATAGCCCAAATCCCATGGGTACTACTTTGAACATAGCTGCCACATTCATACCCTCGGTCATGCCAAATTTTAATAGTACTTGTAGTTCTGAGACAGAGTTGTAGGTTTTTTCCAGTGGACATTTTCTGTTATAAACAGCATAGACAACAGCAGACTCTGCATGCATTTCACATTTTACTGCAAAAAACAAACAGCTATGTGAAATGTACCAAAATATTTTTAAATTTTATTACTGTACATGTTAAATGTAACTCCTAAAGCTACATTTGCATGGGCAGCTAGCGCCAGTGTGAATGACAGTGGCAGTTATCTTCTGATTCCTGATGTTTTCTCCACCGTGAGTGGCTAGCTGCAGCTGCTGAGCCCTGTACATTTCATTGACAGGTCGGATAAGGCCACAACTCTCCATGTCTGCAGAATCAGAGATTACCAATGGCACACGTTGTGTGCTTCGCAGCTAGCCACTCACAGGTGGATTTTTTTTTAAATATATATATATATATATATATTAGTGCTGTCAGTTAAACTCGCTATTAACGGCGTTAACGCAAACCCATGTTAACGCCGTCAATTTTTTTATTGCGCGATTAACGAGGCGGCGTTCGGGGGTTATACCGGGATGATGCCTGCAGCCGCAGGCATCATCCCGGTACCGTTGTTTAGAGCGGGCGATCGGCTATCCAAACATAACAACCGATGCGCTAAAAGCCGCTCGGTTGTTATGCCGGAGGAGCGGGAGGGGACATCCCCCCCCCTCCTGCCGCCTTTCGCCGCTCTGACCGGGCCTCCCGTCCCACCGGGAGACCCGATCCTAGATCCGCCGCCTTCTGTGTCCAGGTTGGAGACTGACACTAAGCCGTAAGCGGCTTTGATTCAGTCTCCGCATTGAAACCACGGAAGCGGCGTCATGACGTCACTTCCGGGTTTCTCGGCTGCCAATGGCGCCGGATTTAAAAAAGTACACAGTATTCAGAATCGCCGTTTTCGGCGATCTGAATACTTTGAAGTGCAAAGGAGGGCTCGGAGGTCTTTTAGACCCCCGATCCCTCCATAAAGAGTACCTGTCACCACCTATTGCTGTCACAAGGGATGTTTACATTCCTTGTGACAGCAATAAAAGTGATCAAAATGTAAAAAAATAAAAAAACACAATTTAATATTATAAAAAAAAAAAAAAAAAATAAGAAAACAAAAAAAAAATGTTTTAAAGGGTGAACCTCCTTAATCGCGCGATTAATCGTGAGTTAACTATGACATTAATGCGATTAATCGCGATTAAAAATTGTAATCGCTTGACAGCACTAATATATATATATATATATTTATATATATATATATATATATATATATATATATATATATATATACCGCTCCAGGTAAAGATACCAAAACCTCACCTCCCCTGCACAACCTGGGTGCTGGCTCTGTGTGTAGAGCACATACAATTGAGGAAATCCGGAGAGCCACACTCCGATGAAAAAGTCTTTATTGAATAAAATCAATCCAGACAGCAATCAAAGACAGTGGATAAATCAGCTGATACATTTTTTTTTCCACTGGAGTGTGGCTGTCTGGATTTCCTTAATTGCAGGTGTAAAAATAGTTGCCAGAATTAGCAGATTCCTGCTGCTGTCATTCTCATCAGCTCTAGTTTGCTATGCGAATGTAGCCTCAGTGGCAGAATCGGTTAGTAACTAATAACTGTAATATACACTATATTACCAAAAGTATTGGGACGTCTGCCTTTACACATGCATGAATTTTAATGGCATCCCAGTCTTAGTCCATGGGGTTCAATATTAAGTTGGCTCACCCTTTGCAGCTATAACAGGTTCAACTCTTGTGGGAAGGCTGTCCACAAGGTTTAGGAGTGTGTCTATGGGAATGTTTCACCATTCTTCCAGAAGCGTCTTTGTGAGGTCAGGCACTGATGTGGACGAGAAGGCCTGGCTCGCAGTCCCTGCTGTAATTCATCCCAAAGGTGTTCTATTGGGTTGAGGTCAGGATTGTGCAGGCCAGTCAAGTTCCTCCACCCCAAACTCACTCATCCATGTCTTTATGGACCTTGTTTGTGCACTGGTTTGCAGTCATGTTGAAACAGGAAGGGGCCAACCCTAAACTGTTCCCACAAACTTTGGAGCATGAAATTTACCATAATGTATTGGTATGCTGGCGCCTTAAGAGTTCCCTTCACTGAAACTAAGGGACCAAACCCAACCCCTGAAAAACAACCCCACTCCATAACCCCCCCTCCACAAAATTATTTGGGATTAGTGCACAAAGCAAGGTCCACAAAGACGTAGATGAGCAAGTTTGGGGTGGAGGAACTTTACTGGCCTGCACAGAGTCCTGACCTTAACCTGATAGAACACCTTTGGGATGAATTAGAGCAGAGACTACGAGCCATGCCTTCTCATCAACATCAGTGCCTGACCTCACAAATGCGCTTCTGGAAGAATGGACAAACATTCCCATAGACATACTCCTAAACCTTGTGGACAGCCTTCCCAGAAGATGGTGTATATACAATATGTGTGTATATATATATATATATATATATATATATATATATATATATATATATATAGTGTGTGTATGTGTGTGTATATATATATATATATATATATATATATATATATATATATATATATATATATATATATATATACACACACACATACATGTACTGTGTATAATATTATAATATATATTTAAATAAATAATCTGTTAATCTTTTCTATCTCTTAGACAATCCTTGGTATTCAGTGTGAGCTACAGAAGCAGCTGAGAAACTTCATTTCTTTGGACCAGCTACCAATGGCTCCAAAACAAAATAGAAAGAAGTATCACGGAACTGAAAAATATCCTAGATTTGCTGCGGTTCCATCTTTATTTGGAAAAGGTATTAAGTTTGCCATCAAAGATGGAGTAGTGACTGCTGATGTCATAGGAGTGGCTAATGAAGACAGTCGCCGCATTGCTGCCATCTTGAATAATGCCCATTACCTAGAAAACTTGCATTTTACAATTGAAGGCCGTGATACTCATTACTTTATTAAGTTGGCTTCTCTAGAAGAAGACTTATCTGTCATTGGGAACAGTGGCAGTGGACGTGTTCTGGAAAATGGTGTAAATGTCACTGTGTCCCAAATGACATCAATGGTCAATGGAAGGACTAGACGATTTGCTGATATACAGCTTCAACATGGCACATTGTGCTTTAATGTCCGCTATGGAACAACTATTGAAGAAGAGGAAGATCATGTCCTGGAACTGGCCAGGCAGAGAGCGGTGGCTCAGGCCTGGACTAAGGAGCAGAAGCGACTACAGGAAGGGGAGGAAGGAATAAGAATCTGGACAGAAGCCGAAAAACAGCAGCTTTTAAGCACAGGGAAGGTTCAAGGCTACGACGGATATTTTATTCATTCAGTGGATCAGTATCTAGAACTTTCTGATAGTGCCAACAACATTCACTTCATGAGACAGAGTGAAGTAGGCAGGAGGTAACAAAAAAAACAAAAGACACTCTATGCCTTTGCGTCACCAAAGACTGCCTGTTTTTAAAACATAAAATGGTTTATTGTAACGATTTTCTAGATGAGATCTCTGTATATGTAAATATAAAGTAAACATATCCAACTGCCTTTAAATGTGACAAAAAGATGGTATTTTAATATTGTTAGTTTTAACAATGTTATCCTTGATGGCATTGGTGAGGTCTTTTTTTAACCACAATGCTGAGCGATGTGTTTAAAGTGCACCTGTCTCCTATACAAAGTAGAGGTAGGCATTTTGACTGAGAATGAAGCCTATATAGTTGTTTAAAAAAATAAAATAAAAAAAAAGTAGCGATAAAGTGGTTTCACTGTTACTTGTCATTATTAATCGGCTACATTCTGTTGGATATTTGTAAAACAAAATTGCTGCCACTACTCTGAGTAGGCCACAAGTACATTTTGAGGCCTCTCAACTGCTAATGGGATTAAAAAATGACAGTACAGCTTCTTATATCTTGTGTGGCGGTATTCAGCATTTTCGCTTGCATATTAACCACTACAAAGTTGCCACTCTTTTTCTGAAAACTAGAGCTTATGTGATGAAATAGCTTCTAGACAAAAAGAATCTACCTAAAGAGTATTAGTACGTATATGAGAAAAAACAAAATGTGTAATATGGAATCCTGTCATTGTTTCTTATTTTTTCATAAATTAACATTCTTTCAAAATAAAAAAAAATAAAATGTTGTGAGTCATGTATACTCATATTGTGTTAACAGTTAGTGTCTACACAATTAAGACATTTTTTTCTTAAAGTAGGAAACACTTGTAAGCAGTGGCTCTCTTGTAAACAGTGTGCAGAGTGTGTATATGTGATTCCAGCAAAGGAGCTATGTAATTATTATATGTTAATAATATGTAGGCACTAGGCTCGTATTCCCAGAGCATGCATGAAGAGCAATGAACAGATGTGAAAATCCAACTTTTTGTTTTTTATTGTCAAGAATGATGCAGCAGAAAAGTCTTCTGAGGTTCTTAAGTGTAGTAGAATTCTGGAAATCTCATTGCTCTGCCATTCTGAAAGCGTTGGTTCATTCCAATAAGTTTCATGATTGAGATTCTGGTTATACCAGTATTTGCTCATTCATGTACTAGATGCCTTCTTAAATAGTTAAATTGGTATTTAGATATAATTTAGGTTATTCCATGTAATCATTAATTATAGCTAAAGCCATACAGCTTTGGTGACTCGCTATGTCAAATTCAGACAGATATTGTAAATAGTATTTTGGCATTGCTGTAAAATACAACTAAATATAATGAAGTGTTATCCCAGGGAAACAGGAGTATATGTGTACAAAGTTTACTACAACTTGTATGTTTGTACAACTGTATGTCCTTTTGCTACATACTGTATATAACTGCTTTTTGCTTTCTTTTGTATTCTGTACAAGCAAAAAAAAAAGGAATCTTTATATTTCAAGGTAAAAAACATGAACTATGAGAGGTAAAGTAAATGCTAATTTTGTTGTCAAATGGCCAATTTAATTGGTGATTGGGAAGTCTGTGTGTTAAGTTATACTTATCTTTTAAGTACTGGTGTAATAATATAGCAAACTACATTGTAGCTTATCCTCTGATTGTTTCCTTTGAATATTCTGTCAATAGGAATAGAGGAGACTGTGCTAATCATCATCTGGGTTTTCACATCAGAACTACAACCATAAGGATTTTGTAGCAAGGCTTAAAAATATTCCTCACTTCAGGCAGGGGCCTTCTTTATTATATAAAATACTCTTTTGGTTGTTTATTTATTACATGTGCATTATACTTTAAAACAAACATTTTAGACCTTTTATCATAAGGATTTATACTGTAGATGTAGGCTGTGTGCTTGCTCCATGGCCCAGCATGGGAACAAGATAGGAAGAGTGCAAGAAACCAAATGCTCAAAACTTGCAATAGCGGGATAAAAGATTTAGACACATCAAATAGCCAGATGAAGACAGGAATATTAAGTAGGTATTCAAAAATTGTTTGTTTGGGGGGGGGGGGGGGCTCAAAGATAGTTGGCCTAAGAGGTAAGATATAATGCCATGGAGAAAATAAATCCAACCGCTTTTACCTGCATTCCACCGCAGTTCCTGAGTCCTTTCCATAGTGCTTCATGTAGGGAAATGTGAGGCCTCGTACACACGACCGGACCTGTCCGTTGGGATTTATC
Source organism: Rana temporaria (assembly GCF_905171775.1). Classification (NCBI taxonomy): domain Eukaryota; kingdom Metazoa; phylum Chordata; class Amphibia; order Anura; family Ranidae; genus Rana; species Rana temporaria. The sequence goes on from NC_053497.1 coordinate 94,895,813, forward strand.
CACGGATCAGTTCCAGCAGACAAATCTGGTCGTGTGTACAGCCTAGCGGACATTTTTCGGCGGACATTTCTCCAGCCGACGGTTTTCAAGCGGATAAAATTTTCTGGTGTGTACAGCCATCAGATCAAAATCGGGAGCAGAAATGTCCGCTGGAAACGGTCCGGCGGACCGTTTCCAACGGATATCCTCTCGTGTGTACAGGGCCTGAGGGACACTAACTGGAGGAGCAACAAACATACCACTGTGCATTTTGGAATTAAATGGAGTAATATCTTTGCTGTAAGTACTCCTAGGAACTCAGAAGAACTAATGTTAATGTTCAGGTAAAAGTAACATTTATTTCAGGAACACATGAACCGAACAACCGCATTGTTTGTGGGAAAATTTGGTGAGCTATCCTTAAGGCTGGGTTGACACATATGCGTATTGGATGTATTGGCATAGCCAGGTTCACACAGCTCCGGGGCAGCCGCGATCTGCATTTAAAAAGGTTCCTGTGCGTCTTTGGTTCTGATTCAGGTACAAATTCAGGCAAAAATTCGGACCTGATTGGAACCTGAATTGGTGAACAGGGACACACCGGAACCTATGCTGTAAACCACGGCCATTGCACATAGGTGAACCCAGCCTTAAAGCTTAAGGCCTCTACAGCAACCAATCCCCTGTGAGCTTGCTTGCCCCCAGATAGTACTCACCCCTGATAAGTTCCACCAAATAAAATAAACAGATAAATGAACAGAAATAAATACATTAATAAAACAAAAGAGACTCGCTTCAAAGGTTTTACATTTAAAAGTTTTATTTCATTTTTCTGGGACAATTTTAAGAGCCTTTTATTTCTGATCTGAGGTCTATCTAATTTTTTGGAGATGACTTCAATGGCATTTTTACATTCTTTTGGATCCATGCTACAAGACCAAAATGGTCCATTTCATCCCACCACATGAGAGGTGCTCCTACAAAGGTCAAACTAAACTTTCTTCAGGCAGCAGTGGGCCGATGGGCTCCTAGTAACACTCACAGACATGGCTTGTCCATGATGGTCAATGAGTCACCAACAACCTCAGGAGTGAAGAAAGACTCCATGGTCTCCTGACTGTCAAAAATGGACCAGTGACCAAAGCCTGGTAATTCTTAATTATAGCTAAAGTCATTTATACAGGGATCAGTGCATTTCCTTAGCACTGATCACTGTATTGGTGTCACTGGTCCCCAAAAAGTGTCACTTAGGGTCAGAGTTGTCCGCCGCAATGCCGCAGTCCCACTAAAAATCGCAGATCGCTGCCATTACCAGTAAAAACAATAAAAAAAAATGCAAAGTCCCTAATTCAATCTCCTATTTTGTAGACGCTATAACTTTTGCACAAACCAATCAATATACGCTTATTGGAGTTTTACCAAAAATATGTAGCAGAATACATTTTGGGCTATGTGTTATAGCAAAAAGTAAAAAAAAATAAAAATATATATATATATATATATATATATATATATATATATATATATATATATATTTTTTTTTTTTAATTGTTGGTCTTTTTTGTTTATAGCACAAACAATAAAAACCACAGAGGTAATCAAATACCACAAAAAAATGCTATATTTTTGAGAAAAAAGGGCACATCAATTTTATTTGGGTACAGCGTCACACAATTTTCAGTTAAAGCGATGCAGTGCGGTATCGCAAAAAATGGCCTGGTCAGGACGTGGGTAAAACCTTTCGGGGTTGAAGTGGGTAAAACTTTTATTTTTTAAAGACACCTTTAGGAGCCTTTTGCCTAATCTTTCAGTCTTGTTGAAGCTACTTTCCTAAAGTGGCGCCATGGGCAGACTAACTGAAAAATTATAGCCATGTATAACCAAGGACTGACACTCCTAATTTTTTGTTACTAAGACAGGTAGCTATATGTGCTTTCCAATGCCATGCCATAGAAAGGGGTGCCACATGTTACTCTTTAACCTGAAAACCCAGAGGACTGAAGCTGTAATTTGTTGGGTACCATGACAGATGTCCAGTTTGAAGTCCATTTCTGCGTTTTGCTTGCTATCCTTCTTATAGCTACTTAGAAAAGAAATGTTTTAATTATGGACAATGCTGCAATAAGGTTTTGTCCTTTCAATTAACTGGCATTTCTTTAACCCCTTTATGACCATCCAAACAGTGAGCTTTTAACACCCACACAGAGCACATATGCATTGCTGGATGACATAGTTTTTATTCTGTGAGCATGCTTACTACATGCTCTTGGCACACAGACCCATGGCTCTTCCCCAGCCATTTAATACTGAAGCCAGTAGAGGAAGTTTTCTGCACAGTGCACTTCCTCTACTGGGTACTCCAGGCTGCTGCTCTCAATCACTGGTGAATGCTTTCGATCCCAACCTTCAGCTGCTGCAGTGATTCCAGAGGAAGCTTCCATCCCTGCCTGTCACCGCTAATCAGTCTTTGTAGCACAGAGCTGTGGAGCCCTGAAACACCTCCTCAGCTCTGTGCTACAGTAGGGGGAGCTCTCCGGTCCACTGCACTGTGCAGGAAAACAAAGCCTGCACATACCACAGAGTGCAGTGATGGAAGAAGAGGTGAGGGACCTGTCACTGTGAAAATGAGGTAGAACTTTTGCAGAGAGTTCATTCAGAGAGGAGTGCACTATTAAAGTATGTGGGGGAGGGGGAATTAAGAGGTAAAGTTTGTGTGTGTTTAGCAGAGAGGAGAACATTGTACACAGAGGAGAGCTTGGGGGGATTTATGCAGAGAGGGGAGCTGAGAAAGTATGTGTGTGTGTGGAAAATTTGTAATGAGAGGTGAGCTGGGGCAATTTGTGATAAGAGGCGAGCTAGGGAGATTTGTGATGAGAGGTGAGCTAGGGTGATTTGTGATGAGCGGTGAGCTGGGGCAATTGGTGATGAGAGGTGAGCTGGGGAGATTTGTGATGAGAGGTGAGATGGGTCAATTTGTGATGAGAGGTGAGCTGGGGAGATTTGTGATGAGAGGTGAGACGGGGCAATTTGTGATGAGAGGTGAGCTGGGGGGATTTGTGATGAGAGGTGAGCTGGGGAGATTTGTGATGAGAGGTGAGATGGGTCAATATGTGATGAGAGGTGAGCTGGGGAGATTTGTGATGAGAGGTGAGATGGGGCAATTTGTGATGAGAGGTGAGCTGGGGGGATTTGTGATGAGAGGTGAGCTGGGGGGATTTGTGATGAGAGGTGAGCTGGGGGGATTTGTGATGAGAGGTGAGCTGGGGAGATTTGTGATGAGAGGTGAGATGGGTCAATTTGTGATGAGAGGTGAGCTGGGGAGATTTGTGATGAGAGGTGAGACGGGGAAATTTGTGATGAGAGGTGAGCTGGGGAAATTTGTGATGAGAGGTGAGCTGGGGGGATTTGTGATAAGAGGTGAGCTGAGGGTGAATTTGCCTTCTGTGATACACAGTTCTAAGCTTTAACTCATAACAATCTTTTGGTGCTGCTGTAACTCTCTCCTCTAAAAAAGGTGTGGCTGGGGGCAGGGTTTGGGTGTGGCGGGGGTGGAGTTTGGGCATGGTTGGGGCGGAGAGTGGGACAGAGAGGGTGAGTCCCTGCACCTTTTTTCTGAGAAAAAAAGCCCTGCATTGACCAATATGACAAAGACAGCTACCAGTCCAGACTTAAGATCGGTAGCCAGCTTCTGTTCACGTGACCACTCTGACATGATCATTGAGCATTCTCACTCTCCCTGGACATTCCAAACTGTTTAAAGGGATGTCAGGGTGGGTAGGAATAGTTTAAAATATTTTTGGTTTATGTTGTGTACAAAAAAAGCTATTAAAAAAGTGTTTATATAGAGCAAAGTATGTGCTGCTATTGTAGGGTGTTGCTGTTGGAAGTTCTAGAAATTACCTTTAAAAGTAGTTGTAAACCCTTACATATACCCACTAAAGTGACTAGCCTTAGGTGATATACATAAATGAAACAAATCATCCTACATACAGTACTGTGCAAAGGTTTTAGTCAGGTGTGAAGAAATGTTGTAAAGTAAGAATGCTTTTAAATATATATATTTTAATTGTTTACATTTATCGATTTACAAAATGAAAAGTGAGCAATTAAAAGAAAAATCGAAATCAAATCAATATTTGGTGTGACTACACTTTGGCTTCAAAGCAGCATAAATTCTTACACTTGCACACAGTCAGGGATTTTTGTAGGATTAGAGTCAGGTGTATGAATAACTAATTATACTAAGCAGGTGCTAATGATCATTGATTTCATATGTAGGTTGAAACACAGTCATTAACTGAAACAGAAACAGCTGTGTAGGAGGTTTAAAATTATAAGTGGTGTTGCGCAATTCCTCTATTGATTGAGGCTGGGTTCACACTATACTACACGACAGCAGTACGACTTTCATCCTGCTTTGCTCTGCGACATTGTTCCTACATCCATCCGACTTTCATGAACAGGATACTACTTTGATCTGACTTTGTGATAGTCTGACTTGTTCTTTGACCAATCAAAACAATCCCAGAGTGAGATAAATTCCTTTTACTGCTGCTGTAATCACATGTCGGATGTCAAAAGTCAAGGAGGGGGGGGGGTTTTCCTTGCGCTAGGAGAATGAATATAAATGAATTTCAAATGGATAAATGAATAAATAAATAAATAAATAGTGAGTAATTCCAGCAGCAACGCTAAACATGTGATATACACGCAAAAAGTAAAAAGAAAAAAGGTGAGTTGCAACTTAATGCGAAAATAATATAAATAAATAAATACATAAATGAATAAATAAATAAATGACGTGCTAGTGCAAAAAATAGCAGAAATGATGCCCAAACAGTTATGGAAAAAACCTTTCAGGGTAAATACAACAATCTGCTATTTGGGACCAAGCACTTAGAAAACTTTGTTAGTCCATTAGAATTGCATACTAATCAATTGTTAAACAGTCCCAAATGAGAGGGGAAATCAACAGCAGAACCCCAAAACATATGAATGTCCAAATAGATGGGCAAAAACAGTTGCAGAGTAATGAAATAATCCAAATATTGAACAGTCTCTGGTCAGAAGAAACATATATTCCCACCAAGAGGTAAGTAAGGGTGTGCTCTTACCAGATCCACGATCATAAAAAGCGTGTCGATCCACTCAGGTCATGGAGAAAACTCGGTCATGGCTGACAGGCAGAATGTCCTCTCCAATGTGTTTAACGGCTCCACATCCATCCGGAGAACCGGGGGAAGAAATAGGCTCAGAATGTGAAGTACCGTCAAATATTTATTAAAAATTGTGCAACATATACACAGCGGTACATATAATTTAAAATTGCCGGCTAAAACAAGCAAACAGATACAAATAAAAAACACGCGCCCGTGCATCCGGCGTCACGTAAAACGCAATGACGTTCGGTGCGTGGCTCCGCCCTGATTGATTTCGCCACAGATGGCGTTGTCAAAGGGCACGGGCGACGCACTGAACGTCAGCCTTAAATGCCTACAGAGCAGGCAACCAAGCCTCTCTCTCAGCTAGCAGCCTCCAATCAGGAACGGCCGCAGGATCAATGAACCCAGAAGTGGGGAGGATCTGAACGACCCAGAACCTCCTACCAGTAAGACCGCCCGTGACATAGATAAGACTATCCTATGTCAGCAGGGTAAGGTCCTACCTCATGAGGATATTCTCGATGGTCAGCAGACATCCCACCATTCACTTCATATAAATATTTTAGTTAAAGGGTCACTGTCTGTCACAGGATGTCAAAAGTCGGATGGTAAGGACAAGGCTCCTACTTTGGTCCGACTTCAATGATATTCAATGGGCTGAAGTAGGATCAATGTCGGACCAAAGTAGTACAAGGAGCATTTTCAAAGTCGGACCGACTTGTGTCGGACCAGTTAAGACAGCTCTTATAGGGAAACATTGATTTTCACATGTCATGCGACATGAGCTCCCAATGTCGGAGCGTTTGTCGGACAAGTGTGAACCCAGCCTCAATGTGAAATCAACATAAACTTTCATAACATATATTCAATGGTTCAAAAGTTATTAAATTAATAAATAGTGCAAATCAACATAAACCATAAATCAATAATGAACCAAAGCAAATATGTTCAATAAACTATTATGTGTCCAAGTGATCTATTCAATTATGGTGTATAGTCCTATGTTGAAATCCAAAAATCGCTGTGCTTTCACCAATCACCTCAGTGCTCACAGAACTCTCACCTCATAGACAAATATAAAAAGCCTAATGCTGAGTATACACAATCGTTTTTTCCGATGAGAAAAGTTAGACAGACTTTTTCCATCGGAAATTTCGACTGTGTGTGTGCCCCATCGGACTTTTTCCAAGGAATTCCATTAGAGTTTAAAAATAGAACATGTTCTATTTTACTCTGTGGGAATTACGTCGGAATTCCGATGTGCATGTGGTCAGGCAGAAGTAATTCTTCCTTGGGATATCCCTCTCCTTATCTCCTTTATGTCGGTTCCAAGCTCTTGAAGTATCGCTAATAGCCCCAATCCACATAGGGGAATGAAATAGACAATATGCCACCCATATTGTGAAATCATTTAAAACATATCCATTTATTAAAAGACAATTGGATGCTTACATCAAAACAAAGTTAAAATTACTTTAAAGCTTAAAACATCGGCGTTTCCGCCTCTCATGTCACTTACGGTCTGCCATCCACTCTGCCGAGCCTTGTGTAGGAGGATTGGTGAGGAACAGCCAAATTCTACTACTAAGGTGATGGTATAGAAGACAGTTTTAATGTCACAGGTCATACACTATGGCAAGACTGAACACAGCAACAAGACACAAGGTAGTTAGTTATACTGCAATAGCAAGGTCTCTCACAACAAAGTTTCCTATGCAGACTTGGGCTTCAAGATGTGCTGTTTAAGCTCTTCTGAAGAAGCACAAAGAAATGGGCATTGTTAAGGACCGTAAACACAGTGGTCAGGGAAGGAAACTTAATGCAGCAGATGAAAGACACATCAGTCTTACTTCCCTTAAACATTGGAAGATGTCCAGCAATGCCATCAGCACAGAACTAGTGCAAGCCAGTGGGACCCAGGTACACCAGAAGTGTTCTTCATTGAAGAATTGTGGCCAAGAAGCCATGCTTATGATGTGAAAAAAGGCTAAACAACTTAACTATTCACAAAAACAAAGGGACTGGGGCTGCATTTCTGCAAATGAAGTTGGAAATTTGGTCAGGGTCAACTATGTGCTCAATGCTGAGAAATACAGGCAGATACTTATCCATCATGCTATACCATCAGGGAGGTGAGTGACTGATCTCAAATATATGCTGCAACCTAAAATAGAACAAGGAGTCCTGGAAGTGATGGTTTAGCCCCCACAGAGCCTTGATTTCAACATCATCAACTCTGTCTCAGATTACATGAAGAGACAGAAGGATTGGGGCACAGGTTGTGTGGTTAGTTTGTTTGGAACAACCTACCTGCTGAGTTCCTTCAAAACTCTTTGCAAGTGTACCTAGAAGAATTTATGCTATTTTGAAGGAAAAGGGTGGTCACACCAAATATTGATTTGATTTGGGTTTCCTTTATGTTCAATTACTTTCCATTTTGTTAAGTGATAAAAATACACTAATAACACTTCTATTTCTGAAAGCATTCTTGATTTACAGCATTTTTTCACACCTGCCTAAAAAGTTTGCACAGTACTATAAGTTATACCTGTTTTCTGCATCTTATCCATGTTGCCCTTGAAGCCAAATAAAATTGCCCCCCACCATTGTACACATTGTCCCCCCTTTTTTTTAAATAGCAACATGTTCCTCAGACATGTGCAGAGTTTCCCAAGGCATTTTGTTTCATTTGGCTGCTACAGGTGCCCCCCCCAAAAAAAACTATTTTTTTTTCTCTATTAACTTTAATGAATTTCGATTTTGACCTGTTTGACAAATCAAACATAGGCATATCTGAGCAACTCTACTCATAGGACATGTACTTATAGAATCATAAGGCAAGGGCTTCATCTGCTCAGGTAGTTTTGATATAACAGTTTTTTTGGGGGGGGGGGCAGAGTTGTATAGAAGGTGATTACAACCTTGTTTTAGCAGCATACCATGGGCTCCCCAAGAGGAACTATCCTATTCTCCCTTGTGTCTGAGGATGTCTACGGGGGGAACAATCCTACCTTAACTGATACAGCTAGAAGCTACACAATCAAGGCTTTCTGCCTACATGCTGCTTCATGCTGTTGCACCTACAGGGAAAACCGGTAATCAGTATCATGGAAACAAACTAAGGAACCTCTCTGCTTTTCTAATATATCATTACTCAGGGTGCCCCTCTACTAGCAGGGGCAGGGCTGGCATTTAACCCTACTGAAGAAATGCAGAGACATAGCTTGTTATATGTGGCACCACATCTGAAAAAGAATCAAAAAAGAAGAACAGGAATAGCATAGGACTTTACTGTTTGCCACTAATAATCCCAAATAGGAAGAGAGAACACTCAATTGGATATAAAATCCAAAATGTATTTTGACAACACGATAAAACATCATAAAAACATATAAAAAAAATATACATAGTAAATAGGTGCAACATCCTCTCATAGGTGAACTAGCTAATTATATGGCTGTACAAATAAACCTGTACAATTGGCCAAAAGATGTTACTACAGTAAAACCTTGGTTTGAGAGTAACTTGGTTTGAGAGCGTTTTGAAAGACAAGCTACATTTTTTAATAGATTTTAACTTGGTATACAATTGATGTCTTGATATAAGAGTAGCGTCATGTCACAACTGAGTATAAAAAAGAAAAGATGCGCCTTTAAGTATAGCAATATGTTTACAACTAATGAAGGTACCACATTTAGCAACATATTGCTACACTTAGAGGCGCCTCTCTTCTTTTTTATACTCTGTAGCTCCTGCTGGATTTTGCTTCTAATCCCCTTGTGGAGGCTTCCATTTGTGGAAGGACATTTTATGGTTACACAACCTATTACATTGCTATAATCTTTTTATATAGACTATAAACTGAAGAAGGACTTATGAATAAATATATATATAGTTGCGCTAATGTCAGAACCACCTTTAAGGAGAAGGTGACTTAATCACCACCACCACCACAAACGTGGAAATTGAATAATGAACATGAACCGTGAACTATTGTGAAATGACCAACGTGCACAAATAATAAAACCAAATAGAGATCATAGAAATTATAATAAACAAATCATGAAACATAAACCCTACAATGGGCTATAGCATTAAGATCAGTGAGGTGACTGACAATATGAAAATGCATGAACATAGTGAGGTACAAAAAAGAAAGAAAAAATAAAAGTCCATAAAATTGCAATGTGAATAAACACCCAGTGATGTTGCAAGATGTCAGCTGCTCTTTCTTCCTGGGATCAACAACGTTAAGTGAGTTTCACCACCATAGTGCAAGCAAACTGCTTACAATGGTCCCTTTTGATATAGGACGTAAACCAGCATGAATGTTAAACCCAGCAGACAGGACAAAACACTGCATCCGTGGCGTTGTAATACGACGTGGTAATACGACAGACTCCACAGCATGGGCATCAGTTAATATGGTATCATGTAAAGAAAGCAGATGCCTTGATAGTGTAAAACCAATGACTTTTATTAAAAATAAAACAAACAGTAAATTACTCACATTAAGTAAGTGTAAGACCAGCCTTAAACTTGCCGGACGCAAACAGGAAAACCCGTCGGTATGGAAAACAAGCAGATGAGGGTGATGACGTCAGCAAGCCGCTCGTTCTTCCCGACGCGTTTAGTGATAGGTCACGTCATTTATAAATAAATGGTTGTGGAACTAATCATGTGAGTTTCCATTATTTCTTATGGGGAAATTTACTTTGATATACAAGTGCTTTGGATTACAAGCATGTTTCTGGAACAAATTATGCTTGCAATACAAGCTTTTACTGTAGTACCAAAAGCATCCCCTACCTATGTGTAGATCCCTCTCTCTCTTTCTCCAACAAGAACAAGGCATAGGAAAAGAAAAATGGTGCTTAAGATTACAATATGCAAATAGCAGTATATACAGTGCCTTGAAAATGTATTCATACCCCTTGAAATTTTCCACATTTTATCATGTTACAACCAAAAAGGTAAATGTATTTTATTGGGATTTTATGTTATAGACCAACACAAAGTGGCACATAATTGTCAAGTGGAAGGATAATGATAAATGGTTTTCAATTTTTTTTACAAATAAATATGTGAAAAGTGTGGCGTACATTTGTATTCAGTCCCCTGAGTCAATGCTTTATAGAACCACCTTTCGGTACAATTAAAGCTACAAGTCTTTTTGGGGATGTCTCTACCAGCTTTGCACATCTAGAGAGTGACATTTTTGCCCATTCTTCTTTGCAAAATAGCTCAAGCTCTGTCAGATTGGATGGAAAGCAACTGTGAACAGCAATTTTCAAATCTTACCACAGGTGGACTCTACTTACTAATTAGGTAACTTCTGAAGGCAATTGGTTCCACTAGATTTTAGTTAGGGTTATCAGAGTAAAGGGGGCTGAATACAAATGCACGCCACACTTTTCAGATACCGGTAATTTTGTAAAAAAAAAATTAAAACCATTTATCATTTTCCTTTAACTTCATAATTATGTGGCACTTTGGGTTGGTCTATCATATAAAATCCCAATAAAACAAATTTTTGGTTGTAACATGACAAAATGTGGAACATTTCAAGGGGTATGAATGAATTTTCAAGTCACTGTGCAATCTGTTTTATATATCAACAGAACTTTTCTTTTTTTACATTACAAACTAGAATAGAAAAAAAATTCCAGACAACACTCTATGAGTTCTTCTCACAAATATGACCTATTGTTTATAATAGTAAGGGAGCATTTCATTAACCCAACTGTGGGCCCCTTCAATTAACAGTCCTCACCCAATCCAGCATATTGGGTCTAGCCAACACTACACCATTCTTCTCAAAATGAAAGTTCCATTACATTGCATCAAATCTTTTCAAGTAAAGATTCTTGTTAGCCATAGTGTGTTAAGGCAGGGGTGACAGCCATAAGCTTCCTGCACTGTTCCCGCACAGGTTCCACATTTGAAGAATGAATCCAGCTATAAATCACTGTATAAGGTGGGCCCCTGTGAGGAATATCAACCCCTGTGGCTCTGGGTGGGACATCCCACAGCCCTCCCACAAGTAGTAGGGTGTTGTTGCTGGTGCTTCTGACAACTCTGTATGTCCAGATCATCTAAAATGACTTAATGACCATTCTTTTTTAACCCTGCCTTATCCAAACACTGTACAACTCAGCACATAAACCAAACACTCTATAGCCAAGTTCACTTCTATGCATGTGGGGAATGTGTGCAAAAGTGCATGCCTTCCCAACATGCACAGAAATGTACTGCACTTTAGCAAATGCACAGCAGTTCTATTAAAATGTGTGCACCACACTAGACTTTTTGTGACTTTTCCATGTTGCTCATGTATGTGAAAAACATGCTCATGCTTGGTGCGAACCAAACCTAACTATGAGTACATAAAAATAACAATCCTCAGTAAACATAAATAATTCTCTAAATAATCAGTGTCCATATGATTGTGCTACCATGCATATTACCTTGGACATTGTGTATAGTTTGTGCGGTGGTTTTACACTTTTTCACTGTACAGAGTTTGGATAACACTAGGTTAAAATGAAAGGTCATACATTAACTGCACATACAGAATGCTTGGGGATTGTTTATGTAGATCGGGATGTGATGTGTTCCTGCTTAGGAGATGTCTTTCAGCTGGGGGGGCTGAAAACTTTCTAGACTTCAACACTCAGGATGCTATTGTCACCTTTTTTGTCACCCTGACCCTTTACCACATACCATAAAAACGTCCTTCCTGACATTAAACTTTCCCAGGTATAGTACCTCCCCCATACAGACTTTCCTCCCTCAGCTCACCTCTCTCTGCATGTCATGTAAGCAGTAGCTATTCCCCTCCTCTGTGTTCTCTCATAACATGGCACTGAGGAGGGGGGATCTGACTGAGGGAGGCACAGAGCGAGCGTTGTAAGGGTGATATATACCTACCTCACTTATGCGCTTAACGATATATACCATAAGTGATTACAATCTTGTCTATATTAGAGTCAACCAATGCCGTTGCAGCTATAACCCATGAAATCAATAAGGAAATGATAATGGTGCTAGAATGCAAAGATCAAATGTATTTATACAGAAAATGTATTTAGAATAATCAGATATTACCAAAACTAACGTAGTGATGTTACAAATACAGTGTTGCCATAGGACAAAGATAATTAATACAAAAGGGATACATTGTTACAATGGACATACAAACATGGGCGTAACATAAGGGGCTGCAGGGGTCACAATCGCAACCCTGCCCCTAGCTCCAGGGGGCCCCTGCAGCCTCCCTGTCATATTATCACAAGATCCAGGTCCGATCTGCCCTAGGGCCCCACAGGCACGCTCCAGTACTGGGCTTCCACTTTGCCTTCCACAGTCAGCACCCCTCTGTTCTCATTGGCTGGGAAGAAGCTGTGAGACATTTTCTGAATGGAGAGGAGCATGGGGTGAGAACAGCCCAGGATGGGGAACTGTCTGTGCTGTGTGCTGGCAACATAGAATGGTAACCGAGCTCAGCGAGTTAAGAGGAGGAGAGTGCCGTCCAGTAGCCATGATGGGACCAATGTTACTGGTGAGGTAAGACACTGTTCCATGTCTCCTAGTCACCTGCTGGGATTCTCTGTGTCCCCCCACCCATGGATGTCCACTTACCCCACTTCCCTGACAACTGGGGGAAAAACACACACCTTCGGGAGGTGACCTTCCCCCAACACCTACCAACACTGACAGAGAAACTTTCAGAAGTTGCTAAAACAAATCCCTTAACACCAGCTGAGGGACTCCAGGCTCCTGATTTTGTGTCATATGGCTTTGCCCCCCCCCCCCTCCAGATCTAAGTTGAGCCCCTCAAAGCCCTCTGACCACCCCCTCTGCCCTGTATGCTATGCCTGACTGCTGAGCTCCTTTCCCAGTGCAGTACTCTATACTGCTCCTCCTCCCCAGAGCTGAAATCACCTTCCCATACAACACAGCCAGTCAGCCACAATCTGCATAGGGTGTATCTGGCTGCCTACTGCAACTACACTGCCATTCAGACCAGGGGATTTCACAGGTCAAGACAGCAACATAAAAGTCAGATACACCCTGTGAAGGCTGACAGACTGTGTGTAAAGGAATGTGATTTCAGCCCTGTGTAGTGTGGGAGGGGAGGAGCTGTATACAGTGCTGGAATGGGAAAGGAGCTCTGTCAACTGCCAAGTGACCTGCGAGTCACAATGACCCCTGTGGTGGGATGACTATTGCACAACATAACTGAACCATAACTTGCAGCAGACTTGCAGAATGTTTGCAAAGAAAGTTGATCTGGAGTCATGCACTGCGGACTTGCTGCAATTGTGCAACAAACTTGTGACACCTGGCAAGTCTAGCAATAGCTTAGCAAGTCATTTTTAAACTTGCATCTCAATTGCTATCTGGGAAGGAAATGCTCAGATAAAAGTTCACTCCAATTCAGCCGCCATTAGGAAATCATCTGCATCTTCCTCAGACTCTTATATCCTCTTGTGGTCTGCTTTATCTTATCTGGTCTGGTCATCTGCTCTGTCTGCGTTACCTCTCGATGTTCAGTACCTTAAAAGGTTAACAAACAAAGCAAATGATATGTTCCCTCCAACTGTGCCAAAAACATAACTCACTGCTCACATTTCTCTACCTGCCCATTGTCAACTGCAAAACTATTGTAGGGTGCCCAATGGTGCCTCGTAACATTTTCATGGAAAGGCGTTGATTTCCAGTAAACCTGCATCTCTCTCCATGCCGCCCTGGGAACACTGGCCTGCTGTTGTCCAGTCTTCACAGCATGGCACTCTCTAGCAATATGCCCCAGTCTAAAAACACCTAATGTAAATTAATCTACCATTCACAGCCACTTGCTCCCACCTCTTAAGCAATGCTGGTGTAGGAATCCCATCTAGTTCATGTCTAGGGACCCCCATCTAAGTAAATCAGTCCACATGTGTCTCCTGGAGATTATAGGCCCTGCCTTCCTTTTATCTCACACAACTTGGCCATCTCTATTTGAGCTGATCAGATTCCCAGCTTATGGGAAGTAAAAGTGGCACATGTCCTACTTCTGGCAAGGAGAGAGAGCAGCGCCATCTGTGTGCAGTATTACAAATGATTTAATGGCAACAAAGAATATGTACACTCACAGAATGAAATTAATAAGGTCAGCGTTGTATTGGCACAGTACAGGGTTCATCTGCTCTGTGTGGAGGACATGCTGAAGACTGTGGGGTCTCCCTCTGGTCGCGGCCATGCTGGTGGCTGCCAGCACTTCCTAGTCCACGGGTGTACACAGGAAGAAGCCGCTGGCATCACTACCGGATGTGAGGTGGGGCGGGGAGGTGCGCGCTTTCGGAGCATGCATGCTTCCTTCTCAGGCATTAGGTTCGCTCATTTTAATGGTGGTATAAATGTAATTCCAAGATTGGTGGGCATGGAAAGGCTTAATCCATCAATCATGGAAAAAAGGGTCTGACACACGCTAATAATAGACTATTTGGGACACTCATAAACAGTCTATATATATATGACATATAAATAAAAAATAAATAAATAATTTAATTGGAAATGACATTGAGAATAAAAATAAATATAGTACAAAATCAATATTGTTTACGAGAATTAAAAATACATAAAGGATACATAGTTAAAAACAAGTGGACATAGTGCACTTACTCTTACTGAAGATCAAAGATTAAATTAAAGACCATAAGGGTCAATTACCTGAAAACAAGTAATGGTAGATATTTAGACATGAGAATGTTTAAGAGGATACATGTGTAAATGACAAATGTAAGAAGAGTGACTCCACCTGCTGGCATGCAACTCATAGCCCAAAAGAGGGCTCATATCTGTGACTCGTATGGGTGCTTAGAGTCCTACTAGAAGGGCACAGTAGTTATTATAAAAGGGAATTGATCTCCAACTCCTCATTCAATCCTCCAGGTGCCAAAGTGTCTAAACGATATATCCAGTATGATTCACGGGCACAAACTCCTAAAGCATTCTGCTGCAGGAAGGTTCTTGGGCATAACTTTAATCACCCAAACTTTTAATTCTAGTGAAGATTGCTGGTGATATGTGAGAAAATGTTTAGGGACGCTGTGTATGTCAGACCCTGCATCTACTAACAGCCTGTGTCCAGCAAATCTTTTACGCAGGGTCCGGATTATTATTCTGTGAGTGTACATATTAATTGTTGCCATTAAATTATTTGTAAAACTGCACTCAGATGGCGCTGCTCTCTCTCCTTGCCTTTTGTACCTGCAGAGTTTCCTTCTAGCTCTCCCCTGTCCCTGCAGCCATCTACAGCCCACAGTTCATCCCATAGACTGTTCATCAGAGACTCCTAGAGACACACAGTTGCTCTCTTATTGAACTTAGTCCATACCCACTCCTCCTAAAGCTTCAGTGCGCCATCATTGTGTTTTTTATATGTCCTACTTCAGCCTACAGGCTTAGGGCCTTTGTCCTTTGTGAGGGTATCATTAGACTTGTTTATGAGGGCTGCACACCGCACATTGAAATCTTCAGCTCTGAATGTCGCGGTATGAGCACACTTTAAAGCCATGGCAAGTTTCACTTTGGGTGCTCTACTGTCTAAATCCTTTGCCTTGCTTGCAGTGTCTTCCAAACACCCGGCCGCCACTACAAGCTGCTCCTTCAACCTTCTCTTTCTACCTTTGTCTTTTTCCACTTTTCAGATTCAATATGTACTGTAGAGCATGTAGGAAGTGCAAACCAAACACAGCTACTGCCTGCACCTATCCCTTACTAAACCCAAAACTTTTAAGACTAAGGTCTGAGGAAAATTCAGAGACTCGCCCCAAGCTCTGTTCAAAGGAAAAGCATATCTAGCAAGCTCCTTTGCAACAGACATCTACTTATTGTCTCTGGCCCAGTTAGGCAGTGTACATGCCCCCTCCTGGTCACCAGAAACCTCATTCTTACCCAGCACAAGCTTTACATCCGTAGGTAGGGAGACCGCCGCTCCAGGTGAGCACAGGCAGGTAATCAATGTCCACTCAGGAATCACACGGGTGCTGGCAATGCATAGAATTAAGCAGGTGGGAGAATGGATGGACAGCCGCACTCCAAAAAGTCTTGTTGAAAAAAGACGTGCTCTTTATTGTAAAAAGGAAAAAATGCACAGCACACAACAGCATACAGTGGGATAGACATCTGACGCGTTTCGCATTAACAACTAATGCTTAGTCATAGCTTATGACTAAGCATTAGTTGTTAATGCGAAACGCGTCAGCATTTTTTCCTTTTTACAATAAAGAGCACGTCTTTTTTCAACAAGACTTTTTGGAGTGCGGCTGTCCATCCATTCTCCCACCTGCTACAAGCTTTACATCCCTGCTAACAATTCTGCAGTGCTGTGAGCCACAATGGTTAAGTAAAACAAACAGTTTTATTTTCTTATAGGGCGCTTTATCTGTACATATCCTATGAGTTTATATAGCTAAAGGCAAAACCATTTTTTAGTTTTTGACAGAGTGGAGATTGTTTAGAACACCTATTAGGTTTGCATTGCAGTCTGTGCCCACGTTAGGGAGATATAACCTTCTCGATGTGTCCTGTTTACCATTATCATTGAAAGTGAAGGTAAAGAAAACTCCAAATTTTGGATTGTCCCCAGAGATGTATAGCAGGGGAAATTTTACCCAATTGGGACACTGATTTTGGTGACCTGGGGGTCTTCAAGGAATTCCCTTAATTTGCAAGGATTATCTGTTGTTTCCTGTTTTGGCTATGGAACAGGAAATGAAGGCAAATTTCCCCAATGGGACACATATGGCAACAATTAAACTGACAGGGGTTATTCATTTACTCTATCCAAAATGAAAAAAAAGTGTTTTGCCTACAAGTCTACATTAACATCACCTAAAATCAGCACAGTATTTAATCTTGGAATGATGCTATTTTTGTCTCTGCTAGCATACCTTAGTGTTTCCTGCTTCCCCTGGTAAAATATTGATCTGTAACCTTGGAGCTACAGAAAGGATCAGTAATAGTGATAGAGCAAGTGAGACTTGGCTGGAGCCATTCTACTCCATGAACCACACTGCATGCTGAGTGAACTGATATTAGGTCGTATATAGAAGCAAAAGGGGCTAAGGGGGTACCACATCCGAATATATGCCATAAATGAAAATTGTTAGGACAATTTATTTTATACAAGTATATAGAAAATAGACAATCTAGCATTAAAAACAGAGGGCCAGATTCTGGTACAATTGCGGTGGCGCAACGTAACCAGTTTACGTTACACCGCCACAAGTTTTCAGTGTAAGTGCCTGATCCACAAAGCACTTACCTGTAAACTTGCGGCGGTGTATTGTAAACACGTCCGGCGCAAGCCCGCCCAATTCAAATGGGGCGTGTACCATTTAAATTAGGCGCGCTCCCGCGCCGGACGTTCTGCGCATGCTCCGTTCGCAATTTTCCCGACATGCTTTGCGCAAAATTATGGCGGCGCAACGTGTTTGTCAATCGCGACGTGCGTAACGTACTTACGCCGAAAAAAAAAAATCTAAATCGACGCGGGAACGACGGCCATACTTTAACATGGTGGAGTCATTTTACACCATGTTAATAGCACACTTAACTTTGCGACGGGAAAAAAAGACTTGCGCCGACGTAACGAACGCGAAAACCTTTGTAGATCGCCGTAACTGCTAATTTGCATACCCGACGCTGGAAAACGACGCGAACTCCACCCAGCGGCGGTCGAGGTACTGCATTCTAAGATCCGACGGTGTAAGTCAATTACACCTGTCGGATCTTAGGGCTATCTATGCGGAACTGATTCTATGAATCAGCCGCATAGATACGACAAGAGATACGACGGTGTATCAGGAGATACGCCGTCGTATCTATTCTGTGAATCTGGCCCAGAGATATTAGACTCCCAATTGCTAGAGCCACACATTGTATGTGCAAGTCCCTATTATTGCTTGGACAAAAGCTGGTCAACGTTTCGCTTTGGCTTCTTCAGGACCCTTTTGTGTAGAAAAGGGGAAATAGTTACATTTCACATATTCACATATGGATGACGGGCACAAGTATATATCTCAAGGGTGAAATTACAGTTGATGCATAGAGTGGACCATTCACATATAGCAGGCAGAGCTCTCATATATGTGACATGCCCCACGCCACCCATAAATATCGGTATTGTGACGGCAATTGTATTCAGACCACAGGTCAGGGATCTATATTACATAAAATATGCATATTATAAAAAGATGGACTAAGATAGCAAAATAGTCATCTGTACCTGTCTCATGCCAATTTCCTGATACTTACTAGGCTAGGGTTGTGCTATATGTGGGAAGATATAGCCGAGCTGGTGTACATGAAAAGACCTATGGACTACAGAACAGTAAGCTTGTAATTACTGCGGAGTAAAAAGGGAGAAAAAACAGTTACTAGTAAGTGACCTGCTAATGCAGTCATGCATACTCCAATAAAAAGATATAGTCCAATATATATATATATATATATATATATATATATATATATATATATATATATATATATATTGTAATAGTGAGAGTCCCTGTCCCTATGGAAAGGGAGCAAAAATTGACACAGAGTCTGCATGTCAGTGGACTGCAGAACTACAGAGCATAGCTTGGAAAAGGAGAAAACTGTTTTGGTAGCTTTCTCCAGGTTTTGCTAAGTTCGGATGGGGCTTTGTAGTTTGGAGATTCCACAGAGACTTGGGTGGGATAGGATCTCCAACCCTGTGTCCGGGTCTTGTGAACAGCCAGCAGGGTGTGTGCTCAGGTGCGCACAACCAATATAACGAGGGGCTGGTGAGAGCAGAAGGTAGTGAGAATCCTGTTGAGACCAGGAGTAGGCTTAGCAGGGAACTGCAAGGCAAAGTAAGCCTAGGAGCCAGGAGGGTTGGCATTTTCTTTTGTGTGAGTTTACTAAAGAACAACCCCTGTGTGGGAAATCCTATGTATGAACTTTTATTTTGTTCCTTTTAATAAAAATGGGCTGCCATGCCCTCAAACCTCATAACTGACTGCTGTGGACACGCTGGAAAACTGCATTTTCCACTGAGCTAAACACCCCAATACCACAATATATATATTACCTCTGGCAGTATTTGGAAGCATATACCTATATTTGTCAGGTCACCTGTGGCCAGGTGACAAGTGCACCCCGTTAGGGTCAGGGATGCACCACAGGGTAGGGAACCCTATAGCCGACTGCTGCGAACAGAGAGGAAGCGTGAGCCCAAGATTCCCCAGGGCGCGAAGTCTAAGACCCAGCTTGGTGTTCACCAGAGCCTCTGGTGGTGAGGATGGCCTTCGCTGCAGCTGGATCCAGGTCGCGACCCCTGGCGTACCCTAGGTCACGCTCCGTAGGGAGAGAGGGGAAGCAGCCACTGAGAACACAAGGAATAGTGATGGGTAAGCTGAGGTCGGGCAACAGGCAGACTAGGGTAACCAAAAGACAGGCTAAAAGGTCAGGGTCACAGGCAAACAAGGGTAGTCAGGGACGAGCCAAAATCGGTACACAGAAAGGTTAACGTATCACACGGCAGACAGGAACTCAAGCTAAAAACAAAGTTGAACAGCACTGCAGACCTGCAGTGCAACAGTTAATATAGACTTCCTGGGATGGCCTGGGGTGGCTCCATACAGGAAGGAGAGATGATAAAAAGGCAGCCAGAACAGAGTCAGGCCTCTAATGAACACATGGAGACAGGTAGGCTGCCAGACTTTATTGCATATCTATGACAATATTGTTGCGGGAAGCACAACAGATGACCATCTGAAAAGAACAGATGATAAAAACTGAGAAGTATATAAAAACTAGTTAAAGGAGGAGCAAGATAATAGTCCAAATAATAGTTTGATGCCCTAATCTAGACTCATCAGGAATATACTGGTCAGTATGGACCTGGGTCCAATATTGATCAGGCACAGCTACTTTAATATAGAAGATTGTTGCAGCTCCAAAACAGCCAATCTAAAAGCCAAAAGATTATTTCAGTTCTGTAGAGCAACCCACCGCTAGACTGCAGACATATATCCCCCAGAGAAAGGACAGAAAAGAAGCATATCAACGGACTTGTAGTATTGAGTCCAAAGAGCATGACACCGCTACATCAGCTATCCAGTGATTACCCTATATATAGTTTGTGGTGCAGACAAACGGCGCCAGAATGCTGACAAGCTGAGATTCCCATCAGCTGCAGCGGCGCTACCAATCCGGATCACATGTGGGGGGGATATACATCCTCCTCCAGAGCCACTTATAATATGTCAATGGAAGCCATCGAGTTCCGTACATGCGCCGTGCGGCTTCCCACATGTGCAGTACGATCACAATAATCTCTGAAAACCCGGAGGCGCGCGCATATGCAGTGGCGGGAAAGTTTCACTTAGAACGGAAATAGCTGGTATTCATACAATGTAGCCACGGACCAAGAGAAACTTATAGACACCTACTTAAGCCATGTATAGAAGGATTTGCAACTCATCAATGATAATGAAAATATAGAGGGTAATATACCAATAGTCCAATTATGGTTATCTCAGAGTGAAAAGAAAGGGGGAATAATCCCCCGACTCTGCCCACCGCATCACCACCACCAAGGCCATGCAGAATAACTGCAGCCAGATATTTTCCATGCCAGGGGTCCCCCCCAAAAAAAACACAAAGAGACCCATATATAGACAGAAATAAATCCCGTCCACGGACACCTCTCAGGGAAGGCACAGGGCATGTCACATAAAATACATCATACCGCCCATCACCCCCAGGAGTATTGTAACAAACCACCCATCACCAAAACCTTTAAACTTTCCAAATATAGACAGTTACAAACAGTTAATATAACTTAATTAACAATACATATTTTTTCAAGATTATTTATCAGAACGAACAATATACAGATAAAACAGAATGCTGGTATGGGGAGTTTCATAAAAGTCTACCCTTGACCGTCGGAGTAGTTACTTAGCCCAAAAAGGGCTTGTAACTTAAAGGTTTGTTTAAGCCTGGAGGTGAGGTGGCATTTAGATTAAATATCCACCTAGCCTCCCTTAGTAGTAGTTTCTTATCCACGTTACCACCTCTAGGATCTTCAGTGATTCTTTCCTGTACTGTGCGGGTGTGACATCATCGCAGCTCTGAACAATCACAACGCCGGAGCCCGCCAACCGGAAGTAACTCTGGGAAAGATGTCGGCTGTGGGAGCGGAGTGTGGGCGGCACTGGAGGGCATCTTTCTAAGGGTAAGTATTTCATAATGAGCTAGTATGCATTGCATACTAGCTCATTATGCCTTTCTCTTGCAGGTTGTTTCTTTTGGGGGGGGTTTCGGAGGTTTACAACCTTTTGAATAAAGTAGGTAGGCACTTTCAGATTTGGTTTCTCTGCAGGGACATGCTAGAAAGCATGAAAGGGCTTGGAGAAAAAGAAAATATGCATAAAGGCTGGGTGGTAACTGAGATGCCCAAATTTCTCTGGGATTTTCAGTTTAATGTAAAGGTGTTTCATTAGCATTCTGTGAAGTAAATTAAACTTTTAGTTCAGTGAGTTTGATATTGCTCCAAGTCCCAAGCATTTTGTCTAAT
Organism: Rana temporaria; assembly: GCF_905171775.1. Taxonomy (NCBI): domain Eukaryota; kingdom Metazoa; phylum Chordata; class Amphibia; order Anura; family Ranidae; genus Rana; species Rana temporaria. Next base: position 94,917,554 of record NC_053497.1, read on the forward strand.
GGACATCATTCCTGAGCTAGACTGACCATTAAAATGATAGAAATCAGAATTTATTTCAAACTCTTGAGGGGCTCCTCATGGTCTGCATGGTCAGTAAAACCATTTGATAATTGACATTTCTGTGTTCACTTTTTAAATGCAAAAGACATTTTTAGGAATTCAAATTTGAAAACACAGTAAATGCAGGATTAATTAGCTAAATTTCTTTAGTACAATTCGCAGGACTGACCAATTTGGTTTACGTGGAAAATAAATTATGCTGATAGGAATTTTCCTCCCCACTGAGTTGCTTTGATCTTCCTGTCTCAGTAATTCTCAGTAGGTTGAGGATCAAACAGTGCAAGTTCAGCCTCTGTGGTTAAGACAAGCTGTCAAGTAAAAAATCCTCTTCTACAGGGAGAAAGCTCTCAGGGCTAGGGAAAATGTTTCAAGGACAAATGTGCATGTATGTGAATGGGCACTAAAATATTAATCGTTGACCCTAAGCTATTTCCCTATAATTGTAGATATTTTAAAACTGTGAAATCGAGTTTTCAATGTTAGTAGAAAAAAATATGTGTAGGGTATACCAGACACTAAGACTCCCTTGGGAAGTAATAAAGAAGTATGCAGAAGATATCGTTATAATTGAAGAGTGATTCAGAAAACAACATGTGTTATAAGAAATGTTATGCTCAAGTCTAATATCTTGACAGGGCTGTTATATTCCATAATGACATTTATGGGCCAGGTTTGGAGGTGACTGCACTATACCTCAACATTTTTATTCCCGTGATCCAAGTTACCAATCAGAAGCCTAAAGCCACCCTCTGGTTGCATACAAAACTTGATTGAACAAGTGTCAGAGGCACCCTACCTTCAACTTGTCAGAGGATAGGGATATGTGTAGTGCTTCTGGGGTTTAATACATCAGAGGGATGACAACATGTCAGAAGAAAGGGTTGGGTGGAGTTTCTCTGCCATGTTGCCATTAATTATTTATATGTGCAGCACACATACAATGTGTGGTAATTTTTTTTTCCCTTTTTTTTGTCCATTTTGGATATTTGCGCTAAAATTCAGGAAGAGAATTGTAGGGAATTGTAGGGAAAAGGTTGGGGGTGTTTAAAAGTCTGTATACAGGAAACAGAGCCATCTCTCCTTTTTCCTGGTCTTTAGAGTTAAAAACACGCTGTCTCCAATAGCAGATTCTACCACCGATTCTGCTGAAACAATCACATGATACAAGCAGGTAAAAAAGGATGTCAGAATTTAGATGTGCCTATGTAAACATAGGCCCGGATTCACATACATCGGTGCATATTTATGCCGCCGTAGCGTATCTTCTTTACGCTACGCCGACGTAGCACAGAGGGGCAAGCACTGGATTCACAAAGCCAGTGCTGCCAAATCTGTGCTGGGTTTCTTAGGCGTAATTCGTCGTAAGTGGAAGTGGGCATGAGCCATGCTAATGAGGCGTGACCCCATGCAAATGATGGGTTGAGTCTCAGACAGATACATATAATGAGGGGGGGAAACGCCGTCCCGTGGACGCAACCCAGTGCGCATTCTCAGGATCACGTCGGAACTACTCCCTAAGATACGATGGATCACTGCCTACAATGTTAACGTAACCTACGCCTAGTCATATTCACGTACAACGTAAACGACATAAGATACGACGACTTGTGTTCCCTGGTCCATACCTTTGCATGGGTTGCGCCTCATCTATGGGGAATAACTTTACGCCGGACGTAAGACTTACGCAAACCGCGTATATTATGCGCCGGGCGCAAGTACGTTTGTGAATCGACGTATCTCCCTCATTTCCATATTTGAATAGAAAAACAATGGGAGCACCACCTACGTCCAGCGTAAATATGCGCCCACGATACACCGGGATAGGAAAGTTACGTCGGTCGGATGAAGCCTATTTTCAGGCGTATCTTGTTTTCAGAGTCCGGCGCATAGATACGACGGCGCATATTTACACTTACGCGGCGTATCTGTAGATACGTCGGTGTAAGTGCTTTGTGAATCCGGGCCATAATGTCTAATTTAAGTCCTGTATCCAGAGCATTATAGAATGTTAAAAATGTAAAAAATAAATACATTTTAAATGTGTAGCTGTAAAATATACACATCAAATTTAAGAAATAGAGGTGTTAAACAAGGGAATGTGAATAGAAACCAGTGTGGGTAGGTGTGCTGAAAGACAGCAAAAAAAGTGGAACCGTCCCATATTGTCAGGACAGCTCCTACAGCCAAGAGATGATTACAATTACAATGCTGAGCAGGTTGTGTTGGACAATGAATAAGAAAGGAGTAAAGGTGGCCATACACGGGTCGAATTTTCGAAAAATAATTTTCTTTCAAAAATCGTATCTAAGAATTTTCATTCCAATTTCGCACCATTAGTGGGCTGCAGCAACAGCCATTTTTTGTAAATTTGAGTAATTGGACATGTTGGAAATTTTCTGAAAGACAAACGATTGTCAAATCAATGATGGCAGAATCATGAGAGAAATGTAATAGAAAAAGAAATGCACACGTGCAAGAAAAGAAAACTCCCGGAAAGAAAAGAAGATTCCTGGCCACTAAAAGTCTTTTCTGTAGCAACATGAGGTGAAATTGAAGGCTTGGTTGGCCGAATTTCGAAAATCAATGGTGGCATCATCGGATCAAAAAAATAATAAAAAATTCTGATTTTGAAAAGAAAATTTGTTTGAAATTCGACCATGTATGGCATGATTAAGAAAGGCTAGGGTTGGGTGAGAACATGAGCAGGGCAATGAGACTCACCACTCGTTCCTGGCTGGGTCTGTCAGTGGCTGTCAGGCTAGGAAGAAAAGAAACATAAGCCACTGTCCAGACAGAGAGGAAGACAAGGCTGTATGTATCTAGTAAAGCATTGCTTACCCATCCTGTACGCCCCCATCCCAGCCTTGATATAGCATGTATTACTGGTGGTGAAGAGAGACAGTGCACGTGTAACAGTGGCAGCATGGCAGATCACAGCCAGTTGCTCCTTTATTAACTAGATGTGCCTCTTTCACACATGATCAGTGATATATCATCTGCTCCCACCCTCTACAGAGTCAGCAAAGATGGAATTGAGCCTTTGAGCTGCAGGTGCAATTGGCAGGTATGGCTGCAACTTAGGACTGACCCCAATAAAGTATGTCCAGTGTGTGATAGTACAGTGGGGCCACTTACCTTGCCCACATTGCACTCATTAAGGAAACAACAGAGCGCTGAAATGCTAAAATGTTAGATGTATCTATTGCTTCAATTTACAAAAAATGACAGCTGTACCTTTAAAGTGGAACTAAACCTTCCCATTCTTTACAGCCAAGGAAGCTGCCATCTTGGTCTCTGATCTTCAGTTGTCATGGTGCTGCACATGTGATCAGCTTACTTACCCAAGAAGGACAGTCACAGCCTACATTTTCTGTCACTACTGGTCACACCTGCACAGGGAACCCTTGTAGACTTGCGTAAAGCCGTCTCCCAAGACTGGAGACACTACTTTTACAGCCGTATAAAAGTCTGTGAGGACTCACTGCATGGTTGGTGAAAGGGCATGGGCCACAGTTGTCCTAATGCTATAAGTAAGTGGTAGAAAATTCTGTGCAACTTAGTTCAGGAGGGAGAGGGATGTGGGTTAGTGTTGTTTTTATGCAAGATATACCTGTTCATTAAGAAAACACACAATTCGGAGAGGTATTACTCTACAAGGGTACAAATTGTCATTTTTCACCAAAATACACTTTATAAAATGACCCAGACTTTGGGGGAAAAACAACTTGTTCTTAGTCTACACTAGTTTTATAATTGTGCCACACTATGTTAAATAAAGACATGCCAAATTCAAATGAAACTTATTCAAATAGATGTGTGGGTTGTATTCAGTGTAATTCCAAAAGTGCTTAGGTTATTCATATAACTAATAATAATATTATCATTATTTAAATATATTAAATTTAATTGCAACCTCACTGGTACACTTGCAACCGTGTAGTTGAGTAGTGACCGTGGAACGTTTTTTATTTGCACCAACAGGTACATTTATAGAACAAGTTTTCAGGGGTCTAGTCTTGTCTTCTCCGTACCAGGACTGAGTCCGTACTGTCTGGGAATAAAACGGGTAGGCCCCTGAAAGCATGTCCTGGACACTTACCTGTTAGTGCATAGTTATATTAGAAATACAACAACAGAATGAATCCCCACACTATGGCCAGGCAAGTGTGCAGACCTTAAGAACATCTACTGTACTACCAAAACCATAACTGGACTAAAATTGTATTTGAGTTATATTGCGGCAGGCTGGCTCCGCTGCGCGAACCGTCATAGCTGTATGTCAATGGTCACGGTCACCGCTGGCCGCGAGCGATCTCCGGGCACGAGAGGCAGAACAGGGACGTGTGTGTGTAAACACACGTCCCTGTTCTGTTCAGTGAGGAAATGCAGATCGTGAGTTCCTAAAAGCTAGGAACCTCAATCTGTAATTTCCTCTAGGTCAGTCCCATCCCCCTTCAGTTAGAACACACATTAGGGAACACAATTAACCTCTTGATTGCCCTCTAATGTTAACCCCTTCCCTGCCAGTGACATTTTTACAGTAATCAGTGTATTTTTATAGCACCGAATGCTGTATAAATGTCAGTGGTCCCAAAAATGTGTCAAAAGTGTCCGATGTGTTCACCATAATGTCGCAGTCCGGATAAAAATCGTAGATTGCCCCCATTACTAGTAAAAATAATAATAATAATAATAATAATAAAAATGCTATAAATCTATCCCCTATTTTGAAGACGCTATAACTTTTGTGCAAAACAATCAATATACGCTTATTGCGATTTTCTATTACCAAAAATATATAGAAGATACATATCGGCCTAAACTGAGAAAAAAATTGATTTTTCTAAAAAAAAAATGGGATATTTATTATAGCAAAAAGTGTGTTTTTTCAAAATTGTCAATAATTGCAGAGATGATCAAATACCACCAAAAGAAAGCTCTATTTGTGGGGAAAAAAGGACATCAATTTTGTTTGTGTACAGCTTCACACAACCACGCAATTGTCAGTTAAAGCGACACAGTGCTGAATCGCAAAAAATGCCCCGGTCATGGGGCTGACGTGGTTAAAGACCAAGTCCAAGCAACATATAAAAGCAACCAATGATGAATACTGCTAATGGTATCCAACTATAGGTTTTTGCAGCCTATTGCATTAGGGTGTGCACCCCAAAGCTCAAACACACGTCTTTCTCTGCAGCCTCAGCTGCACGGGACATTAAATGAATGGAAAGTGCTCTGTGTGGAGTGGCTTCCAGTTCATTTACAAACTGAAGCATAGTAAACACGGTTTAAACAGCACTATTTAATTATATATGAATAAACACAACACCCATACCTTTATGCTATATATTCTATATTATAATATTGCACAGACATTTTTTTAAAACTGGTCATACGCTAGTAGAATTTTGTATAAATATTTTCTTTTTTGGAACGTTACTTCAATTTTCTAAGGCCTGGTTCCCCATTTCAGGCGATGCAGTTTGCAGTATGATGTCCTGTGCGTTTCTGTTCATCGGTTCATTTCTCCCTGAAATCGCACCTGAACTGGACCCACAAACGCACAGGACCATTTTCAAAACCGCACCACCGGACATGGGTGAACTGGCTCCATTGAAAGGTGGTCACACTCACATGTTATGCAAATTGGATGCAGTTAAAAACACATCAAATTTGCATATATGTGAACCCAGCCTAAAGGTTAGTGGGCTCAAATAGTTATTTATTTTTTGCAGTCGTGCTTAATTTTTTTTTTAAAGAACAAGATGGTTTTTCTTGAACAAAATTCTAACTGTAAGCCTAGGTTCACATTGGAGTGATTTGTCATGCGATTTGAGAGCTCGGCTCTTCAGTGATAACAACCGATGTGACTAAAGAGTACCTGTCACCACATATTACTGTCACAAGGGATGTTTACTTTCCTTGTGACAGCAATAAAAGTGATCTTTTTTTTTTTTTTTTTTAAGTGACAATGTAAAAAAATAATTAATAAATGTTTAAAGCATCCCCATCCCCGCAAGCTTGAGCAAAGAAAACGCACACGTAAGTCGCGCCTGCATATGTAAACAGTGTTCAAATCACACATATGAGGTATCGACGCGATCGTCAGAGCGAGAGCAATAATTCTAGCAGTAGACCACCTCTGTAACTCGAACCTGGTAACCGTTATTGTTTTTTGAAATGCCACCCATGGAGATTTTTAGGTACCGTAGTTTGTTGCCATTCCACGAGTGTGCGCAATTTCAAAGCATGACATGTTAGGTATCTATTTACTAAGCAAACATCATCTTTCACATTATATAAAAAAATTGGGCTATCTTTACTGTTTTTATTTTTTTATTTTATTATTCATGTAAGTTTTTGCCCAAAAAATTGTTTGAAAGACCGCTGCGCAAATACAGTGTGACATAACATTTTGCAACGATCGCCGTTTTATTTTCTAGATTCTTTGCTAAAAAAAATATATATATAGGGCCAGATTCAGGTATAGCGGCGTAACTTTGAGCGGGCGTAGCGCATCTCATATGCGCTACGCCGACATAACATAGAGAGGCAAGACCAGTATTCACAAATAAGCGTAGCGTAAATGGGCTGGCGTAAGCACGCCTAATTCAAATTAGGAAGGTAGTGGGCGCGTTGTATTAAAATTAACCGTAACCCCATGTAAATGAATGAACGAACGGCGCACGCGCGCGCGCATGCTCAGAATCACGTCGCATATACTCCCTAAGATACGACGGCTCAATGCGTACGACATGAACGTAACCTACGCCCAGCCCCATTCACGTACGACTTACGTAAACGACGTAAAATCCGACAGCTGTTCCGACGTCCATACCCTAACATGACTTACCCCTGCTTTATGAGGGATAACTTTACGCCGGACGTACGCCTTACGTAAACGGCGTAGCTTACTGCGACGGGCGCAAGTACATTCGTGAATCGGCATATCTAGGTCATTTACAGATTCGACGCGTAAATCAATGGAAGCGCCCCTAGCGGCCAGCGTAAATATGCACCCAAGATACGACGGCATAGGAGACTTACGTCGGTCGGATGGAGACAGAATTCAGGCGTATCTGGTTTCAAGAATACAGCGCATAGATACGACGGCGCATCCGTGGACTTACGCGGCGTATAAGAAGATATGTCAGCGTAAGTACTATCTGAATCTGGCCCATAATGTTTGGGGGTTCTAAGTAATTTTCTAGAAAAAAATACGGATTTTTAACTTGTAAGAAACAAATGTCAGAAATGGGCTTAGTCATGAAAGGGTTAAAGTTCATGTGCGCGTAAAGGCAGGTGTCCCAATATTTTGACGATATAGTGTATATGACATGGTGCCTACAAATTCTAATTGATTACATAATTGATATAGATTTATATACAGATGTTCACAAAGAGAAGACATTACTGCATGTAAAAGATGCAATGTCTGTTTTTGGGTTATAAGTGCATTTGAAACAATAAGAATATAGTGCAGATGACCATGCCTAACCTGTTGGGACATTAACTCCATTGAAATTCTACTGGCATGCATTTTTAAAAGATCTGAATCAGGGACTTTGTTCATTGAAAAAAATAATTTATTTCTCTAATTAAAAAAGTATGAACAGCATGGACGTATGTGGCATTGAATAATAATTTAGGCAGTTTATTCCTATACACAAGTGTAACAATTTTATGCAATAGCTAATCCCTTACTTGTGACTGCTCATGTATGCAAAATTTCATCTATCCTAATTCATATTTAAATTTTTTTCAGAAGGGGATAGTTTATATCAGCGTTAAGAGAGGACATGTTGCTTGTGAAAATAATTAAACGCTTGCAGTTTTTGTATAATTCGGATCAGTGCAGTAGTTTGTGACAAGCCTAGCATAGCCTAATTCATTGGCTAAGTGGAGGTGACATGGTATTTAGCTGGGGCTAAGAGGCAGAAAATATCCTGACTGTTCACTGTGTTTAGATGGCAAAGGAGAGCAGAAATGTCTGGATTTAATAGCTTTTTTACATTTTGTATAATTACATTCTCACTTTGCCTGATCATTCTCAGTATAACAACCACCTTCCTGGATCTCTCTAGCATTATTCGTAGAGCTTTTTAACTGCTGCTGATGACCAGAAATAGGTGAAAAGCTAGCTTTTGCCTGAAATTCTGCCATATTACAGGAGCACTGCGGGGCTATGGATTAGACATGGATCTCATTTTGGATCTAATCAGATGAAATGTGCTCAAACTGTGGCCTTTTCCTGTCATTGACCATACAGCTCAACATCATAGATGTTTCAATCAACTTTTGTCGAAGGAGCTGGGAGGAATATCCTTGGCCCAACATTGCCTTCATCTAAACAGATACAATTAGCTGGATTCACGTAGGGCGGCGTATGTTTGAGCCGGCGTAGCGTATCGTATTTACGCTACGCGGCCGTAAGTTAGAGAGGCAAGTGCTGTATTCACAAAGCACTTGCATCCTAAGTTATGGCGGCGTAGCGTAAATGTGCCGGGCTAAGCGCGCCGAATTCAAATTGTGAAGAGGTGGGCGTGTTTTATGCAAATGAATCGTGACCCGACGTGATTGACGTTTTTTACATGCTCCAAATTACGCCGCAAAGACTTATTGGTTTCAACGTGAACGTAAATTACGCCCAGCCCCATTCACGGATGACTTACGCAAATGACGTAAAAAAAATAAAAATTCGACGCGGGACCGACGTCCATACTTAAAATTGGCTAGGCCAGCTTTTTGTTGGACTAACTTTACGCCTGAAAACGCCTTACGTAAACGGCGTATCTTTACTGCGATGGGCAAGCGTACGTTCGTGAATAGGCGTATCTCGCTGATTTACGCATTCTAGGTGTAAATCAGCGTTCACGCCCCTAGAGGCCGGCTGAAATAGAAAGCTAAGATACAACGGCGCAGGCCGTCATATCTTAGCTAGATTTAAGTGTATCTCATTTTGAGAATACACTTAAATATACGACGGCTTAGATTCAGAGTTACAACGGCGTATCTACTGATACGCCGGCTTAACTCTTTCTGAATCTAGCTAAATCACTCTAGTTGGCCCCACATCTTCAATGAATGACACTAGCTTCTGGCTTCCCCTGTGAGCAGCTGCCCAGCAGTATAGTGAACACAGGAGGTTTCCTGTTCAGTATGAGAATAATTCACAGAATGCCTTTCATTTTTCTCATTCAGTTCTCTCGTTGGAGGAGGGGGAGATCACAATGTCACCATCATTGGTTGACCAATGTAATTATTCAAAAGAAGCCATACCAATACAAATTATAAGCCTGCATACCTGAGAGAAGCAGGAGCACATCATATCCCTAGTGAGTTTGAAGAATTTTAGTGAGTGTACAAGTGTGAACAGCGACAATTCGAAAAATGGGATTCTGCATGTTGAGCATAGTCAGGCATAGGGGAACAAGCTGAAAAACACCCAAAAGTGAAAGGGACTAGCTCATGCAGGAGTCCTCTGAAATACCAGTTGAAATTGGTGAGAACCAACAAGCATAAACAAACAAGAATCTTTCAAATTGACCACTCACATGATAGCAGGCAAGGCAAAGCGCATATCGTGTGTTGCAATTAATGAAAGAATGTAGCTTGTGCGATTTCCCTGTAGAGGTGGAAGTAACGGTGTCCCCTTTTTGGATGAAAGGGCAGTATGTGCAACTGCGACCACCACATCTAAATGTTCCATTAGTTTTGAAAAGGTTGAGAACCACTGCTCTAGGCGATCTCCTGGTACACGTGACAGGTCCCAGGAGATCACCTGTTCATTCCGGGAGCACAGTGCGACTCACGCATGCGCAGTGCGTGCCTGGCCATGAAGCCGAAAGCTGTCATGTCCGGGTGCCCAGAATGTGAATGGAGGTGCCAAGGAGAGGAGTGACACTCCGTGCGGCCGCATCGCTGGACCATGGAACAGGTGTCTGTTTATTAAAAGTCAGCAGCTTTTTGTAGCTGCTGACTTTTAATAAACATAAAAAGGCTGGAACTTCGCTTTAAAGACCAGTAGATGACCATGCACATTGTACATTACGCATTCCTGACCTTTGCAATCTGTGTGTTACTCACTCATCAGCCCTGCACTTTATACATTATATGCTTCTGCCCTATGTACAGTACATGCACCTGACACCCGCACTCTATATGAAAGCCCTTATCACTGTTACCCCGTTTGTTACCCCAACACTTCATATTCCTGATATGCGTCTGCTGTACCATGTTCTTGTATTAGAAAGTCTCCTGTTCTCTTTGTATTGCTTCCTTTATGTGACATCCCTGGTATTCCTGCCAGTCCCTCTGCTTTCCTAATAACAACACTAAGCAGAAGAGCACAGCATGGTCAGTTCCCTAGCTATGCTAGGAACTTTGTGTACTTTCCACCAATGATCAAACTTGTCCTGACCGCCCCCACTGACATAGTTAGTCAGGTTGAAAAAAGACACAAGTCCATCCAGTTCAACCATAAAAAATCCCATATACCCAATTTTATACCCACAGTTGATCCAAAGGAAGGCAAAAAAGCTATTCTGCTTCTGCTGCTGCTTCTCCTCCCCCTATCTCGTATGCAGCAGAGAACAGATGGAATGTGATCACTTCTAAAAAAAGGGAAAAAATACATTTATGAAAAAAAAAAAATTATATCCACACAAAAATGTTTTGCCCTTAATTTCTATTTGAAACTGGGTTGTCTTACAAGGTGATCATTTACAGTCACTTTAACACAATTTTTTTACACTGATGGGTCACCTCATGATTCCATTTTGGGTGCCCACGAGGGGGCCCTATGACTTCTGTTCACAGATCAGCACCTTCTGTAGCCTCTCACATTGTGAATTGCTGCATTGTGTCTCATGATATTGCAGTCTAAACACTGGGGAAGGGAGACTGGTAAAATGCTTCATTCTGCCTGCGGCATACTGATTACATTATCTCAATCGAGACAAAGTCAGTGGCCTAGAGCTCAAAGGCAGCATTTTATTGTTAAAAGGTAAAACTTTTTCTAAAGAATGCTACCGTGTCTAAATAGTTTGCAGTGGCGTCCTGTAATGCAGAGCGCATGCATCCAAGCCCCTAATCTACATGCAGGGCGCCAGACGCATGGATTCCAATGTTTTTTTTTTTTTTTTTTAGAAGCACGTGATTAGAGTCAGAGGCAGAATTTTCCCCCCCGAGCCCACCCACTTGTGGGCCCACCCAGTTTGCTATTGTCTTCCTGATTCTCCTCCTGGCCAATCAGGAAGTGGGTCCTGGGACCCGTCACCTAATTGGCTGAGAGGAGAAGTGATCCTATTGGCTGCCGAGGAGGAGGAGGGAGGAGAATCAGGATAGGCTGCCGTGAAGCACCAGGAGAACGAGACGCCATCTGCCACCCGAAGGAAACGCTGCCCGTGACCTAGATGGAGTAAGTGTGGGGCTGGGGACCGACCGGCCAGGGGGTTTTTCTTTGACTCAACCAACTGACTGACCAGGAGGGGGAGGCGGCCGGGTGGATTGTTTTCTGCCCCCCAAAAGCCACTGATAGTGTATCTGTGCAGGCTTGTAAAGTTTATGCATTGTCCAGTTTAGAGTAATTTGTTGAACATTGCTTTACTTTATTAGGTTAATGATTTGAAAAGGCCTTATAGTGTAATATCCTCAGAAATGTTATATAAAGAACTTATGAGATTGTACTAAGTGCCTTCCTGTAAAACCAAAGCAACTCTGAACTACTCCAATACATGTTTTCTGGGAAAGTAGGATATCTGCTACATATGGTGATAACACCGTCTCATCACTGCTAGGCATTATAAATTATTCTTAGGCTTGCCATTGTAATGTATATTAATCTAAGAAATCATATTTACTACTCCTCTTTAAATCCCCTCTCAAGATTCTTTAGGGAGAATTTGTTACCAGTTTGTTGTTTTCACAAATAAGTCTTTAGTGAGTCAATGGGCCAACCTACATTAATGCTGATCATACAGCTAATTAGGAAACTTAATACTCATTATGCTGTCAATTAGAATTCCCATTAACTATGCTGTGTTTGCATTTGTAAAATCTCTTATTTGGAGGGTTGGGGGATGAATAGGATTCTGAACCTTGCCAAAACCCTGGCAGCAATACAGCTTTAATTACTACAGTTCATGGAAGCCTGAGATAGTCATCTGTTACAGGAAAAAATAAATACATTTAAGCTGTTTTAAGCTTTGAATGGAATGCTTGAAATAACGGAGCATTGAATAGCCTGTGAGTTATATCCAGTATAGGTGAGCATCAGAAAGTATTGTTATTAACATGCTAAAATATGCTCTTAATTGATTCAAACGCTTTCTTTTTTCCCGTAGAAGAACAATCAGTTCAGAGTGCTATTATCAACTCAAGATGTCAAGCTATGCAGGTGATTTTAAGTAGCTCATGTTACTAAAATTGTTGGTAGCTAATTAGTGTATAACAGGTGAAACAAATGGCTCATTGTGACGCAAGCTACATACCGGTACCTTTAGGCTGGATTCACACCTATGCATTTTTGGCGCTTTTTGCATTTTGCACTACAGATTGTGTTCCATAGGAAACAATGTTAAATGGACTGTAGTGCAAATCTGCAAAATGCAAAAAGCACTAAAACTGCATAGGTGTGAATCCAGCCTTCGGCTCGATTCACACCTATGCATGTTGCGATTTTACCGCGATTTGCGTTTTTTTTTTTTTAGCCAGTAATTTTTATTTTTTTACATTTCCTTTAACAACCAGCTATAAACAGGTATAAAAAAAAATCGCGGCACTTGCGTTTTTGATGCAGGTCCATTGAATTCTATTGCATGCAAAACGCTGCTTTTTGCAGGAAAAAGGGCACAAAAAAGCATTGATGTGAACATGTTCCATAGGAAATCATGTTAAAAAAAATTCCTGCAATTCTGCAAAATGCAAAATGCTTCAAAAAAAGCATTTGTGTGTGAATGGAGCCTTAAACAGCCTGCAGTAGTGATTTAGAGCCGGTTAACACTGCTGAAAATTCTATTGCAAATTTGATCCGATGTGATTGCTCAAATTCGCAAGTGATTTTACTAGAATAGTCAATGCGTCGCGAATCTAAGCTGCATTAAAAAAGGGTCCTGTGCAAGTTTGAACCACGTGTGATGCGAATTCAGCTCTATAGATTGGCATTCCCTGAAATCGCGGCTGCATTGCGGTAAAATTGCACGATTTTGAAGTCGCAGTAGTGTGAACCGGTCCCAAACCTGCATGGGCACTCAATGTTCCAATGTTCAGTTGATCACTACTGCATGCTTCTAAATTCTATTTGTGTGGCTTTTACCATGAGCAACCATTTTTTCCATCTGTTCAGTGGCTGAGCACCAGGCCCGGACTGGCCATAGGGCATGAAGCAGGCATGGTAAATCTACGTTATTTGCGCTGATCTCACTGCTACCTCATTATTCCGCAGAAGTAGAGGAAGGAGACTGAATCTCAGCAGATAGATAATGGAAAATTGTATCAAATATTTACCGTAACTTTATTTTTCTGGTGCCAATCTATGGCAGCATACATGTGGTAGCTTAGTATGCTGCCAAGGATTGGTGGCAGAAAATGAAAATTACGGTATTTAATACAATTTTTTTAATTTTCCTGGCACCAACATGGCAGCATATATGTAGTAGTAGCCCTGCCTATTTCCACTCACAGGACAAGAACATGGCTATAAAGGGCTGGCACCCACACAACAGCCCATTCACTGTACATCACTAGGAACAAGCTGGGTGGGTTTAGTAAGAAAATAAATATTATAGTAAGTATTTGATGCTATTTTCTATTTGCCTGGTGCCAACAGGGCAACATACACATGGTAGACCAATAACTAGCTACCAGGGTGGAAAGTTTAAGCAAATCCTAACTTATAACAAAGTGCATAAGCTACCACCTTCCCACCAAAGCAAGCTGAAGTGAGGACTAATGAGCCCATTAGTAGTACTGAAGGAACAAACCACCTGTTTGGCTGGCCTGCTTATCATGTCAGCTGACATATCTGCGTAAGATGCCCACAATGTGCAGCAATTATTTCTGGTGGCTGCAGCCCAGTTGTATAGTGGGCTCTTTGATTTAACGTTAGGAACCGCAAAGCTATTGTGTGCTGATGCCTTCTAGGTATAGCTGTTCTGGCTACCTAAACGACTGTTGCTTGCAAGTGTGCTATCTTCAATCTGGATGTTTTGAGGGAGTACTTAACCTCAGGCTTCTCAAAACAATCCCACCAGTGTTGCCAACCATCAGTATTTTTACGGACAGTTCATAAAAATGGGCACTTTTTTCCCCCATTCGTAAATGTCTGTGGTTGTGATAATGTGCCAGTAAAAATAGCCGAGATAGGTTTGGCTTGGAACTGTGCAGGGTGATTGGAGGCAGGGGGTGATGGTGGCTGTGGTGGCACCGCAGAGGGGGATGGAGGCAGGGGGAGATTGGAGGCAGGGGGTGTTAGTGGCAGGGGGTGATTGGAGACAGGGGGTGATTGTGGCACCGCAGAGGGGGGTGGAGGCAGGGGGTGTTGGTGGCAGAGCGGGATGGAGGTAGGGGGTGATGTGACTAAATAATTTGCCCTTATTATTTAGAAAATAACAAAAATATGTTTTTTTACCTTAATATCTACCTTAAATCACATTGCTATTTGCCTAGCGTACTTGTTTGTAGCCTAAATACTGAAATTTGCACCTAAAAAATGTAAATTAGTAACTTTTGTGAAATGCCAGTAAAAACGTGTCTGTGCCAGTAAATTTTGGGTGTCGTGCCAGTAAATTTCAATCTGGTAGGTTGGCAACACTGAATCCAACTGTGGGATAGGCAAACAAATGCCCACAAACTCTTAATGCAATGACAACAGCAAAGCTGTGAACTGCCTGCAGCTCAAAGAGCCTGCCTGAGGGTTCTTATACCAGAAGCTGACTTCAGGTGAGGTTGAAAGTCACCCGGTAGAAAAATTATTGAGCAGTGAGCACTATCGGCAATATACTCCACATCTGCACAAACATTCAAATCCCTAAAACAAACCCCTCCTTCAAGGGGGCACACCTTGAAAGCCCACCCCGAAGATCAGATGTCTAAACCAGGGCCGATCCGCCCTATAGGCCCACTATGCAAGCCGCTTAGGGCCCTGCAAAGCTGTGGAGGGCCCCCCAAATTACTAGATTCCCCGCCTGGTGAGAAGTCATTTTCGGTCTCTCACCCCGCTTCTAAACTCGCTGGCTGCATGGGAGAAGAGTTAAAATGTCAGCACCCCCCGCTTCTCACTTTAATGTAAGATGGAATTTCCGACAGCAGAACACACCCCCCCCCCCCCCCCCCGCTTCTTAAGAGTGCAACACAGAGGGAATGCTTAAAGTTGGAGCTGTAGTAGGGAGCAAGAGCCACATAAGCTAGGGTGACCAGTCATCCCCGGTTTCCAGGGACAGTCCCTGGATTGAGGACACTGTCCCCAGATCAAGTCTGTCCCCAGTTTTGTCCCCGGATTGGATTTGAAAAAGGGCTGGGGCAAATTCAAGGACAGTCAGTAAAGGATTAATAAAAAAAAAATCTGAATTACACCGACCCCCCGCTCCTACTAGCTTAGAGGGGTCTATTGCTTTCCATTACCTGTGCCCCTTTCTGATGATCATATGCTGGTCGGAGCGGAGGAAATATTTCTTCAGTTATGGGTGCATGCCCATTCAGCGTCGCTCGCATTTTCTTCTGCCTTGGCTCAAGTTCTGGACAGCTGCCTGCCTGCTTATGTCCTTGCCTTCCCTGGTGGAGTGATCTTCCTCCCCACCCCACCCAGTAGTAGTCAGGGCCCAGAAAGTAAGGCTTTACAGGCTGTGAGGTGGGCGGTGACGGGTAGAGAGTTTCTGATTGCCACCATTACTAGTAAAAAAAAAAAAAAAATGTCCCTGGATTTAATTAAAAAAATCTGGTCATCTTAACGTAAGCCGATGCCTTCTCTGTAGTGCTGGCTCCTGTCCCTTGCGGATAAATACCAACTGCACACATCTCTTATCGCTGCTAGCGATCCCCAGAGTGGTACCAGCAGCACACAAGAAGAGATATGTAGGTTAGTGTGAAGCAATACACTAAGCATGATAGTGTAGGGTTGCTTTCACATGGATACACTGAAGTTTACCCACCCCGTAGGTGCAGTGCAGTATACCTGCAGCTTTGCTTAGCCATAGACTTTAACCACTAAACCCCCGGACCATATTGCTGGTCAAAGACCAGGCCACTTTTTGCGATTCGGCACTGCGTTGCTTTAACTGACAATTGCGCGGTCGTACGACGTGGCGTCCTTTTTTCCCCCGCAAATAGAGCTTTCTTTTGGTGGTATTTGATCACCTCTGTGATTTTTAGTTTTTGCGCTATAAACAAAAATAGAGCGACAATTTTGAAAAAAAATTATATTTTTTACTTTTTGCTATAATAAATATCCCCCAAAAATATATGTAGCGCCCCCTTACTTTCAGTATGGGCACTACGCTAAAGTTAGTGGGAAATGGGAGAGTTACCATGCTCCCATTCACTATTTGTTCAAATTGTGGGACTTCTGTCATACCAGAAATGTCCACTGGGTCAGTCTGTGGTCCAGGGATGCAATATCATCCCTGGCCAGCAGTTGGCGCCAGAGGGGGTCTGGCAGAGTAAGTTTCTCCAGCAGCCAATCAGAGGAGTTTTTCCCTGAGGGGGCGTGCTGGAGAGGAGTATATCTGTGACAGGTGTCATGTATTCTAAAATCTTCGCAGGGTCCCGGTTCCAGATGTGGCAATCATTTGAGTTTGCACAATTTCTTATGAGAAAATTTGCTTTGATATACAAGTGCTTTGGATTACAAGCATGCTTCTGGAATGAATTATGCTCGCAATCCAAGGTTATACAGTACATTCTTCACCATCTTACGGTTTGCCAGCTAAGCTAGGGTAAGGTGACCAGATTTTTAAAATGAAATCCGGGGACATATTTTTTCTTTACTAGTAATGGCAACAATCAGCAACTCTCTGCCTCACAACATCTCAAATCTTACTCTTCGGGCCCGGCTACTACTGGATGCGGAGGAAGATCACTCCGCCAGGGAAGGCAAGGAGATAGGCAGGTGGCTGGCCAGGATTTGAGCCAAGGCAGAAGAACATGCGAGTGGAGCTGAATGGACATGCGCCCGAAACTGAAGAAATATTCCCTCCGCTCCGACCAGCACATGATCATCAGAAGGAGGCACAGATAATGGGAAAAATACAACCCCCCTATGCTAGTAGGCATGGCGGAGCGGGAGTGTGTAATTACATTTTTTTTTATTTTAATTCTGCATTGTCTGTCTTTGAAATTGCCCCTGCCCCCTATTAAATCCAATCTGGGGACAAAACCAGGGACAGACTTTTTCCGGGGACAGTGTGCTCAATCAGGGGACTGTCCCCTGAAACTGGGGATGTCTGGTCACCCTAAGCTAGGGTGCTCCTCCAATAATACCTTTCTCTTATGCATTTGGGTTTATATGTCCATGTAAGGCCTCGTACACACGACTAAACATGTCTGCTAAAACTGGTCCGCGGACCAGTTTCCGCGGACATGTTCGGTCGTGTGTACGGCCGACCGGACCGGATTCCCGGCCTAGCGGACAGGTTTCCAACGGACAAATGTTTCTTAGCATGCTAAGAAACATGTCTGCTGGAAGCCTGTCCATCGGACTTGTCCGATGGTCTGTATGACTCATCGGACATGTCCGCTGGGCCGAAATCCCCCGCATGCGTCAAAGTGATTCGACGCATGCGTGGAAGCATTGACCTTCCAGGGTCGCGCACGTCGCCGCGTCATTGTCGCGGGGAATTTGGTCTGATGGTGTGTACAGCCATCAGACCAAATGATCCCAGCGGACATGTCCGATGAAAACGGTCCGGCGGACCATTTTCATCGGACTGTCCGACCGTGTGTACAAGGCCTTAGTGCCCATGCTGATGACATAAAAAAAAAGAAGTAAAAAAGCCATAATGCACTGAGGGAATACAGTTTTTTTCATGTGATATTCTGCTTGTTGCATTCACATTTTACTTCCTAGCAAGCTGATCACATTAGTTCTTTTTTTCCATAGTAAATTATTCACAGATGCATTCCTTTGTGCATCTTATTAGACCAGAAAGTAAAAAAAGCGGCTCTATTTGGAAGCTCAAATTACACTGCCATTTGGGGCGCAATTTCCTAGATAGGTTCAGGAATTGCATTCACTATGTACGCAGGCATCTGCATGATCACACAGGCCCACAACACAAGAGTACCATAGTGATTTCAGCCTGCTCTTGTTCATCAGGCCTTCGGTTTGCTTGTTGTGTTCTGACGAGTCAGCTGTACCTATAACAATCATAATCACCTGAACTGACAAGGCAGAAGGCCCAGAGCTTAGTCCTTTCTGATCTATGGAAGAAGTGGCCTGTATCAGCTTTAAAAATAAAATGATATTCCCGCGCTACCAATATCTATATGTAGGAATGCTGCTGCAAACACTGAAGGTGATGTCAGAACCCAAGAAGAAATATATAATAAAGGTAGTTTTGTGTTGTAGAATGAGTAAAATAAAGTGCAAGAGTGCTCTGTGAAGTACGCTTATCAGAGACAATATTACTATGGTCAATATCCAAGAGTATATATAATTAAGAAAACTATGTAAAAACAGGGTGTATCACATACTTGACATATTTTCTTAAAATGGTGATAAATGAATCCGTGTAATGTGCAAATGAGGTAAAGGTGCTCAGTATAAGTACATAAAACAAATGCAATTCCTAATAAGTCCTAAAACGGTTAAAAAGCATATATAATATTATATTATATAATAATATGAAAAAAACTTCAACTGGATGAAAAAGAGTAAGTAAAATGAATAATGTCCATAAAGTATCAAGTGCTGGATGAATAGGTGACTGTATATATACAGTGTTAAAAAACACAGAGGGGCTGCTAAGGCGAATAGCCTTAATCGCCTTTCTGCAGCCCCTCCCTGTAGGCGATCGCCTGAGACACGTGACAGGTCCCAGGCAAACGCCTGTCCAATTGGATGGCGCAGCGCCGCTCGCGCATGCAGAGTGACGCTGGCACATGCGCAGTGGGTGCCCGGCCGTGAAGCCGAAAGATGTCACGGCCGGGTGCCCCAGCCGGCGCATCGCTGGAATGTGGAGCAGGTGAGTGTATGTTTATTAAAAGCCAGCAGCTACACTTTTTGTAGCTGCTGACTTTTAATAAACATAAAAAATGACTGGAACACCCCTTTAATATGTGGATGACCCCTTGCCTTACCACTAGGGTGACCACATTTCCAAACTACCATTCAGGGACACCCTCCCTTCCCAAAAATCAGCTTGTGCTGTAACGAATCACAGCACAGTGATTGGACACAAGAGGCAGGATTTATGATTTCTCCAATCACAAGCAGGGGGGGGATTGTGCTCCTCCAGGCATTTCCGGCCAGGACAAGTACTGTCAGTGAGTAAAGCGGTAGTGTGTGGCGGCCTTATTTGGGGGCATCAGATCGGCCCGGGGGTGGCTGTGTCAGTTTCATTCCGGGACACTGTATTGTTCTGGAATGAATGTGCCCGGGACAGACCTGCAAAATGCGGGACTGTCCCCGGCAATCCCGGACACGTGGTCACCCTACTTACCGCTGTAAGGTAACAGCATGTGGGTGTATCTTTATATGGACCCAGTGTGTCTCCTGGCAATGTCCTAGTCTGGCGTCTTTGGCTCCGCTGGTGTATTTCTCTTATATGCAATCAAAGTCCATTTGTTTTGTCCCTGGTGTGTCTGCATCAATAGGCCTCGCAGTGGGGCGTGGGGAGGTGTTAAGAGGGATGTGCAAATAGTGTAGTAGTTTCGAAATATTTATTTGGTAACAGCAAAAGTAAAATTAAAGTACTCACAATAAAAAGTATCAAATAGGCTTGTAAAAAAACGAGCAGCGAGCTCGCCCACGTCACTTCCGGTGCCTTAGTGTTCCCAAAACTTTAATGAAGGTGCAATATTTAGCAAGTCACATGGTTGATGATTAAAAGAGGCACATCTAAGTATGCAGGCATCCGGGGTAAAGCTGTCCATATAGACTGTCCGCCTCACCGCCGGCTCTCACCGCTGTCAGTCTGCAATCGTGATCGGGAAGACTACGCTGCAGACAGTACAGCAATTTGAAAGCATTCTACAGTGCAATACAACCTTTATTATAAACTGTATCAGCTTCAACCACTTCAGCTCCGGAAGGTTTACACCCCCTTTCTGAGTAGGCTTTTTTTGAGACACGGCACTGCGTTACTTCAACTGACAATTGCGTGGTTGTGTGACGCAGTACCCCAAAAAAGTCTCCTTTTCCCCACAAATAGAGCTTTCTTTTGGTGGCGATTAATCACCTCTGGTTTATATTTTTGCGCTATAAACAAAGAAAACCTTCTGCTATAAAACATTCCCAAAAAAAAAAAAAAAAAGGAAAAAAATAAATGTCTTCATCAATTTGTATTCTGCTACATATATTTGGGGAAAAATCCCAATAAGTGTATTTTGATTGGTTTGCGCAAAAGTTGTAGCGGCATACACTATGGTGTATATATGTGTGTGTGTGTATATATATATATATATATATATATATATATATTACTAGTAATAGCAGCGATCAGCGACTTATGCCTGATTCACACCTATGCATATTGCAGGTGCATTTTGTGTTTTTCAATACATGCTTTTGAGCCAAGGCTATGGAACCAAAAAGAACTGAAAAAAGTCCCTGACCCTTTCCATAACATGCACAGATGTGATCTGCATTCATAGGAAACCATGTTAAATGAACTGTAGTGTGTTTCTGCAAAACTGAAATCGCACTAAAAAATTCATAGGTGTGAACCAGGCCTTATAGCAAGACTGCGATATTGCGGTGGCCAAATCAGACACCTAACTGACACTTTTGAAACTTTTTGGGGATCAGTGGCACTAAGACTTGATTCACACCTATGCATTTTTAGTGCTATTTGCATTTTGCAGAAGTGCTCTACAGAACGTGTTCCATAGGAAACCATGTTAAATGGGCTGTAGAGCAAATCTGTAAAATGCAAAAAGCACTAAAAATCTATACAGTAGGTGTGAATCCAGCCTAATACAGTGATTAGTGCTAAAAAAAATATGCAGTGTTACTGTACTAATGACACTGGCAGGGAAGAGGTTAACAACAGGGGCGATCAAAGGGTTCCATGGGTGTGATTACTAACTGTGGGGGTGTGCTTAGACTGGGGGAATATAGGAGCCCTTTCACACTCGCAATGCCTGGGTGTCTGTGGTAAAGTGCCGCTTTTTAGCGGCGCTTTACTGTAGTTTTAGGCCTCGTACACACGACCAAACATGTCTGCTGAAACTGGTCCGCGGACCAGTTTCCGCAGACATGTTCGGTCGTGTGTACGGCCGACCGGACAATTTTACGGGGGATCGGACAGGTTTCCAAGAAACATGTCCGCTGGAAGCCTGTCCGTCGGACATTGTTCGGTCGTCTGTACGACTCACCGGACATGTCCGCTCGGCCGAAAGCCCTCGCATGCGTCGAAGTGATTCGACGCATGCGTGGAAGCATTGACCTTCCAGGGTCGCGCACGTCGCCGCGTCATCGTCGCGACCACGTCACCGCGTTCTCTGTCCACGCGGATTTCAGTTTGATGGTGTGTACAGACCGACATCTCCGAGCGGACATGTCCGATGAAAACGGTCCGTGGACCATTTTTATCGGACATGTCCGATGGTGTGTACGAGGCCTAAGGCCGGGTACTAACGAGCAAACATGTACGATGAAACCGGTCCGTCTGACCGTTTTCACCGTACATGTCTGCCAGAGGGCTTCTGTACGATGGCTGTACTAACCGTCGTACAGAAGTCCGCGCGTAAACAATACGCGGGGCGTGTCCGCGACGATGACGCGGCCCTGTCATTCGACGCATGCGAGGGACGGCGGGCGCTTGGACATGTACGGTAGGGAAAAGGCCCGGCAGGCAAATGTTTGCTGGAATTCAGCCCGCTCGCGCCTACACGACCAAACATGTATGCTGAAACTGGTCCGCGGGTTAAAAGCTCCCGTAAAGGACCGCTTTATGTCGCTGCCCATTGATTTCAATGGGCAGGGGCGCTTTAGGAGCGGTATATACACTGCTTCTAAAGCGCCTCACAGAAACTGCTTGCAGGACTTTTTTGGATGTCTTGCCAGTAAAACACCTCAGTGTGATAGGGGTCTTAGATCTGTGTCGCTGCTTAGCAGGAACACAGGATCAGCACATTCCCCTCTCACAGAACGGCGGTCTGCCTTGTTTAACCACTTCAATACAGGCCATTTTCACCCCCTTCCTGCCCAGGCCAATTTTCGGCTTTTAGTGCTGTAACATTTTGAATGACAATTGTGCGGTCATGCAATACTGAATCCATATGAAATAGAGCTTTCTTTTGGTGGTATTTGTTATAATAAAATATCTTAATTTAAAAAAATATAATTTCTTCCTCAGTTTGGGCCGATATGTATTCTTCTACATATCTTTGGAAAAAAAATCGCAATAAGCGTATATTGATTGGTTTGTGCAAAAGTTATAGCACCTACAAAATAGGGGATAGATTTATGGCATTTTTATTATTATAATTTTATTTTTTACTAGTAAAGGCGGCGGTCTGTGATTTTTTTTTTTTTTTTTTTTTTTACATTGTGGACAGACAGATCGGAGACTTTTGACACAATTTTGGGACCATTGGCTATTTTATACAGCGATCAGTGCTATAAAAATGCACTGATTACTGTATAAATGTCACGGGCAGGGAAGGGTTTAACACTAGGGGGTGATCAAGGGGTTAAATGTGTTACCTAGGGAGTGATTCCAACTGTGGGGGGAGGGGACTGACTAAGGGAGGTGACCGATCGGTGTTCCTATATACAAGGAACACACAATCTGTTTCCTCCCCCTGACAGGACACGTCTCTGCTCTGTGACCGGCAATCGCGGCTGCAGATTGAAAAGGAAAGGTCACTCTATATCAATTTGTTATTTTTTGTTTTCCACAAAAGTGGGGTTTTTTTTCCTTTGAACTATGCTTTCGAAGTTGCAGGAAACCCTAAACAGTGGTCCCCAACCTTTTTGGCACCGGGGACCCCGTTGCGTGGAAGAAAATTGTGCCAAGGACCAGGGGGTCACGATTTTTCGTGGGCAATGGCTGGTGTTAGCGCTTCAACCATCACGGCACCATGCTTGATAGGGTGTCAGGATGATTGAAGCGCATTATTTCTATTATTACATTGTAGTAATAAATGAAATAGTTCAACTCACTATAATGTAGGATCAGTGGGAGCCCCGAGTGTGTCACCTGCCACCAGACGTGGATAGTCACTTGCCACGCCACCTGCTACGTTGCCTGTCACCAGATGCGGAGTGAGTGGAGCGCCCCTTCTGGTATGTCAGGAAGACAGCTGAGGAGGTGAACTACAAGTCCAAGCACACCTCACCTGTACTCCCACACACAGCTCACCTGTCACCGATGACATCACATGTCTGTGGGATCGCCCCTCTGGATGTAGCAGGGTGTCTCCCTCCTCATGCTGCAGCTGGTCTCACCTGGCAGAGGGAGGGTCCGGGACTCCTTCGGCTGTCACTCTCTCTGGTTCCATCCTTCTGCCATTCCCGATTAACTGTTCGGGGGGGTACAGGCAATCTGCACCACGAACAAGGAAACGTTTTCACACAGCGTGGAGCCGCAGAAAAGCAGTAAGGTGGGGCGGGCAGTATGAGATGATGTCATCTCTCTGCTCCCTGCCGCACCTCCGACACTAAGACAGAGCACTGACTTTAAGGGCGGAAGAGCGGTAATGCGGGGGGCAAAGAGAGATATCATCTCTGCTTGCCCACCCGCTTCTTCCATCCACCCAGCGCTCTCATGCCAGCAGCCCAGCATGTCTCTTGCCAGCCGCCCGCACCCGCGGTCCGGCTGCAGAATGGCCACGGCCCGGTAGTGGGCCGGGGACCGGGGGCTGGCGACCCCTGCCCTAACAGATGTACAGTAAAACCTTGGTTTGAGAGTAACTAAGTTTGAGAGCATTTTGCAAGACAAGCAAAATCCTTAAATTAATTTTGACTTGATATACAAGCGATGTCTTTATATAAGAGTAGCATCATGTCACAACTGAGTATAAAAGAGAAGAAAGGAGCCTCTAAGTGTAGCAATATGATTACATTTAATGAAGGTACAACATTTAGCAACATATTGCTACACTTAGAGGCGCCTCTCTTCTCTTTTATACTCTGTAGCTCCTGCTGGATTTTGCTTTTATTCCCATTGTGGAAGCTTCCATTTGTGGAAGGACATTTTATGGTTACACAACCTGACATTGCTATAATATTTTTATATGGACTATAAACTGAAGGACTTATGAATAAATGGTTGCAGAACAAATTATTTGAGTTCCCATTATTTCTTATGGGGAAATCCGCTTTGATATACAAGTGCTTTGAAATACAAGCATGTTTTCGGAACGAATTATGCTCGCAATCCAAGGTTTTATTGTATAGCTCATTTTCTGTCTTCACATTTTTTCTCTGCTTTGTTTACTTCCCATTTTCGCACACACTTTGCCCGCTGTAAAATATGAACCACAACTCTCTGTTCCAGGAAATATCAAAACGGTTTAACCGTTTCAAGGAAGGTAAAGTCGTGTGACTACTGACAAAGCGTACATTTACATATTGCAAGAATAGAAAATCCCCTCATCTACATACAATAACTATTTATCACTTATGTTGTAAGAATAAGAAGGCGAAGGAAGCCATTATGGTTTTACCTCATAGAATAATTAAAGAAAGCAAAAAGTCAAAGAAACACATCAGAATGCATAATATATATAGCAGAATATTTTCCACCATAAAGGACAAAAATAGTGTATGTTTACTGAGCACATATTTTGATTTACTATCAGTGTCTGCCTTTAATGTAATTTTTGGTGTAACTTTCACATTTTATTACTTGCGCTACCATATTTTGTCATTGTGATGTTGTCTGGAAAAGTGTATATAGGAAGGTATGTGGCTCCATGGTTTCTTCTAGGGTTGTCCCGATACCGACACTAGTATCGGTATCGGGACCGATACCGAGTATTTGTGCAAGTACTCGCAGAAATGCTCCCGATACTTGGTCGGCGGCGAGCAGACTATGGGCGGAGCGGGCGAATGGATTCAGTGAGCAGGGAGGGGGGTGGCGTCAGTAGTCAGATCGAGCAAAGTGGGTCGGGCGGTCTCAGTGGACGGAGCAGTCGCCGTCATCTTGGCACAACCTGTACTTGGCCCCAGTAAGCCAGCAGCTGACATCTTGTTACACCCAGTCCATGTAGTTCGGGCTGGGTGTAACAAGATGTCTGCTGATACTTACTGATGCTGAGTGCGGGGTGTACCAAGATGGGCGCTGCAGCATAGCATTTCCTCATGTCATTTTTTCTGCATTTCAGTGCCTGCCCATAAGTGCCAGCCACCTGTCAGTGCCATCAGTGCCCAAAGGTGCCGCCTATCAGTGCCATCTAACAGTGCCAGCCACCTATCAGTGCCCATAACTGCCACCTATCAGTGCCATCAGTGCCCATAACTGCCACCTATCAGTGCCAACCACCTGTCGGTGCCAGCCACCTGTCATTGCCAGTGCCCATAGGTGCCATCTATCAGTCCCCTTAAGTCAGTGCCACCTATCAGTGTGCATCAGTCAAACTTTCACATGGTATTAAAAAAAAATATCGGTAATCGGTATCGGCGAGTACATGGGGGAAAAAAGTATCGGTACTTGTACTCGGTCCTAAAAAAGTGGTATTGGCACAACCCTAGTTTCTTCAATATTTATTTTTCTGCAGAACTTTCTTTACAGGCAACGCCCCCTTATTTATTTAGGCCTTCATATTATAACACTGCACTACAATAAGATTTTTTTTTTAAAAAGTGTGGGTAAAAAAAGTTAGTTCATACGCTAACCTTACCCACAGTTTCAGTTCTGCGGGGGGTTGACATCACCATCCTTCCAACAAGTTCCTGGAAAATGTTGGGTAACCCAAATCACAAGGGATGGTGTTGCAGTGCAGTGCAAGAACATTATCTCATGAGATTTGAGCAATTTAGTATTCCACTGGATTTTTCTAGTAGAGGTAGAAAAGGAGGGAGCGCCCAATCTCCAATGGAATGCAAGTCAAGGGGTAAATTTAAGATTGTTTATTGAAAGTAACAACAAATGGTCAAAGTAAGCAAAATAGCAAGCCAACATGTTTCGGGGTGACACCAAAATCTGAATGCTCTGTTTTCGCTGTGTTTGCAGCGGCAGCATCGAGCTCAATGCTGTTGCTGTAAACATGTCCTTATTTAACCACTTGCCGACCAGCCGGCAGCCGATGTCATTATACGGCGGCAGGTCGGCTCATTCCCGCGATTTGCCGTATCTGTATGGAGTGTGCAGCGGGGGAGCCAATGCATGTGGCCTCGATGTCCACCGGTGACCTGCAATCGCTCCACAGAGTGTGAGAATGGGGATCTGTCAATGTTAACAGACAGATACCCGTTTCGACAGGGAAGTTCAGAGTGAGCGTCTCTTTTCCAGGAACAGCAATCTCTGTACTCCTAGTCAGTCCACTCCCCCCACAGTTAGAAACACCTCCCAGGGAACCCATTTAAACCCTTGATCACTCCTTAGTGTTAAGCCCTTCCCTGACAGTGACTTTTTTTACAGTAAGCATTGCATATTTATGCATGAGATCCAATGTCTGATTTGTAAATATCTGAAAAGTTCAGTGTTAGGTGCTTGGAGTTTATCCTTAAGACGTATTTAGCCCAAAGGAAAACGCTTATTATATTGCAGCTTACCAATTCTTATTTGTGATGGCTGTATTTGTTTTTAGGCTTTCGTTTTTTTTTTCCATCTAGTGATCTAGTCAGCAAGTTGTTTTTCAACATAACATGCAATCCTGCAGATGCAGCAGTTAGATGATTGAGACAAGCCATCTACCACTAATATGGGTACTTACAATGATCACCCTTTGTTTATTAATGTGAAACAGTTTGGAGTTCTGTCAGAGAGAGGGGGAAGCACAGCCACATCCCCAGCTGCCACTCAGCCCTCAAAGCTGGCCTGCACACCACACTGATCCCATCCACTCCTGTCTATCCATTTCCAGACAGGGAGGGTACCGCTCTAGTCTGTAAGGAGAGGGAAAGAGAGAGGCCTGGCTGTATTCCTAGTTGCAGTCCAGTCTTCTGGGTCTGTCTGAAGATCGCACCATCGACCCAACCTCACCCACTCTTGCCCTTCAGACACCAGAGGAAGAAGGAGCTGGAACACCACACTCTGACTGCTGAACAACTCTGTGCACCTCATGCATTGCACCAGCCTATTTCGCCAGCCACCAAGTTGCTACGGGGAGATCAGTGCACCAGAATAGTTCCCATAGGGCTTTTCTACCACCATGGCCCATCAACTCACGTCAAGGAGCTGGTCATTGACCAAATTTAGAGTTATCTCCAAGACAAGCCATATTCCACTCAGTTATCCTTCCTCCTGCTTGGCTAGTCTGCAGTGTCCAAACTGACTTTACATCTGTTCAGTCCATTGCCCCGTACCTCTATCTACAGTGTGTAGCCCACTACCATCACACTGTGTGCAGGGGTGGCAAGCTTTCCTCAAGCACACAAGGGAACCAATGCAGCCGATTCATACTGAGCACTATATACAGTTCATTGATTCTTCTTCTTCTTTTTTTTTTTTTTTATCCATTTCACATGGTTTCAATTTGCTGAGAGAGAGAGAGCCTAGGCCTAGCCCATTTATCATTGGTACGCCCAGACATCATGGCTCTAAAGTCTTCCTAAATTAACCAGCTGTTGTCTGTTGTACACTTGTGGGGAGGCTACAGTTTATGCTTCACGAGTAAAATGTCACGTATTATTGGTGCATATTGTCAGTGAAATGCACATGTTACTACATACTGTACTGTTACTCTGTATACCTACTTCTCAAGATATAAAATAAGCTGTTACCTACTGTATAGTCTCAAGTTGGATTACAGGCCGACTTTAAGGTACTGCAAAGTTCGCAAATCTAAGGTGGTATAACCTGAGGTGTCCGATACAGAGTGAGATGGTTGGTTGAACAAAAAAACAATCACTTGGGCTGATTTATTTAAACTGGAGAGTGCAAAATCTGGTGCATAGAACCAGTCAGCTTCCCGTTTTTTTTTGTCAAAGATTAATGCACACCCTAGCACCAAAGTCAAAAGTCTCGGAGTCATTTTCGATACCTACATGACAATGGATGCACAAATAGGGTCAGTAGTCAGCGGATCCCACCATCGGCTGCGCCTACTACGCCGACTCACCCCCGTTATCCCTAAAGAGGACATTGCAGTCGTGGTGGGAACAATCATCAATTCCAGACTCGACTATGCAAATGCCCTCTATCTTGGACTCCCCAAATACCAAATCACTCGTCTGCAAGTCGTTCAAAATACGGCCGCTCGACTAGTGACTGGTAAAAAACCATGGGAATCAATCTCACCTTCTCTGAGATCCCTTCATTGGTTGCCAGTAAAAGACAGAATCACTTTCAAGGCACTCTGTCTAATACATAAGTGTATTCAAGGCAACGCCCCCCAATATCTATGCGAAAAATCAAAAGCCCATAACCCCAATCGCATTCTGCGATCCACCAATCAAAACCTCCTCCAGATACCCAAAGCCAGATACAAGTCCAAAGGAGATCGAAGATTTGCAGTCCAGGGACCTCGCCTGTGGAATGCACTACCAACCACCATCCGACTGGAGTCGGACCACTTGGCCTTCAGGAGAAAGATTAAAACCCAGCTCTTCTGAGGTCAAGGGGTTCCTTACCCATGAAATGGATACAGCGCCCAGAGGCGATTCAGTTTGCATGTGTTGCGCTTTACAAGTCTCTCACTCACTCACTCAGGTATCAAACTGGCGGCCCTACAGCTGTTGTGGAACTACAAGTCCCATGAGGCATTGCAAGGCTGACAGTTACAAGCATGACTCCCCCGCAGATGCATGATGGGACTTGCGACAGCTGGAGGACCACCACAAGCTGGAGTTAGAAGCTGATTGGCTACTATGCACAGCTGCACCGGATTTTGCACTCTCCAATTGTAGTAAATCAACCGCACTTTGTATATCCAGCTTTAGATTTTTTGCACTGTACAGTTCCGTCATATTCTTTTAACCACTTAAGGACCGCCTCCTGCACATTTACGTCAGCAGAATAGCACAGCTGGGCACATGCACGTACAGGTACGTCCTGTGCTAGTACCCAGCCGTGGCACGCGCGACCCAGTCCGAAACTCTGTGACCGGGACCGCGGGACTCGCGGCCCCGATCGCCGCTAGAGTCCCGCGATCGGTCCCCAGAGCTGAAGAACAGGGAGACCTGTGTGTAAACACAGCTTCCCCGTTCTTCACTGTGGCGGCGGCATCGATCGTGTGATCCCTTTTATAGGGATACACAATCGATGTTGTCACACCTACAGCCACACCCCCTACAGTTAGAAACACATATTAGGTCATACATAACCCCTTCAGTGCCCCCTTGTGGTTAACTCCCAAACTGCAATTGTCATTTTCACAGTAAACAATGCATTTTAAATGCATTTTTTGCTGTGAAAATGACAATGGTCCCAAAAATGTGTCAAAATTGTCCGAAGTGTCCGCCATAATGTCGCAGTCACAAAAAAAATCGCTGATCGCCGCCATTAGTAGTAAAAACATTTTTTTTATAAAAATGCAATAAAACTATCTCCTATTTTATAAACGCTATAAATTTTGCGCAAACCAAACGATAAACGCTTATTGCGATTTTTTTTTTACCAAAAATAGGTAGAAGAATACGTATCGGCCTAAACTGAGGAAAAAAATGTTTTTTTTATATATTTTTGGGGGATATTTATTATAGCAAAAAGTAAAAAATATTGCATTTTTTTCAAAATTGTCGCTCTATTTTTGTTTATAGCGCAAAAAATAAAAACCGCAGAGGTGATCAAATACCACCAAAAGAAAGCTCTATTTGTGGGAAAAAAAGGACGCCAATTTTGTTTGGGAGCCACGTCGCACGACCGTGCAATTGTCTGTTAAAGCGACGCAGTGCCGAATCGCAAAACCTGGCCGGGTCCTTTAGCTGCCTAAAGGTCCGGGTCTTAAGTGGTTAAGAAGATGGAACATAAAAATCAAAAAAAAAAAGAAGAAGATTGAACATAGGCCAACAGAAACATAAAAGATATTTGGATTTCCTGCTACCTCACCCTTCTTGCACATAAAAAATCTTAGTAGGCAGGTAAAAAAAAAAATAGGTTTGGAGAATAATTGCACATTCACGTGAAGTGATGCCACAAGAAAAGTTATGAGTAAAGAACTTGAATCTAGGTCACCACAATATCATGAAGGTCTGAGAGGAATAGAAAGTACATTTTCACTAAACCAAATTGCGGCAATGCATGCAATGTTTGGTATTAAGGTATTCATTGTGAATTAAAAAAAACAACATACCATGCTGACTTAACCACTTCCTTACTGGGCACTTAAACCCCCTTCCTGCCCAGAGGACTTTTTGCGATTCGGCACTGCGTCGCTTTAACTGACAATTGCGCAGTCGTGCGACGTGGCTCCCAAACAAAATTAACGTCCTTTTTTTCCCACAAATAGAGATTTCTTTTGGTGGTATTTGATCACCTCTGCGGTTTTTATTTTTTGCGCTATAAACAAAAATAGAGCGACAATTTTGAAAAAAAATTATAATAATTTTTACTTGTTGCTATAATAAATAGCTCAATTTTTTTTTTTTTTTTTTTTTTTTTTTATCCTCAGTCTAGGCCGATACGTATTCTACATATTTTTAGTAAAAAAAAAAAAAAAAAAAGCAATAAGCGACTGGTTTGCGCAAAAGTTATAGCGCCTACAAAATAAGGGACAGAATTATTATTTTTTTTACTAGTAATGGCGGCCATCTGCAATTTTTATTGCGACTGCGACATTATGGCGGACACATCGGACACTTTTGACACATTTTTGGCACCATTCACATTTATACTGCAATCAGTGCTATAAATATGCACTAATTACTGTATAAATGTGACTGGCAGGGAAGGGGTTAACACTAGGGGGTGAGGAAGGGGTTAAATGTGTACCCTAATATTAGTGTTCTAACTGTGGGGGAAGGGGGGTGACTGGGGGGGTGACCGATCTGTGTCTCTATGTACAAGAGACACAGATCCGTCTCCTCTCTCCCTGACAGGACCGCTGTCTGCGAGAGCCGGGAATGAGAAATGATCTCATATGTAAACATATGAGATCATGAGATCATCTCTCATTGGCCGCAAAGATCGCCCAGGAAACGGCCACTCCGATTGGCCGTTCACGGCGATCTGTGATTGGCTGTGTCCAAGGGACACGGCCAGCACAGCAGTTCCCCGCTGCACGCTCGGGAGTGTGCGCGGGGAACGAGCAAAGGGGCAGACGTCAATTGACGGCGCCTCAAAGAAGTAGAACCACCCTGCGGCCGTCAATAGTCGTACGGCCGTCGGGAAGTGGTTAAGATTGACATGGATGGATCCATCTATGGGAAGATAGATCCATCTATGATCAGGTTGATTGTACCCAAGTCTCTCCATAGGTACAACCAGGATGTCGGATTTTGAGCATGCGATTATCGCCAGTGGTTATTGCTAGCAGGAAGTACTGTGATTTCCTAGCAGGGACCGATTGCATGACCAAACCGCCCACCCCACCCACCAGGAGAACACATTAGCTCTGTTGGAGGGATACCCCCATCTACACTGACTATGTTGATTGGGTAATCAAGTAATTTTTACTTCCTGCAACCCCTGCAACATTTTTGGTGCATTTTGCCGCATTAAAGTGGAGTTCCACCCATAAATATAACATTACATCAGTAGTTTTAAAAAAATGTCATTAGTCCTTTACGAAAATGTTTTTTTTTTTTAGATGCCTTCAAAGTGTTGTTGCTAGGCAGAATAGTTAATCTTCCCACTTCCTGCACCTAGGTGCTTAATGCTTCCTAACCTACACCGCACAGACTCCTGGGAATGTAGTGGGTGTAACTTTCCAGGAGTCTGTGCACTCCCCAGTCTCAAAGAATCATGTGACTTGGACAGCACAGGTGCTGAAACCTGATCTGACACTGCTTGTGCAGCACTGAGCATGTGCAAGATCTGCAAGGCTGAAATCCAGGAAGTCATACAGTCTGGCTTCATGATGCCCACACTTAAGATGGCCCCAGTCAATTTCTATTTTATAAAGTGTCTAAATGCTGTAACAACCTAACAAAACGGACCTTAGTTTACAGACTAACTTTACTAGAATACATTAAGCTTGTGTATTACAGGGGTATTTATATTTAAAAAGTGAAATTGTGGCCGGAACTACGCTTTAAGACAGCTCATTCAGTTAAATGTGCTGCCTTAATGCAACGCATGTTGATGCAAAGGAATAACATAAATATGTTCAAATAATTTTATACATGTATGCAAATAAGCAATAACACCACAAAGAATAAACAATAAATAAAACACTGCAGTGAGTATGTCTAAATATATAAAAGTTTTATTAAAGTAAATACATATTAACAAATGGGGCAGAGGTCGTAAAAATATTTAAGATCATTACAAAATGCACACAACAAAAATGTTACATCACTGCAACATCCATTTGGCAATAAAGCAAAGACCTATGAAGATCCAAGTACATCAAAAGGGTTCTTAACTTTGGAATGTATAACTGTATGTGAATGAGGCCTACCTAACCCCGCCCACTAACAATCACTACCGCATCTCAATTTATTTTTCATATCTTTTGTTTAATATTTATTTATTTATTTATTTATTTAAAATGCTTATTGAGAGCGCAGTCATTACCAGCAGGCCTCGATGCGCTCAATATGCATGAAATACCATAACAAATTACCTCAGACTACAAACATTTAGTAAAAATTGATTGCACAAACATGCATGGTCATGGTCAAGTGTGAAATGTATTTAAAATTCATGCAATGATAAACAAGTGCACGAGAGTCCAGTCTGCAAATACCAGTAAATTAAATAAATAAAGAACTCCACAAGTCCTTTCTTTTTTCAGTAAACACACTTCTTGTGAGTTCACTGACCTCTAACTAACATCTTGAACTATAACTAAAGGCAAACCTTTTTTTGTTTTGTTTTGGATGAGGTGGAGAGGGATTGGAACCCCTGTCAGGTTTTTATTGTTGTCTGTGTCCCAGAAAGGGAAGTTCATCCTTTCTATGTGTCCTATTTACTGCTCTCACAGAGGGTGAAAGTTAAAGAAATGTGTCACCAGAACAGAAACCGAGGAAAATCTTTCAACTGGGACAATATTTTTGGTGACAACTAGGGATTACCTCACTTTAGAGGGATTGCCTCTCACTTCCTGTTGCAGCTATGAGACAGGAAGTGAAGGTAAATCTCCTCAATGGGACACCCAGCGGCAAAAAAACTGACAGACCCTTCCCTACTCAATGCAAAATTAAGAAAAAAAAATAAGTTTTGCCTTTAGTCCTACTTTAAGGATTCAGTAAATGTAACACATTGATGACTGATGGAAGCAACCACCATATATAAAAAACAAAATATTTGCGCTTCAAACATAAGTAATGAAATAAACACAATGGGGCAGATCCTCAAAGAAATTACGCGGCGTATCTCTTGATACGCCGCGTAATTTTGAATTTTGCGCGTCGTATCTTTGTTTTGGTATCCACAAAACAAGATACGACGGCATCTGTGTTAGATCCGACAGGCGTACGTCTTCGTACGCCGTCGGATCTTAGATGCAATTTTTCGGCGTCCGCTAGGTGGCGTTCACGTCGTAATCCGCGTTGAGTATGCAAATTAGCTATTTCCGACGATCCACGAACGTACGACCTGCCGTCGCATTATTTTACGTTGTTTCCGTTCGTTTTTTTCCGGCGTATAATTAATACTGCTATATGGTGGCGTCCTCAATGTTAAGTATGGCCGTAGTTCCCGCGTCTAATTTTGAAAATTTTACATCGTTTGCGTAAGTCGTCGGGGCTGGACGCCATTTACGTTCACATTGAAAACAATGACGTCCTTGCGACGTCATTTGGAGCAATGCACCCTGGGAGTTTTTATGGACGGCGCATGCGCAGTTCGTTCAGCGCGGGGACGCGCTTAATTTAAATGAAACTAGCCCCCTACCTGCCCAATTTGAATTCCGCCGCAAAAGATACACTACGCCGCCGTAACTAACCGCGCGAATTCGTTGAGGATTCAAACCAAAGCCAGGTAAAATACAGCAGCGTAGCGTATCTCACATCTGCGCTGGGCGCAGTCTATGTATGTGGATCTGCCCCAATCAGTCTATTTGTCTTCAAAATGGCATCAGTGCAATGCCTTCAA
The DNA here is from genome assembly GCF_905171775.1 of Rana temporaria. Classification (NCBI taxonomy): domain Eukaryota; kingdom Metazoa; phylum Chordata; class Amphibia; order Anura; family Ranidae; genus Rana; species Rana temporaria. The sequence goes on from NC_053497.1 coordinate 94,952,077, forward strand.
ATGATGAAAAGTGCAGGGATACTTTCTCATTTAATTCTTCCACCTCGTGATTACACCACCACCATAAATAAGGATGTACTCTTACCAGAGAGTATTGACCACCTATTACGGGGGGTAAAATAGGGCTCATGTATCTCATATACTCCATCCACGGTCACTCTCCACACACCCACATCCACCATATGCCTGCACCAAATATCTACAAAGTGTTGGAGGTCTGTTAAGACTACTTTAACATTTTTTAATCGCAATGTAAGGTAGCTAAACTAAGGCAATTACAGTTACTGATTTTCAGTTTTATTACTATACATACATTATATCTAAAAGGTGTTTCCATTAAAAGTTGTACTATGCTGGACCCAGGCGTATACCATGATTAGAGCTGTATTGAGTCTCCTAAGGACTCTTTCACACGGGCGGACCATATGTCCGCTTTTTCATTCATTCGTGTACAGATGAAAAATGGACATACATTGGTCCCTATGAGATTGCGGGTGTCAGCAGATGAATATCCGCTGACACCCGATCTCACCCGGTTACGCAATCCTCCGATTCTGCAGATGGAGGAAACCCCTATTTTGCCATCCGTCATCGGATCGGATGAACACGGACCGTCTATTAGAAAATGCTTGGTTACTGCACCAGATTCTGTGTACACCAGTTTTAGTAAATCTCCCCCATATTATTGCCTGATCAATCCTTAAAATGGATTAAAATAAATTTAGGTTTACAGTTCTTTTTAACATTTAATGGCCACTGAACATATACTTCCTTTGATATTTAGATGGAACTGACTGTACTTCTAACCACTTTTACTACATTTGCACGGTCCTTAAGTGCCACCACTCTGCTCATTAATACAGCAAGGAGGCCTGGAGACTGACGATTCTATGAATGCAAGTGTCTATGATTACAAAGTAAAATGATTACAATAGGTAATAGGTATTAGTTTATAGCAATCAAAACTTGAGTTATTCACTTTAAGGTCATCACAGAGGACAAGGGGGCACTCTTTACCTCTAGAGGCAAAAAAGATTTAATCTCCAAATACGGAAAGGTTTCTTCACAGTAAGAGCTGTAAAAATGTGGAATAGACTCCCTCCAGAAGTGGTTTTGGCCCGCTCAGTAGATTGCTTAAAAAAATGCCTGGATTATTTTCTAAATGTACATAATATAACTGGGTACTAACATTTTATAGGTAAAGTTGACCCGGGGAAAATCCGATTGCCTCTCGGGGATCAGGAAGGAATTTTTTCCCCTGCTGTAGCAAATTGGATCATGCTCTGCTGGGCTTTTTAGTCTTCCTCTGGATCAACTGTGGGTGCAGGATCGTGTATATGGGATTGTATTTTTTTTTCTTCTTTTTTTTTGGGGTTAAACTAGATGAACTCTTTTTTTTCAACCTGACTAACTATGTAACTATGTAAAACTTAAAATGAAATGCTTGGAAATTGTTTAATTTAGTTTCATGTTTGTGTGTTGTGAACTGTAGCATTGCAGCTTATGCAAAGGCCTATGTTAGTGTAAAGAATATTATATTGGGATAGAATACCTATATATTTTTTTTAAGATATTATTGGGAAATATAAGAGAGCGATAACAATAAGTTTATAGATTATAGTTTTTTTTCTGCATGTTGTAAGCTTTTTTTTATATATATATATATATATATATATATATATATATATATATATATATATATATATATATATATATATATATATATGAATGAATGACTTGTATAGCGCAACGCATGCGAACTGAATCGCCTCTGGGCGCTTTTTCCAGCCAGTATCTGCTTGGCTGGTGCGGTCATTTGTTCCCCGTAAGGATCATGACACGCTAGGGACACACAGTCATACACACATATATATATATATATATATACTGGGCCAATTTTGGAAGAGATCCAATTTTCCTACCAGCATGTCTTTGGAGTGTGGGAGGAAACCGGAGTACCCGGAGGAAACCCACGCAGACACAGGGAGAACATGCAAACTCCAGGCAGATGGTGTCGTGGTTGGGATTCGAACCAGCGACCCTTTTGCTGCTAGGCGAAAGTGCTACTCACTGCACCACTGTATATATTATATACATATATAATATATAATATAATATATTATATTACCAAAAAAGCAAATGGATATACAATTTTACTACCAAAAAAAACATGGGTCCCAAAGAACAATTCCCAAATAAGGATGGATATCTTACAGAATAAAAGATTTATGGTTACTTTGATGTAGCACCAAATAAAACATATTGTTCAGGTCAGTCTTTTTTTGCCAATAAGAGTCTTTTTTTCATTTATCTTTTTTTTTTTTGCATAGCCAATACATCTAATCAAGGATATGTGGATGTTGATTTGCTTTAACCTGCAATAAGAATAATAAGGGAGAACAATGTGTTAATGTTCATTGTAAATATTTAGTGTTTTCATAAAACCAAACCTTTTCCATGTGTATGCATCTCCTATATAAACTGTACTCTTCTTATATCTTTTGGTAATGTATAAAACACATTTTATTAAAGCGTTTGTTAACCCCCCAAAAAAATGGATCCTTTTAAAGCATTTTATATGACACAGTGCTTGTCCTGGATCATTTGGCCCCCTGTAACACCTAAAAAACTTGGCTGTTCCTGACAGTTTCTCCCCACCCCTCTGTAAACTGACCACGGTGTATCATGGCTGCTGAGTTCTGACACAGTGGTCAGTTTATGTTCTGCTCTCATAACACTAACCTGTATACACCATCAGCACTGCCTCCTATTGCAGTGCCCCCCTCTGTTAATGATTTATAAATGTAAATGCTGTAAATATCTCATTTAAGAGCCGGGATTTCGATCACATGACCAGCCAGCTTTCTCCTCCTCCCATCCAGACTGACATCAGCATGGATATATCAACCCCGCCTGCTACATCTCAGAGGAGGAAAGGAGAATGCTGGCCAGTCATGTGATCGCAATCTCGGCAGTGAAATTAGGTATTTGCAGCATTTATTTTTATAAATCACACACCATGGTGGATGCTACAATAGGAGGCAGTGCTGATGGTGTATACAGGTTAGAGTGGCTGTTACCATTAAAATTTACTTTAAGGATGAGCTTTAGGGATGAGCTTTGTGTTTGAGTCGAACTTACGTTCGACTAAAACATTGTTTGTTCGATCGTTCGTCGAATTACGAATGTTATGGGCCGTTCGCGCCAAACTCGAGTGGCGTGTCACGGCCCATAATTTACTGCGGCATCGCAGTGCATTGCTGGCTGATGATTGGCCAAACATGCACTATGACCCGCATGCTTGGCCAATCACAGCTTGCAAAAAACGGAGAGCCATAATTGGCCAAAGCCAGGGTGACTTTGGCCAATTATGGCTCAGGGGGTTTAGTACACGCCCCACACTATATAAGGCCGTCTGGAAGTCGGCCTTGTGTAGTGTGTTGCAGTGGTTTACAGAGAGAGAGTGTCATTTTTTGGAGTTAGATAGAGCAGGCAGGCAGGCAAGTCAGTTACAGTGTGTAGAGGATATATATGCATCCCAGGTGTTGTATATACAGTTGCAATAAAAAGTATGTGAACCCTTTTGGAATGATATGGATTTCTGCACAAATTGGTCATAAAATGTGATCTGATCTTCATGAAGTCACAACAATAGACAATCACAGTCTGCTTAAACTAATAACACACAAAGAATTAAATGTTACCATGTTTTTATTGAACACACCATGTAAACATTCACAGTGCAAGTGGATTTAATAACTGGTTGAACCTCCTTTGGCAGCAATAACTTCAACCAAACATTTCCTGTAGTTGCAGATGAGACGTGCACAACAGTCAGGAGTAATTCTTGACCATTCCTCTCTACAGAACTGTTTCAGTTCAGCAATATTCTTGGGATGTCTGGTGTGAATCGCTTTCTTGAGGTCATGTCACAGCATCTCAATCGGGTTGAGGTCAGGACTCTGACTGGGCCACTCCAGAAGGCGTATTTTCTTCTGTTTAAGCCATTCTGTTGTTGATTTACTTCTATGCTTTGGGTTGTTGTCCTGTTGCAACACCCATCTTCTGTTGAGCTTCAGCTGGTAGACAGATGGCCTTAAAGGAGTTGTAAAGGAAAACATTTTTTTTGCTGAAATTACTGTTTACAGGGTATAGAGACATAATAGTTAACTGATTCCTTTTAAAAATGATTAAAAATAGATACAAATCAATCATATAATGTACCTACAGTTTCAGTTTTGTTTTTGCATGCTGTTTCCTGCTTCTGTGAGGTAGAGAAACATAAATCCAATACAGGGCAGTGATGGTTTGTAAAACGAAACTGATTGGTGCTGAGGGGTTTTAGACACACAGTAATCACACCTCCTTGATTAGTGACCACAGAGAGAAAGCTCCCATGACTTTTTTCATCAGGAAACAGACAACCAAGAAGTGTTCAGAACAGAGAAGGATTACAGCAACATCAGAGCAAAAACGAACAATGAGGACATGAAACCAGGACTGCAGTAAGGTAAAGAAAGCTATTTAGCTAAAAAAAAAGAAATTCCTTTAGTGACCCTTTAAGTTCTCCTGCAAATTGTCTTCATAAACTTGGGAATTCATTTTTCCTTCAATAGCAATCTGTCCAGGCCCTGACGCAGCAAAGAAGCCCCAATCCATGATGCCCCCACCACCATACTTCACAGTTGGGATGAGGTTTTGATGTTGGTGTGCTGTGCCTCTTTTTCTCCACACATAGTGTTGCGTGTTTCTTCCAAACAACTCAACTTTGGTTTCATCTGTCCACAGAATATTTTGCCAGTACTGCTGTGGAACATCCAGGTGCTCTTGTGCAAACTGTAAACGTGCAGCAATATTTTTTTTGGATAGCAGTGGCTTCCTCTGTAGTATCCTCCCATGAAATCCATTCTTGTTTAGTGTTTTACGTATCGTAGATTCGCTAACAGGGATGTTGGCATATGCCAGAGACTTTTGTAAGTCTTTAGCTGACACTCTAGGATTCTTCTTCACCTCATTGAGCAGTCTGTGCTGTGCACTTGCAGTCATCTTTACACTCCTAGGGAGAGTAGCAGCAGTGCTGAACTTTCTCTATTTATAGACAATTTGTCTTACCATGGACTGATGAACAGCAAGGCTTTTGGAAATACTTTTATAACCCTTTCCAGCTTTATGCAAGTCAACAATTCTTAATAGTAGGTCTTCTGATAACTCTTTTGTGCGAGGCATCATTCACATCAGGCAATGCTTCTTGTGAAAAGCAAACCCAGAACTGGTGTGTGTTTTTTAGGGCAGGGCAGCTGTAACCAACACCTGCAATCTCATTGATTGGACTTCAGTTGGCTGACACCTCACTCCAATTAGATCTTGGAGATGTCATTAGTCTAGGCGGGGTTCACATACTTTTTCCACCTGCACTGTGAATGTTTACATGGTGTGTTCAATAAAAACATGGTAACATTTATTTATTTGTGTGTTATTAGTTTAAGCAGACTGTGATTGTCTATTGTTGTGACAGAGATGAAGATCAGATCACATTTTATGACCAATTTTTGCAGAAATCCATATCATTCCAAAAGGGTTCACATACTTTTTACTGCAACTGTATATTTATACACTGGATTGAGTTTAGCTAGATCCGCTCTTCCTAATATACTGACAGGCAGACATGTGATTGTGCTAGCTGCAGTATTTTCACTTGGTGTACTGTCTGTGTTCTCTCCACAGTGTGCACCTAAAGCTACGTCAATAGATTTGCTGGTGTTCTCATATTAATTCCTACAGGCAGGGATCTGCTCATATTAATACCACAGGCAGGGGATCATTCTGCAAGTATTTTCACGTGGTGTACTGTGTCCTCTGCACAGTGTGCAGTGCACCTAAAGCTACGTCAATAGATTTGCTGGTGTTCTCATATTAATTCCTACGGGCAGGGATCTGCTCATATTAATACCACAGGCAGGGGATATGCACGTATTTTTCACTTGGCGTACTGTGTCCTCTGCACAGTGTGCACCTAAAGCTATGTGAATACAATTGCTGTTGTTCTCATATTAATACCACAGGCAGTGGCTGATCAGCAAGTATTTTCACTGCGCCCACCAAGACGGGAAAAGTCGACTAGCGACGACGTAAGAGAATGCGGCGAACGCGCGTACCTTCGTGGATCGCCGTAAACGGCTAATTTGCATACCCGACGCGGAAAAAGACGCAAACTTCACCCAGCGGGCGCCGGAGTATTACACCTACAATCGGAAGGCGCACGAAGCCGTACGCCTGTCGGATCGAAGCCTAAAGCCGTCGTAACTTGTTTTGAGGATTCAAAACAACGCTACGACGCGGCAAATTTTAAAATACGCCGGAGTATCAGTAGATATGCCGGCATATTACAACTGTGAATCTGGCCCTATATATTTTGTGAAACATTGTAAAACCCGAATAATAAAGATCAGATTTTAAGTAAATCAATTGCAATATGTGTGGTCAGTGTTTCCTAATAAACCGCCAACAAACACATTGAAAAGTCTTGTGTCATGAGTCTAGTGTGTGTTCCTCTTTAATGTTTCAAGTCTTGTTTTTTTCTGGGTTTGTCTCGACTTGTCTCTCATGTTTTCTGTATTTGTAGGAACGTATTGTCTCTATTTTTACCGGCCAGTGTAGGTGGACTAATAGAATACTAATAGAAGGATTCTACACTCTTTGTGAGGCGTATTTGCCTGGAGACCCATGGAGTAATGTTACTTTGGATTCAAGTCCATGTCTCCCCAAGGTTTAGACATTAATGGCTGAGTGTTGAGTTATTTTGAGGGGACAGAAAATTTACACTGTTATACAAGCTGTACACTCACTACTTTACATTGTAGCAAAGTGTCATTTCTTCAGTGTTGTCACATGAAAAGAAGTGAGGGGTGTACTCACTTTTGTGTGATACTGTATCTGCTTACATCCCGTACTGCCATTGGTAGAATTAACATATGAAGGTATTGCTTTAGGATCTGATGGAGGATATGAGGAAGGCATAATCCTTCTATTATTCTTTTATTTAATGCCAGTATTGGTAAACGCTTGATCATATGGTTATCTATATATCATATGAGCCCACTGCTAATTATTTAGTATAGTGTTTTCCCTCTTCTGGGAAGGCTGTCCACAAGGTTTAGAAATGTATATTTTGGAATGTTTGACCATTCTTCCAGAAGTGCATTTCTGAGGTCAGGCACTGATGTGGATGAGAAAGGACTGGCTCACATTTTCCGCTCTAAATCATTCCAAAGGTGTCCTATCAGGTTGAGTTCAGGCCTCTGTGCAGGCCAGTCAAGTTCCTCCACCCCACACCCCCAGTGTGTACGAGACATCAGAGCTGATAACATGGCGGGAAAACTGGTGGGAAAACTGGTTGTGTGTACGATGCATCAGAGCTGATAACATGGCGGGAAAACTGGTGGGAAAACTGGTTGTGTGTACGATGCATCAGAGCTGATAACATGGCAGGAAAACTGGTGGGAAAACTGGTTGTGTGTACGAGGTATCAGAGCTGATAACATGACCAGAACACCTTGAGAATAGATAAGTATATGCATCATCCTTATACAGCAGGGGTAGGCAACCTCTGCCCTCCAGCTGTGGTGAAACTACAAGTCTCATGAGACATTGCAAGACCCTGACAATTGCAGGCATGACTCCTAGAGGCAGAGGCATAATGGGATTTGTAGTTTCACCACAGCTGGAGGGCCGAGGTTGAGGGGTGTGAGCAGTTTTAAGCTTAGTTAGATCCACTTTAGGGGATGAGGGGGTACATATTATATCTATGAAACAAGCTCAGACATTTCTGAAATTGTCCCAGTGCAGTATCACAGTACATCATATTGTAGTATATTACCTTTCATCTTTGGCGATTTTCTCTCAACAGGATGTTGCAGATGAGTTGCAATCCCTTGGCCTGGCTTCTGGTAAGCACATATTAGATTCTGAACCTTTCTAAACATTCTTTTAGGGACACCTGGTGCAGCCTATGGAGTAACAGACATGTATATTCAGCAATTTCTATAGCACAGTTCTTAATATTTATTGTGATATCATTTTTGCATTATGATATGTTAAGTGAGTAATTCTTTAAAATAGGAATATACCCAAACAGGCCCAAACGTAGCTGGTCTTTGGAGAATATAAGGCCCCGTACACACGACCGAGTTTCTCGGCAGAATTCAGCCAGAAACTCGATCGGAGCTGAATTCTGCCGAGAATCCCGGCCGTGTGTACACTTTCGGCCGAGGAAGCCGACGAGTTCCTCGTCGAGCCAAATAGAGAACATGTTCTCTATTTCCTCGTTGTTCAATGAGGAAAGTTGGCTCGCCGAGATCCTCGGCGGCTTCACACAGAACTTGACGAGCAAAACGATGAGTTTTGCCCATCGAGTTCCTCGGACGTGTGTACGGGGCCTAAGGGTTTACTGACACTGGAGTCTTGGGACACAGTGGGTGGATGCTGACCAATCACTTTTATGGCACAACTATTAAGCCCTATACACACTATCAGTTTTCCTGCAGGTTTTTCTCTTCAGATTTACCAAAACCATGTAGTGCAAGGGCCTGCCTGATTGCATACAAATTGAAACTCTTGAGGTTTGACCTCATATTAGATGGTTTTGGTAAACCTGAAGAGAAAAACCTGCAGGAAAACTGATAGTGTGTATGGGGCTTTCGATGTACTTATCAGGTCAGATGTGTAAATGGAATAAAGAGCACCGTTGTCAATGTGTTCCTTTCTCTGGTTACACTATTTCCTGTCAGTAAAGTTGAATGTAAGGTAGAAACATCAAAGACACATAAATGCAAGTAGTTTTTCTTATCATTTCTTTCACTGTCTACAATATCCTGCACCTGTTTCCAGCTGATGAAATAACATTTATCAATCCAATGCACTGACATGATTGAAGACAAGTTCTCTTCTGTACTTGCACCTTTTACATTGAAGGACAGCAATACGACAAAGTGGATGACAGCAGGATTGTTCTCTGCACTGATTCTGATAATAGGCTCATTTAGTGAGCAAGGGGAAACTTTCATAATTTCAAACATCCAATCATATGTAAGCCAATTTTTTTTTTCAGCTTCCCCAATTCTTCATAATTCAAAGTGAATATAGCTTTACCGTGTTTACTTGCTCAGTTTTTATAATGAATAATATTCTCTACCCCTTTCGTACAATAACCACATAGATTCAAAAGCTGCCCATGGCTAGAGAAGAATCTGAGTGGAGGCATAGGGGTTGATTTAGTGCAGGGGTCCTCAAACTACGGCCCGCGGGCCGGATCCGGCCCGCCATTGTGATTTACCCAGCCCACGGACTGCCCCTTTAACATTGCAGCAATCCCCCTCCCCTCTGCTACCTTTTTATCACACAAAATGAATAACATGACAGGTCCGGCCAAACGGCGGATCTTTTGAGTTAAGCAGTGGGGCGGTTTCAGCAATCAAACACCTGCCTTTCACTAGCAAAGTCACCCCCCCCCCCCCCATTGTCCGGACCTGCCATGCTTCACGTCTTGTGTGATTGAGGTAGCAGAGAGGCGGAGTGCTGGGATGTTCTAGAAGGGGCGGCAATGTAATATCGATGGGGGATCTGTGATGGGGGAGATCTGTAATGGAGGGGTCTGTTATGGAGGGCTATGTGAGGAGAGTTTGTGTAGTGTGGGCTTTGTGATGGGGAGTCTGTGATGGGGGGGATCCGCTATGGGGGGACCTGGTATGGGGGCCTTTTGATGGGGGGAATCTGTGATGGAGAGGAATCTGTGATGGGGGTTCTGTTATTGGGGTCTGTAATGGGGGGGTCTGTTATTCTGGGCTTTGTGATGGGGAGGAGTTTGTGTTGGAGGCTTTATGATGGGGAGGATCTGTTATGAGGGCTTTTTGATGGAGAGGAGTTTGTGGTGGGGGTCTGTTATTGGGGGCTTTGTGATATAGAGGAAATTGTGTTGGGGGGCTTTGTGATGGGGGGTCAGTTATTGGGGGCTTTGTGATGGAGAGAAGATTGTGATGGGGGGCCTAATATGGGGGAATTGTTGATGGGTGATCTCTGAGGAATCTGTGATGGGGGGTTCCAGGATGAGGGGGGTCTGTGTTGGGGAGGGGTTCTGTGATGAGGGGAGTCTGTGAAATACCATTAAGTTTATGTTGATTAAAATTGTTCTTTATTTTAAATATTGTATTTTTCCTGTTTTTTTGCACTTGAAATAAGATGTGTGCATAGGTTCATAGGTTCCGGCCCCTGTCGGGGGCCACAGTCTGAGGGACCGTGAACTGGCCCCCTGTTTTAGTGTATGATGTGGTAGTCTCGCGCTACCACTGTGTATAAATAGTGCAAATTAATTGAGACAGCTGCTTTCACTATATGGCGTATCCGTGGCTAATTGGTAAGAAAAAGTGGGTAGTGATGCATGACGTAACGCGTAGGGCACGAGTGGAGGTATACCGGAAGTGACGTAGTTAAGGAAATGGCTCTTAAATGTAAATTTTTTAGCTGTCTTTTTTAAATAAACTTGTTAGAACGTTATCACACTATGAGAGTATTCTTTTTCATACATTCCTACTGGGAGGATACAGGAAAGGACCCTTCAGGAATATCATAGAATCGACATAATAATCAGAGAGAGCAGAGTATTGGGAATATATGCAGAGGACCCGCAGAGTCGACCCGACCATATTACACCACTGTTGAGAGATATCACTATATGCTTTATCAAATAAGCATATTTAAGGTGAGAGGCCAGAGAGCACAGAGGTGACACACAAAGAAAGGGATACAGTCACCTTATATTAAGGACAATCAATCATAAACAATGGTGAAGGGATACATCTTGCATAGTTATATAGACTTCACTAAGGCCTCTTTTACACTGGGGCGGGAGGCGCAGTGGCGATATAGCGCCGCTAAAAATAGTGGCGCTATACCGTCGGAATTGGAGCTGATTCGGCCTCTAGCGGTGTGGTATTAACCCCCGCTAGCGGCCGATGAAGGGTTAATACCGCCCGCAATGCGCCTCTGCAGACGCGCATTGCGGGCGGTATTACCGCGGTTTCCCATTGTTTTAAATGGGAAGGAGCGGTGAAGGAGCGGTATACATACTGCTCCTCTCACCGCTCCAAAGATGCTGCTAGCAGGAGATTTTTTTCTCTCCTGCCAGCGCATTGCCTCAGTGTGAAAGCCCTCAGGCTTTCACATTGAGATGGCTGGGCAGGAGTTTTTCAGGCGGTATAGCAGCGCTATTTTTGAAAGGGGTCTAAGGGCATTTACTACTGAAGGAATTCTATGTCTTTTTGTTTTATGGATATTGCATTTTTCAAGTTTGTGTGCAGATACATTTGTGTCCATTCTTGAGACACATGGGGGGTTATTTACGAAAGGCAAATCCACTTTGCACTACAAGTGCAAACAAACTACAAGGGCACTTGGAAGTGCAGTCGCTGTAAATCTGAGGGGTAGATCTGAAATGAGGGGAAGCTCTGCTGATTTTATTATCCAATCATGTGCAAGCAAAAAAGTTTTTTTTTTTTTTTACCTTGCATGTCTCCCTCAGATCTACAGCGATCTTTCAGTGCAATTTCAAGTGCACTTTGCACTTGTAGTGCAATGTGGATTTGCCTTTAGTAAATAACCCCCATGGTCTTATTTATATTATTGCACAGGAATTATTGTCACTCATTGTATTATATATGGTGAGTTGTATTACTGCATTGGGGTTGTTTGTTAAAGGAAAATAGACTTCGCACTTTGGAAATGCAGTTTCACTAATTTTCTCCAGAGCTTAGTGAATGTGGTGAAGCTCTGCTGATTTTCATCCTCCAGTCACGTGCAAGCATTATTTTTTCCCTGATTGGGTATTATGCAAAGTGTAGTTTCACCACATTCACTAAGCTCTGGGGGAAGTTTAAGCAGTTGTTCCGACCTGGTTGTGAGCATGCGCAGGTGGATGCGTCCACGTCATGGCGCATGCGCAGTTCGTGATACGTATCTGTCTGGCGCTTGGACCATCATTTGCATGGGGGTCACACCTCATTTGCATGGGCCACGCCCACTTCCACCTGCGCCAGCTTACGCCTTCGAATCCCACGCCACGCTGGCGCAGCGTTGGGAGCACTGGCTTGTGGAATTCATTGCTTGCCTCTCTGCACTGCGTTGGCATAGCGTACATTGGTTACTCTACGGCGGCGTAATGTGCGCCCACTCTCTGTGAATTTGGGCCATAGTGTATATCCAAGTGATGCAGCTTTTTTCTCTATAACATTACTGTTTTAGAAGAAACGGAACAGAGCAGGAAAGGGCAGAGATTCAGGGCTCAGTAATTACTGAATGTTAACCACTTCCAGACCGCCGCATGTACATTTACGTTGGCAGAATGGCACGGACCATCAACGTACCTGTACGTGCCTGCCTAGACGTGGGTCCGATCAGTACGGCTTCAGGAGCGATCCGCCCCCTCGCGATCGCTCCCCGGAGCTGAAGAACGCAAACGTAAACACAGCTGCTCCGTGCTTCACTGTGGCTGCTGCATCGATCGAGTGATCCCTTTTTATAGGGAAACTCGATCGATGACGTCAGACCTACAGCCACACCCCCCTACAGTTGTAAACACACACTAGGTGAACCCTAACTCCTACAGCGCCCCCTGTGGTTAACTCCCAAACTGCAACTGTCATTTTCACAATAAACAATGCAATTTAAATGCATTTTTTGCTGTGAAAATGACAATGGTCCCAAAAATGTGTCAAAATTGTCCGAAGTGTCCGTCATAATGTCGCAGTCACGAAAAAAATCGCTGATCGCCGCCATTAGTAGTAAAAAAAATAAATAAATAAAACTATCCCCTATTTTGTAAACACTATAAATTTTGCGAAAACCAATCGATAAACGCTTATTGCGATTTTTTTTTACCAAAAATAGATAGAATACGTATCGGCCTAAACTGAGGGAAAAAAATTTTATATATGTTTTTGGGGGATATTTATTATAGCAAAAAGTAAAAAATATTGAATTTTTTTCAAAATTGTCGCTCTATTTTTGTTTATAGCGCAAAAAATAAAAACCGCAGAGGTGATCAAATACCACCAAAAGAAAGCTCTATTTGTGGGGAAAAAAGGACGCCAATTTTGTTTTGGTGCCACGTCGCACGACCGCGCAATTGTCTGTTAACATGACGCAGTGCCGAATTGTAAAAACCCCTTGGGTCATTTAGCAGCATATTGGTCCGGTCCTTAAGTGGTTAATGAAACATCATACAAAATGTTTCTCATCAGCATAGCTTCATGATGGCAGCTAGGGCCTGCTAGGGTGAAGCTTGCCAAGAGAACTGACATGGATGAAGCTTTGCAATAGATTTTAATGCCTGTGTCAGAATAAGCGCTGTGCTTTGATAATCAAAGTCACAATTACACACGACAAATACTTGAAAAGCACCTTCCTTTCTATTTATATTATACCGAGGTAAACGAAAGGACATGAATGTGGTTTGAACAGTTGTTGTTCTTTTCATGCTGAAATATAAAGATTATATATTGTATATGATTTTAAAGGTAAAAATTCCTTCTTTAAATGCATACAAATTGTACTTTCATTTGGCGGTCCTTAAATATTTACTGACAAAATATTTACTGAATTCATTAAAATCCATACCTCTGCTGACCAGGAGCCAGTTATTGTTTGAGACACTCTGTAGGTATAAACTACATCCTTATGCCTGCAAAATAAAAAATGTGGACCAAGTTCTGTTAATATGAAGCTTTATTAAAACAATCAGGTTCATGAATGAAGTTAAAGGTAACAACATACCCAAAAATTACCCATCACTCTCTAGGTCTTTAAATAAACGTTTTTGTTGTACAAAGTTCCCTACATGAAAGCCTGAGTGAAGTACTAGTGATTTTATGTATGTAGTAATAAATCCTTAACATTTTCTACCCCAGCACGTGCAGTTTGCAACTTTTAAAGCTGCAGGCGCCTGCTCCCCCTGAACTTCCCAGGAAAGGGTTACCAGTGGACAGAGCAGTCTATAACCAGTCTGTGTAGGGGAGAAGGGTAGTGCCTTACCATGTTAGAGGCTGTGTGTTTCTATTGATGCACATAGTGTAGGGAGACATAATTCTAGTCCCTGCATGCAAGGTTGGCTTCATAGAAAGTAAAAGCATCCACCCTGATACAGGAAACTTGGGACAGCGGTCATGACAATAGCCTAAACCAAAACATAGGCAAGGATTAAAAGATAAACAATCTACATTCCCAATAAGTGATTAAATCAGCTAATATCACTTTAATTTCACGAGCACCCGAGACCCCCAAAACTCTGAACCACCTGACATGCAAAATTCAACTTTTTTAGTTACACCAATGGTCGGGCCTCTCCTTTCTGCCTTTTGAGTTGTTAGAACTAAGCTTTCTCAAAGAAAGTTAAGAAATGCCCCTGGGGTTTCAGAGATTAGGTACGGTAAGTTAATAATTTTTTTTTTTTGTATATTAAGCAGTATTTTAAAAGAAGCCATAGGCATGAGTACAAAAGAATGCAAAAATATATGAAGCTATGTCTAGTGTTGGAAATATATAACTTTAAAGCAGGGTTGCACCAGTGTAGCTGCTGACTTTTAATAAGGACACTTACCTGTGTCCTTATTAAGGGAGGGAAACAGGCAGTGGGGCCTTGCGGCTTCACTGCCTGTTTCCTACTGAGCATGCGCGAGTCTCGCAGTGCTGTATGAATGGGCGGCTGCTCTTTGGGATACACCCAGTTCCCAGAAGGCAGCGCGCCACATTCCCCAGAAGACAACGCGAGGATGAAGACCAGCCTTGGACTAGGAAGAGGCAGATTAGAAAGATCCGCATAGCAACCGCAATTTCTGGTAAGTAAAAAAAAAATGTTTTCAATTTTTTTGTAGAATTTTGGTGAATCTTTTTTTAGGGTGGACCACCACTTTAACTTACAGGAGAACTACTTTGAGAGAGAAAAATTGTGCCCATGATTGTGAGGTTTTTAGGGAAGCATAGCTGCTCCTCCATCCATTTAACATATGATTACTGTACTATGGGTTTGATTTACTAAAAATGCAGAGTGCAAAATCCGGTACAGCTCTGCATAGAAACCAATCAGCTTCCAGTTTTTTTTGTCAAAGCTTAAAGGGGTTGCAAGGCAGAAGGTTTTTTTTTTTATCTTAACGCATTCTATGCATTAAGATAAAAAACCTTCTGTGTGTAGCAGCCCACCTCAGCCCCCCTAATGCTTACCTGAGCCCCCTCTCTATCCAGCGATGTCCACAAATGTCTCAGCCGTCCAGGATTCTCTCTCCTGATTGGCTGAGACACAGCAGCTGTGCCATTGGCTCCTGCTGCTGTCAAAGTAAGTTAGCCAATCAGGAGAGAGAGGGGGAGGAGCTTTGTAGCTCCGACAATGACGTCACTCTCGCGCATGCGTGTGGGAGTCTAATTTCCAGCTAGGAGCTCTGATTTTCCGGCAGCATCAGCGGCTGCATGCAAAGTGAGATGTTCATTTTACCTACAGATGAGCCTTATTATAGGCTTACCTGTAGGTTAAAATGTGCTAAAGGGGTATACAACCACTTGTATACCCAATCAATAAGCATTTTCTTTCTTTACCACCACTACTGTTTTTCTATTATTATTACTTGGACTTTTTACTGAGATTTCCTTTATAACAACAACATAAAATTTCTTAAAGGGGAGTTCCGGCCACAATTTCACTTTTTAAATATAAATGCCCCTGTAATACACAAGCTTAATGTATTCTAGTAAAGTTAGTCCGTAAACTAAGGTCCGTTTTGTTAGGTTGTTACAGCATTTAGACACTTTATAAATAAGAAATTGACTGGGGCCATCTTAAGTGTGGGCATCATGAAGCCAGACTGTATGACTTCCTGGATTTCAGCCTTGCAGATCTCGAACATGCTCAGTGCTGCACAAGCAGTGTAATAGGTTTCAGATCAGGTTTCAGCACCTGTACTGTCCAAGTCACATGATTCTTCGAGACTGGAGAGTGCACAGACTCCTGGAAAGTTACACCCACTACATTCCCAGGAGTCTGTGCGGTGTAGGTTAGGAAGCTTAAGCACCTAGGTGAAGGAAGAGGGAAGATTATCTATTCTCCCTAGCAACAACACTTTGAAGGCATCTAAAAAAAAACAATTCTTAAAGGACTAATGAAATTTTTTTAATGTTATATTTATGGGTGGAACTCCACTTTAACAAGCAGTATTCGGGACGATGAGCCTATTGTTCTGGGCGGACGTCATATGACGTTGCGGCTTCCCGGGCCACTAGGGGGCGAGCACGCGCACCGCGTCACTGGTAACCCAATGCGCATGCCCAGTAACTGAGCAGGACCGTGGATCTGTGTGTGTAAACACACAGATCCACGTCCTGTCAGGGAGAGGAGACCGATGGTGTGTCCCGTGTACATAGGGACACTGATCGGTCACCTCCTCCAGTCAGTCCCCTCCCCCCACAGTAAGAAACACTCCCTAGGGAACACATTAAGACCTTGATTGCCCCCTAGTGTTAACCCCTTCCCTGACATTCACATTTACACAGTAATCAGTGCATATTTATAGCACTGTTCGCTGTAATCGCAGATCACCGCCATTACTAGTAGAAAAAAAATAATAATAATATTTAAAAATGCTATAAATCTATCCCCTATTTTGTAGCCACTATAACTTTTGTGCAAACCAATCAATATATGATTATTGTGATTTTTTTTTAACAAAAATACGTAGAAGAATACATATCTGCCAAAACTGAGGAAAAATGTTTTCGCTCTTCTTTTGTTTATAGCGCAAAAAATAAAAACCGCAGAGGTGATCAAATGCCACCAAAAGAAAGCTCTATTTGCGGGGGGGGGGGGAGTCGTCAATTTTGTTTGAGAGCCATGTCGCACGACTGCGCAATTGTTATTCAAAATACGACAGCGCTGAAAACTGAAAATTGGCCTGTGCAGGAAGGGGGTGAAAATGCCCGGTATTGAAGTTGTTAAACAAGCCATCCCTGATTTCCCCAACCGTTTAATGTGAAGTTATTCATATAAATAAAAGCTAAAATTTTAATGCCTAGGTTATGAAATTTGAAAATGATTTTCTTAGCGACTTTCATCAATACAGAGATAAACATAGGCTTGCTTTAAAATGCTTTTACTGCATGTTCAGAATATGTAAATGTTTTTTTAGTGTGTATGCTTTGGGCACATGTTTATGTTAAGCTCATTTGCCTAGCTCTGGAACTTCAAGGGTTAGTACCTGGTAAAGTGGTACATTCTGTATACTCTGACAGGTTATTTACAACTCTCTTCTACTAACGGAACTGATCTTATCTCAACTGAACTGCTTTACCTAATGTGAAGCACAATTTACACCACCACTTCAAAGCTTGCACTTCCACTAGAGACATTCTCCTAGTACAAGAGAATCAGACCTGAATTTGCCAATTTTAATTTCTCTTATGCTCTTATTTGTAGAATTTTTTTGTGATTTTTTTGAAAATATATTCACTTGTGCAGACACGAAAAAAAATTCTGCACTTCTGTTTTGTGTG